>NC_141907.1:34405166-34715000 GCF_057802395.1 Ceratotherium simum simum | reverse complement strand
GCGGCTGGGCCATTCCTCGGCCGGGCCGGCGCGCCGGCCTGAGCGCGGCTCGCAGTCCTCCGGCATCTGCGCGGGAGTGGGGTCTGGCCTTAGCCTCCCCGCACCCGTTAGCAGCCGGAGACGAGTTACAGGCCAGGGAGGCAATAGGAAGGGTTTCAGCACCGGGGAGCCGAGGGAGAGGGAATCCCTTCAGCGCGGGGAGCAGGGCAGTCTCTCGATTCTCCCACACCCGGGCCCCGGCTCAGCCCCTAAGCCGACGCCCCAGGGAGACAAATTGGGGAACGTGGACTTAGAACAATAGGTATGAGCTGATGTTGCTATCCCCGAAAATATTTAGACGGGGGCATCTGTTCAGAGGCCATGATCTTCAAATGAATACTCAATCGAACCCTCGATTCCAGAAAAGCTGCTGGAGACAGTTCACGGCCTGCAAACGGACAGGTTTCGCCAGGCATGGTGGTTCATGAAAACAGTCTGCACAAGAATAGCGGGGTGCAAGAGGCCACATCTCGGTTCGACGCTTTGGGGAGCCCCTGCTCACCCCAGGTCGGCGCAGGGGGGACAAACCGTTGCCTTTTGTTTGTGGGTGAGGGATGCACATTGTGGCAGCAGCCGAGCAAAGGCGGGAAATTAATTGCAGCCAATTAATAATTAATCCCCTTTAAACAGCTTTATTATCTCTCCCGAACGACAGGGATTTGTCTGATAACCCCCCGAAGACCAAATGTCAAGTGTAACCAAATAGTTATTGCTTTATCAACCCGAGTCTGCAAATAAATTAATCAAAAGCAAATCTGTCCTTTGTGTGGCTCATTTGCTGGTAATGGATGGATATGAAGATTTGCCGATATTATTGTCTGTCATTCAATCTAACAAAGTGAACATTTATTGCATATATATTAAAAATTATCCCGGAATCGAGTGGCGCCGAGTTGCATTTATTGGAGTCTTTCCAGGGGTGAGGTCCCCTCGGATGGGGGCGCATGGGGAAGAGAGAAAGTGCAAGAGCGCGCGTCCCAAATCTCTTTAAGCCTCTGCGCCCGCCTATGCCCCCTCCCCGATGCGTCCCGCCCCCAGTCTTTGCCCTCAGCCGCCTGACGCGCAGGCCACCGCCTGTCGCACTGCCGGGCTGCAGAGCGTGGGGAGCCGAGCTCGTCAAAACAGGCCCGGAGCCCGGAGCACTCGCAAGGGGACCGGCCCGAGGAAATTTGGGGTGTGATTGAAAAGAGAGAAACGGGAGGGGGACAGCTCCTCTTTGTCTTCTCTTGGGTTACATCATTTTCTAATTAGGCATAAAATTGTCTTCATACACTGGTATTGCGGCCTTCATAAACATCGCCATTATGGTTCATAAGGATGCCATTGTGGGGAGGCCGTCCCAAAATAGAAAGAGCTGGGGAGGGAGAGGCCTGGAGTCGGGGAGGCCCGGCTTTGTCCTCCCCTGGGAGAAGATGGATGGCCAGTGTCACGCAGATGATGACTTGGGACTATTAAATTGTCAGGGGGGAGGAATCTTTACCAGCCCCCAGTGCTGATGGAAAATTCTAGAGGCAGGATCCAGAAGGTCTTCCGCAGCTGGCTTAGCCAGGCAGGTTGGAGGAAGGGACAGGTTAGTGGCTGGGGGAGCAGAGTGGAAGGTAGTCCAGGGCAGAAGCTTCTGTCTCCTCCTAGGCACCCTGGCCTCTGCTGTGCTCTGCGCTTTGGGCACATCTGATCTAGAGCCGACCTCCCACCCCAACCCCATCGCCAAGACTGGGGGACAAGTGGGGCCAGAGGAAGGAGAGGGGCAGCAAGCCCAGAGCATTTAAGGGCAGTGCCAGGCAGGGAGACAATTGTTCCCATTATTCAGAGCTGAGGCCCAAACCCACCTCCCGCCCTGTGGGGGGTGGGGCGAGTCGCTAACTGGATAGAGATGGATGGAGACGCCCCGAGCCCCCGGAGTCGTGTCAGACCGGGGGCAATTACTGTCCCGCCAGCACGGACACACTACCCGACACTCTGACCCCGGCGCACGGGCCCACTGGCTACCCGCGCCGCTTGGGGGATCTCCTCTCTCACCTTTACAATAACCCGACTTGACATAAATAACTCCCCTGCGCTTGTCTACATCTGCTTGACCTCCTGAACCCACGGAAAACCTTTAGTGCATTTAGCCAAATTATATTTTTCTTAAAAAAAAAAAAAAAGCTTTAAAACAGCAAATTCTAGTCTCCTGACTTGTCCACCACTGGTTCAGGTTCTGTTGTATCTTGGAATTCACGTTGTTGTGAGACAAACCAATCGGCTTCTGTGAAGATTGGTTTCTCCCTGCTTATGCCTTGGGCATTGGTTGCACTGTTCCAGGTATCTCCAGGTGACCTGAAGGCACCTTGGGTTCCAGGCAGTGGTTGGCCTTTGAAATCCCCTGCCCTGGCTGGTCCTTGGAGAGGGGAGAGGGAAGAGCAGTTTCTATGGGTGCCAACCACTTGCTCGGTCCTGGGCTGTCTGAGGGCGCAGCTAGGAGGCCAGGCCAGCGGGCCAGAGCAGCCTGGCGCCTGGCGTGTGCTCCCATTGACCTGATCTAGCAAGGGTGGGGGGGCCGGAAGTGTCTGTGCTGGCGCCACACGCTGTGGTCACCAGGCGCCAAGACAGGAGGGAGCCGATGGTGGGGAGGGGAGAGGAATGATTCCGAAGATTCCAGGGAATCGCCTGGCCAGGCCTGTGTGGGGCGTGGATCCCCAGCTGGAGCTGGCCTGGAGATGCTGGAGCCAGCCTTTCTCTCGGAGGCTTCCTCTGGGTAGGTGGGGCCGGGCGGGTACCACTGACTTCCTGTCAGTCATCTCAGGCCTGGTTAGGTCCAGCTGGCGTGAGTCAGAGGATCAGGACAGCATCTCAGAACTTTAGAGATGGAACAGCTATTAGAGGTCAGGTGATCAGAGTGACCTCCAAGCGGGAAGGTGTGGTGGATCTCATCTACCCCCTCCAGGTGGCCTCCTGACCTCTGATCTCCCCACCTCCAGAGGAATGCTTGAGGAGCCGAGACTGGACCTTGCCAGAGTAAGCCCTGTGGAGCTGAGGTCCTGCGACCTCGGATCTCCTTGCTCAAGAGTGGTGGGAAGTGGCAGTTGCAGGAACAAGACCTTGACTTAGCTGTTATTAAAACAAAACAAACCAAACAGTAAACTCCAGATTCCCGCAATCTCCGGGCCCAGTTTTTCTTATAATATGATTTCTTTCCGTTAAAAAGGAATCGTTTAAAGGTCCAAATATCTGGAGTATGGTTTTCACACAGTCACTGTCCATGTCATCGGAGGTAGGCCCAAACTGTTACCTCTTTGACTAGTGTTCCTAATCCCATCCGTTCACTGCTGGCCGTCACTCATTCTTTAATTAATTCCACAAATGCCTTATGAGGAGATAGTTCCATATGAGACACAAGAGAAACAGAAAACACTGCATTCAAGGAACTTGGGGTTTCCATGGAAGAAAACTCAGTGTAGTGGATGCTAAAAGGTTTCTGATGTAACCCGGTTGTGGAACCACAGGACTTGTTTAAAAGTCTGGACATACATTCTGGAAGTCCCGTAAATTCTCCAGGTGCTCTAAAACATGACAGTAACAGTTACAGCCCAGATACAAATGAGCATCAGAGTGCCTACACAGGCTTCAGGAAAGTAGTTGTAAGGATCAACTCTGATAATGTATGTAAATGTGTTTTGAAAACGAACGAGAATCATGGCAATGAAAGCTACAGACCACTGGGCCATGGCTCCACTCTGTAGAAGGCACTCCCAATGATGACTGCCTGGAAGGTGGGCTCTGTCTTCTGGCTCTGCAGGAAGGGAAGGATGCTGAGTCTTAGGCAGCAGCTGTCCACAATTGGAATGACTTACCACTTGCTGTGTTGCTGTCAGGATAGGACAGTCTCTCCTTGATTTTCAGGCATCTACCTGTGGATATTAAAGAGAAGGTCTTTTTCATATTTAGGCAAAGTCCCAGGAAAAATAAAACAAAAACCAAACCATTCTTTTCATAATATGCTCCTGGCTAAGAACTTTGTTCGCTCACTCAGGGAGGTGAAGGGAATTTTGGAAGAAACTTCACCTCCTTGCTGAAAGGGGAAGAGGAAAGCACAATGGGTTCTGAGAGAAATGACTTGGACTCTTTAGAGAAAGTGTGCATCTCTGAGAGGGAAACCTTAGGAAGGGGGAGAGGTGGGTTGGGGGTGAGACCCCAAGGAGGAGCAGGCCTACCTTTTTTCTGATGGTCAGAACATTGATAAAGCAGCTAGTTAGCAACGTATTCATCCCCTGTTGCATGTGGAAATCTTCCAGCAGGTTCTCAATTAAGGGAGCTGCCTTTCCTTTCATTCTCTTAACTTTTGTGTTAAATGTTGACAACCTGATGCTATCTATTATGGTGCCATTATCACAGAATGTTGACTGAACCGGTTCTTTTATCTCTATTATGAGGCTGCCTCACTTGCAGATTTATGCATTTTTGATATAAAATTTTTTCTCCCATTAAGCCTAAGCTCTTGTTGACTTTCATTGACCTGCTGCCCTGGTCCCCAATACTTTTCCATATTTAATACTGAAACATTTTTCTCAATGCCCCTCTTGGCTTTGTTGCCATCCATTTGACGGCTGTCCTTAATGGCCTGTGCTGTTTGCTCTGTTCTTGAACTTGGTGGGGTCACACAGTCTTAAACAGTGATGTCCTCTGAATGTCCATCCTTGCTGTCCAGCTAAGTTGCCCTGTGTCACAAGCTCTGCCCTTTTCTCCGCCCCTAACTACCAACTGCTCCTAATCGCTTAAACAAACACCTTCCCTCTTGGTGGCCCAGGGCCCCTGAGCCTTTTGGGTTTTGTTTAGCCGAGCTGCTAATGCTCTGCCTGGCCCACCGGTGGCTTGGCCTCCCTGACCTGATACATCGCAGCTCTTCTCCTTGGAGCGCCTGCCTTGTCCAGCGCCCCCTGGGCCAAAGGCCAGGCTCCGGGCAGGGTTGACCAGCTGCCTGAGGTGGCCACAAAAGACAACTTCAGCTTGGAGCAGGCAAATGAATGTATTCATTTATCTTTCTTTCCCCCTCAAACCTATCCACAAACTCAATCTACAGCCTGGCTTGAAACGAGACAAAGAAAATATTGGGAAGTGGGGGCAGGAGAGGCCCATCTCCCACCAGAAATCTTAGCTCTCTTCTTGGGGGCCGTCTGTTCAGTTTCACAACACTTACACCACCAATTTCCAGAATTGAAGTTGCCTGGTGTTTTGATTCTTCCTTTGCCTGTGCATTTGTGCCCTGAAGGTCCCTTCCAAATGGATACTAATTGTGGGGGCTGCACGCTGCTGGCTGCTCCAATGCCCCAGGGCCCGGAGGACCTGCTTCTCAAAGCCTTAATTGACAAGGACCTGTCTGTATTTAGGAGCAGCTGGTCCAGAGCGTTGGCACATCAGTGCAATCTTAACTCAGCATCCCTAGCCCCGAGGAGGATGAGGGTAAATGTGGTTAAAATGAAGCAAGATTTATAGCCGGCCCCCCTGGGTAATACGACAGAAGACAGCTCCCAAGATTTTCCCCTGCGAGGGGGTTCATTCATCAGCTCCGGGGCCTGGTAACCGGGTAGGAGGCGCGCTCCAGCTAGTATTACTAATGGGGGAGGGGAGAAGGCCCGCTTAGAACAATTAGGCAGGTGACAATATTCCACTATAATGCATGTCCCCCAAAACCAGACCGAGGTTTCGCAGACCATCACGGCTGTCTCCTGCTTCCGCGGGCCTCGGCGCCGGTGCCTCTGCCCGGGTCTGGCTCCGGGTTAATAGTGGCGCCGCCGGCCGGCTGGGAAAGGAGAGAGGAGTGCGCTCTCGCTGCCCTGCCCGGGGGCACGAAGGCTTTCAGTGGTCGCTCGCACTCCTCGGTGGGGTGTTTTAAAGCCCCAAACGGCCCGTGGCAGGGGCGATTGCGCAGACCAGTTTCGCTTCCCAGCCGTCTGTTCCACGCTGCCTTTCTAAGCGCCTTTCCGAAACCTGCTCGCTCCGTAGATACAGCCATTCAGCGGGTTACAAAAAGGTTTATTGGTTCATGAGGAACCCGGTTTTGTTGAGATGTGTGGGAAATACTTTGATGTCCGCCCAGTTCGCACGTGTGAACAGGGATAATGGGTTTGGGGATCTTCATTGAAATTTGAAGTTTTAAAGCAGAAATTCTCTAACTTTTGCCTATTTCTCTCAACTTTTTCTTTTTCTTTTTTATTCCTTCAGGAACAATGCCAACATTGAAGCCCTCGGTTGGAGTCTGCACAGTTGGAGATCTTTGGTGCCATTTTAGACATCTTTGGATTTCATCAATCAAACTGACTGCAATTTTCCATAAAAACCCTGAATTTGGGTCAGAAAGTGGGCAAAGTAGATAAAGATCATTCGAGCTGTCTTATAAGATGATAAATAGATATCCTTTCAGGCCAACAATGCCAAAGTGCAGTTTTGTGATTCCCTTCCATGGGTTCTGAATGCAGTGAGTCGAAACGATTTATACATGTTTTCCCATGGTTTAGGAGGTGTCTTTACATACTTGTCAATAGTAGCTTGACCTTTTTCCCTACTGAGTTGCTAAGTGTGTTGCTTTGGGGTTTTTTTTCCGCGTGTGTGTGTATGTGTGTGTGTGTGTGTGTTTCCGCCCGAAACAAACAAGAAAAGAAGTTTTTTTTTTCTTTTATTGCTCAAATCAATAGAATGAGTCTGATCTAGATAATTCTCTGCAAATAGACTGGTTGCAGAAGCCCATGAGTTGGTGTGGAAATTCCACTTGCTCAGTGGTTGCTCATGAGGCACTTATTTTAGATAACATGCTGGGGTGTAAACTCATTTTCCTAACAGCAACAACACCCACTGGCACTGTGTCCTTCCTATTCTTGAACTTGACGAATGGCCTTTTGTGTAAGGTGAATAAAAGGAAACCCTAAAAGAACCAGCAGAAAGAAACCCCCAAAGAGCATTTAACCCACTACCTCCAGAGATCTTTCAAGACATTAGCTGAAATAATTTCTAAGTGAATAAGAACAATTTTACATTTTTCCTCTTCATTATGAAAAAATAATCCCCTTATTCAGCATAACATTATACGTGACTTCCTATTCACTGATCATCTCAGTTTAATTCCCCCTTCTTTCAAATCTTCTTGACTCTTCCCCTCAAAATGTTTTCATTTTGACAATCCTTTCACTCAGCATTTTTAGTTAACTAGCTACTTAAAAAGGTTCTTGAAGAATAGTACTGGTTCTTCATGGAGAAATCACACTCGCCATTCTTGGCTATTTATGAATTAATTATCTGACGTGCCCTCATGAGCTCATAGATCTTGTGGGGGCATACATAATTATGCAGCAAATACATTTATATTTCTTGATATAAGTATTTTTTCCTGTATCCATCACGTGAGCATCATCTCCTTTTTTGCCTTGCTTTTCCATGCTCGCTAACTAAATATCAAATGTATGTTGCAGAGCATCTATAGAAGGGAGTATGGTACAGTGGGAGTTAATTACTGTTATTAACTTACTGGCTTTATTAGTTTTGAACGAAGCACATAGCTGTGGCTACAGTTGTTTAAGCACTCTTTATTAGCTAAAATAATTTGCAATTTTTTGGATACACTCTCACCATGTAAAATTTAAAATGGCAATTGGAAATTGAGAAAAAAATCCCTCCTCTCATTTGTCTTTAATATTTCTTGCTGTCAAGTAACAAACATTTTAACCTAATGTATAGCTATCTGAATGACCCTTTATCTCACTCTTTCAATTATATTTCATTACCAATTCTACATTTTTTATGGTGAAAAACACCTACTAAGTGACATTTTAATTTTAAAAGTATTTTCTGGAATTCAGAAAGACCATTGCAAATAGAAAATTTGTGAAGGGGAAAAAATATAATTATTTATCTTGTTTAATATTTTTCCTAATGCCCCGTCATTCTCTTTCACTCTTAATATTTATTGTAGATATATCCACGATATCCATGAAGTCTATTTAGTGGGGAAGAGGGACAAGGGGAGAAGTACAGTAGAAAAACTAAAAGTTGAAATTCTGTTAGTCACTTCCAATCAGGATATCATAAAAGCATATCTGAAATTATTATATAAATAAATAGAATGGTAGAATTTTGTTCACTATTGAAGTCTGTTTTACACAACTTCTTTCAAGAATCCATCTACCGCATCGAATAGTAACCTATAAAATTTTTATTTTGGATTTTTAACATGTTCTGTACATACAGTGAAAGCTATTTGATTATTGTCATTGTTGATGAGAGTAGAGGTCCTACTGATTAACAGAAAAATGTCAACCAGTTATATGCAGTGCACTATGTTCTAGAAATAAATTATACTGCAAAGGACAAGTGGGGAAGCATAAATCTAAAGCTTCAGATCTGAAGTTACATTCTGGAAACATGTCTTTGAGCTTATGACCAGGTGTGAAGTAATTTGGGCTTTGTGGGGTACTGGTTTCCTTAAGCATCAGAACTGGTGACCAGAGAGGGAATGTCTAGGTCAATTTGACTTCCCATTTTGTAGATGAGAAAACTGAGCCTGTGCAGATAAAATGGTGGTCACCACGATCACTCCTGGTAGGATGACGAGTGTTACTGAACTTTCTCTGCACCTCCTCTCCTGACCCTTACTAAACCAGGGACTCATTTCTCCAATTATCTTTCCCATGTCCATAAAAAAGAAAGAAAGAAAGAAGAAAGAAACCCGAAAGGCATTTGCATCCAGTTTCTTGCAGCATACCTTTAATGAGCTAATGTCTGAACAGACCAAGGGAAGCACAAGGTCAGGTATATCAATGCCAACCGCCCATTTGGGGAGCTGGGCCACAGGCGTTCTTTCATGGAAGAGTTTTCTTCTTGAGAATTGTCTGGATAGTTCCCTCAGTATTCTCATTTCTGTTTCCCTACTTGCAATAAAATGAAGGAAATAAAAATCTTTCAAATAGGCAAAAAAAAAAAAAAAAAAAAAAAGGCCTGTACATACAAAAAGGAAAAATACCCCCAGGTGAGTGGAAAAGAAGGTATTTGGAATCACAATTGTCCAGTTTGCCTGTAGATAAATCTTGAATTTATTGTATAATTAATTACACCCTTCACTTCTCTAGATAACCACCACCACATCCTAAGCAATCCATACAGAATTCACTTCTTCTCCTAATACTATAATATTTTAAATCCATTATTTGACACAAATCCGTAATTTGACAATTATCGATTATGCTTTTCAAAAATCTTTTAAAGTTTATGTTAACATGCACAATAAGCAGAGATAACATTCTTCCTATTTTTAGTAATGACATTCATTAACTTGTTATCTTCGCCTCCTCTATGAGGGTGATATTTTGGTAGTTATTGTAGAATCTTACAATTTCTGAAAATGCTGTGGTTTACTGAGAATTTTTTGGGGGGGGTTAAAAGGCAATACAAAGTAAATAATTTAAATCAAATTTATTTCCTCTTTCATTTAGTTGAGTAATTTAAACAAAAGCCATCTAGGTAGGTGTCATGAATTTTCTGAGTGATTTGACCTTATGATCTCAGTGTGCTATGTACATGATTTTAAAAATTATTTGTTAAAAACGGCACTTTATCACTTCTTTGCAAATATGCAATACAATTTTACTTTAGAAGATTTTCAAGTTTTAATGAGGATTTAATAACCTCTGATTTAGAGGCAGCTAGAGCAAAGCTGTTGATTTTAATAGAGGCTAACATATGGGAAGGGTTTTAAAGAGCCATTCACATTGAAACCCCAAAATGGTTTCAATCAGCAGGTATCCCGATGTTTATTTAATGAAGAAATGTATGAGCAGCTGCTGTCTCCCAATTTTAGATGTAGTTATCTTTCGTTGTGCTGCAACAAATCAGGAAGAAGGACAGATTTTAGCTGTAATTCAGGATCATTCCATTATATATGCAGGGATATACCCATAGATTCACAAACAAGAACAATGAGGCTAATTTAAAGAAGAAAACCAAATATCATGACAACTCTGGGGAGAGAATCTGTGAGTTGTGTTTTCAGGTCTATTGCTTAGTATCTAGGTCATAAAAATTTTTCAAGTTTAGATTAAGCCCTAAAGGCCTTTGTGCAGATAAATAAAAATCCAATCTGACACTGATTCTTGACTGACCTTGTGGTATTGTTGCAGATGAACACATGGGGCAATTTTTGTTGCCCAGTGCTTGGTGGGCATTGCCAATACCATAATACCCCTCTAACCATGCCAAGGAAAAAAAAAAGTGATGGACAGCTGGGGCTATGATATGGCCCAGTGGGTTTATGGGGCTATTGCTCCCAGGACAGACATTCTTACAGCAGGTATATCTAGCTGTGAATGCATTGTTCATTTTGCTCCTGTTTAAAGCAAGGTCTCCTAGGGATTTGGGGCTTGTAAATATATCTGTTTGTTTAGTCATGTCTGCCTTTTGGACAAATATGAATGGAGGGACACATACTGATTGCTTTCTCTCATTATCAATACATATGCTGGACCTCTTAAAAATGAATAAAGTTGGTATTTGGCAACCTTAATAGTAGACCCCTTACTTTAGAGAGCAATTATTAGAACTTTTTTATAACTTTGGCCTTGGGGATAGAGTTAACTACAGCCTTACAACTTGTACCTGATATTTCTTGTAGATTGTTCCCATGTTTGGCTGAGGGAATCATTTAAGAACAGTAGCCCTGAGTTGGCTTTAATGGGGCCTACTGCAATATATACTGCAGTTAAGTCAGAGTTATATTTTTAAATTCTCCACCCAAGACCAATACAAATGATGAGTCTATTTGGGAAGTTCTTTTAGAATGCAGATTTTTTCCCCTTCATTCCCTCCTCCTTTTTTTAGTTTCACTATGATACATATATGTTAATTTTTAATGTATTTATTGGTGACCAAGGTAAAGTAGTTGTCTGATTTAGACTCAGAGGCCCTAAGTATTTCATGCAAATTCCTACTGTGAGTCTGAAATGAAGACAAGAGGGAGGTTACCTGAGCTATTATCCAATAGCAACGAGCTCTGATGACTGAGTATAGGTGTGGACCAGGAGGTTTGCTTAATCTGTAATTGATCTGTATTGCCTGTCGTGGATCTGGCAAATGGATTTGCCGGTGAACTGATTGCTGTGGCTGAACGCATAGCAAACAGGAGGAAAGTAGCATTTAGCTCGGTTAAAAGCAAGGACTCTGAGACCAGCTGGTTCAAATTTGGGCCCTCCCACTTACCAGCTGTGCAACCTTGGGCAAACAACCTCTCTGCTGCTCAGTTTCCTAATCGGGTTGTTACGAGGATGAAATGATTAATACTTGCTAAATGCGTAGAATAAAATAGTACACCTCACTCGTTACAGTGTGAGGCTTCCACTCAATCCCTGCCTTCACCATGAACCCCCAACACCTGGTGTCCCCTCGCTTCCGGATCCTTGGGAAAGCAGCCTTCACCAGGCCTGAAGACTGTTCCGCCTCTGATTGCTCCCGGAATCCGCTCACGTGTTAACGCCTCGACTTTCCTTAGGCCTGGCTGGCCACACTGGGCTGGAGCTGGAGTCTGAGCAGGGGCGAGACGAGGGAGCTCCCACCCACGCGGATGGCAGAGACCCGGAGGGGCGCAGAGAGGCTTGGAAGCGGCGGGAGAGGGCCGAGCACACTCAGGGTGCATGCTAATGAGCGCGGGCAGCGCCCGCCGCCGCCGGCGCGCTCGCCGTGCAGGAGCCGCGCCCTGGCCGGGGCACGCGGTGCCACTCAGGCCGGCGGGGGGCGCGAAGTTCGCAGCAGCCGCGCGCCCGGGCCTCTCAAAGCCCCTTTCAGCAGCTCTGCGGGCTCCTCGCGGGAGGAGTCTGGAGCGACATAAAGGCGCATTATGAAAATTATAATATCAGCCACAGAGCATGTCCACCGAGGCAGCTCTGCACCTTTGAGGCATTGAGCCTCGTTCAGCTGGGCCGAGGGGGGGAAATATCCATTTGAATTCGGCCCCTGAATGGGGGCAGGGGCGGCGGCAACTGCAACAGTGCCTCCTTTATCCATTCGGCCATTTCTCCTGCTTGCTCATTCCTGGGCTGTTGCACCTTGTCGCCTTATGGGCAAGGGTGTGGAGCGGGAGGGGTACGGGGAGGACAAGGGAGCAGAAGTGGGGGGCCCCGATTCACAGCCAGGCTAGGACAAGGAGCATTGTCATTCGGGTCCCCATGAGAATGATAAATGAGGCTTTCTGGGGCCCGAGGAAATTTCTGTTCTGCTGGGGACTGGAGGAGAGGGGGTCAAGGGGGGTGCATTTGCCGGAGGCTGGAAGGGAATGGATTCGGGGGTCGTGCCCCATTTTCTTGCTCTGTGCCAAGCCAGAGCAATCATTATTAGGGCGTTTTCCCATCAAAGTTCGGATTCCAGCATCTGGAATTATGGAGTGGGGAATCTGGGTGCAGGACGCTGGTCTCTGGGTGGGGACCGCACACATCTTAGACTCCATTGAGGGAGCGAACACCTGCAAGCGCGACAGAGATGAAGCCGAGGTCAGAGCGGCCCCCGCACGAGGGTCTCCTCCCAGCCTGCAGGGCGCGCCATTTCGGCGGTCTGACTCCTAGTCAGGCCACATCACGGCAGTCTTCCCCTCGATCCCCTCGGACTCCTTCGGATCCTGGGGCGGAATTCGCACGCTGGGGCCCCCGAGGCGGGTATGATGTATTATAGCAGATGAGTTGCCCCACCATTCAGAGCCCTGTCCATTGTCTTGTTAATCACCTTTCATTATGGACTGCTCAGGACCGTCATAAAGCTTTTAATATTAATAAGGCCCAGCGCACCAGCCCCCGCACCGCGGTCCTGAGCGACCCAGCAGACAGCGCAGGTGTCGCGCCGCAACCTGTTCAGCCAGCCAGGGCCGGAGTGTCCCGGGGTTAGGGCGCTCCGCTGGCGGTGGGGGAGGCAGGTGGCGCCGGGTTCCAAAACAAGACTGGCAAGGAAAACAAAAACAAAACAAAACCCCTTGTCCAAACAAAGAGATTTGTTTGGCACTAATGTGTGCGCCCGAAGAGTTTAACTCTAGGGGAGAGGGGAGATGAGAGCTGGGGGTGGGGAACGAAAGGGTCCGCTTGGGCAGGGATGCGACATTTCCTGTGGTGAAGCCTGCATTGGCTGCTAATAGAGATCTAATTGATGGGTGAAGTCCCATTTCCGCGCGCTCGCCTTTATTGCTCCATCCAGTCTGTTGCAAAATATAACCTTAATCTGATTTAGCAATTCCTCTAGGATTCGGTGCGAGCTTCCAGCCCAGAAAAAAAAATCGTTATTAAAAAAGTTAAAGTACAGACTTGGATTTGGTGCGTTGCCTTTTAAAAATCTTGCCCCAGTTTCTGACATTTAGCACTTTCTCTTTTTGTAATCGCTGGGTCTTTTATGATTATTAATACTCGCAGAGCTCGGGGATCAGCGCAGTGCGCCTTTGTTGGGGATGCAAATTGGCGCGGAGGTGCAAAGGCCCCGGGGGTGCGTGGCCTTCGGGTTGGAGCCGCTGGTCCTCGGGGATTTGCGCAAGGCCAGAGTGGTTTAGGGTTTCGTAATCCCATCCCTAACCTAGGATTCCCGCAGAGGCCACCTGGGGACAGAGTGTCTGGGAGCGGGAGCTGTCTGGTGCCAGGTGGTGGCGTGCTGGTAGGAGGGGCCAGGGCTGAGGAGGTGTTTTCACTTTCCCACCTTAGCTTCCCCATCAGGTTTAAAAGAAATAGCACAGGGCATGTGCCTGGTCCGAAAAACACGCAATTGTTTGGGTGCCTGAGGTGGTCCAGAGGCTGTTACTCCTGGTTTCAGATGGTGCTGTATGAAGATGAAACTGGGCTCTTGTTTGTAATACTAACTGGAGGTTAAGAGTCCATTCTAAGATTATGGCTTCTTTCCTCCCTTCCTCCCTGCTTCTCTGTCCGCTGCCGCCAACGCCACTCCTTCTTCTCTCCTATAAATGAAATGCATATCCTTCTCCTCTCCTAGTTGGTTCTAAGAGACTGATTTTACCAGAGCAATAGCATGTCTATGTTTTTTGTTTACTTCTTCCTTCTCTTCTTTGGCTTAATAGGCTGGGGAAGACCCTTAAGGAATTACATTTGTATCTAAATATCTGATGTCATATCATAGACATTGTTACAAAAAATAAACACCAACAATAGCGTCTCCCTGAACTTCTCTTCACCGTGTCAACAAAGTTGTGTAAGAGAAATGACCGGGTTTAAGCCCACCCATTAACAGCCGTATGATCTTGGTTAAATTCAATCCCTTAGCCTTGGCTTTTTCACATTTAAAATGATATTGAAAATAAAACACCTGTTCTGGCTACCTCCAAAAGTTGTTTTGAAGTAATGTGTGAGGACATCCCTTGCAGTGTGTTTATATATCAAAATAAAATAATCATTATGAAAACCTAAAAATAGAAAGCTGAGTCATTAGTCAGTAGACTAGAACTTTGGAAAATTGTAGAAGCCTCCTTTCTGGACTGTAGAAGCAGCCCTACAGAACTGGGTTTCGTCTGGGTTACTGGGATGGCACTTCGTGATTCATTCTCCCTCAGAAGACCTGAAATTCCGTGTTAGGGGTCTTTCCTGACCTTGGGTCCCCCAGACTTTTTTAACCAGCTGTCACTTTAAAACCAGTTCACTTTCTATGAAGCTGTGGTCTCCAATTCCACCAGCAAATCAATGAGTTCCTTAAGAAGAAAGACTGAGGAGTGATGGCTTGTCCCCCTGGGCCGATGGTTTCTTTTCCCAAGTGTGGCTCTAAGAATAATCTCCTGGATCGGCGGGAGAGGTGAAGCCAGCGCATCTGGTGGCCCTGTAAGTCATCCTGTGCACCCTCTGCCTCACGTTTGGGGGGCCTTTTTCATCCCTGAGACACCAGGCAGTGGGAAGGAGTGCTCAGGCATTCCCTGGCCCCACCGCCTCTCCGCGTTGCCCTTGATGGGTTTAATGAGGCGGAACACCGTGAAGGGGATGTGAACTGGTCCAAATGATTGATGAAGCCAGGGGCAAAGCCCAGGCGTTTCCAGATAAAGCCCCATACAGCCCATGATAAAGGCAGGATAGTGGCAGGGCTGGGCTCCTTCAAAAGCTGTGTCCCAAATGCATTGAGAGGAAACAGGGAGGGAAGGTGCTCTGTTGTTACCTAATCAGTTCATGCACTAAGCCACCAGCCACAGAGAGCAGAGGAGGGCTGCAGAGGAAGTGGGGAGGGTGAAAGGCGAATCTCTGCTCTCTCTCTCTCTCTCTCTCTCTTTGTCTCTCTGTCTCTCTGTCTCTGTCTCTGTCTCTGTCTCTCTCTCTCTCTCTCTCTCTCTCACACACACACACACACACACACACACACACACACACGGCTGCTTCTCACTCTTTCTCCCTCCAGTCTTAGCAAAGGCTAGATCAGCCTCAGCCGCCACAGATGTCCCAGTCCTCAGTATGGGACCAGGGCTTTCCCTTCCACAGGGTACAGAGCGAGGGAGAAAAGGCCCCAGAAGAGCAAAAGTAACTGGTCCATCGCTTGGCAGGCCTTAGTGTTAAGGCTCCTTCTGGTTCCGTTCCTAGGTATTAGGAGGTAATAATTAAAAGAACAGGTTCTAGTCATTGAAAGTGAGTGAAAGAGAGGGGGGAGAGTCCCAAACTCACTCAGGGATTTCAATGCAAGAAAATTCTTCTATTTCTTTGTTATAAACAATTAAAATAAAACAAGATTCATTGGCTTAGGGTAAAACCAAAACTAATTAATTTTTTTGTATACATAACATTTTCGAAAGGATGGTGTACGATAGTTCTTACAACAAATAAATAAAGAAGATAGTCATTTGGCCAGGAATAATTTTGGAATTAGAGTGCACAGTGACTGGAGAAGCAGTAGTTGCAAAATGAACATAAATATACTAACAGCAGGTGATGCTACAGTTAGTTTACTGAGGCTTACTGAGAAATCAAGTGAGGGTAGGAAGAAATGTTACCTTTTTTCTCTCCTGGGCCTCCGGGGGGAACACAGTCTCTTTTTTCTACAATCCAATGTCAATTCATAAGCACTTAGTCGTAGGTACGGAAGGGGTAAGGAACATTTCCATCCATGGAATGGAAGTTTTGGGTTTTTGTAGGGGCATAATTTTGACAGAGTTGCTCATATATAACTTCTACCTTAAGTTTTAGTCACTGCCTAGAACTTGTCTGCAAGTTCTCTTTCACAGACATAGCTGTATTTTTTTATATTCTGTGTTTCAAAGGCTACTTATGATAACGGTGCGGGTACCCATGAAGATGTGAGAGCCAGGTAGATGAGGAGGTAAGGAACCCCCACCCCTTCTGTTTTTAAAAGAAACTTGCATGGACATTAGCCTTCTACCATATCAAATAATATTTGCATAACGTAATAATTTATTCTGTCCATTTTTACTATTTATGCCTATCAACTGAGGGTCATTTCTGCTTCTTTTGTCCCTGAAGTTTCAATTTAGAAGGCAAGCTCCCGGAGCATAGGTATCCCGTCTATTCGATGATTGTGTATTGCATTACAAATAAGTAAACTTAAAACAAATAAGTAAACATTACAAATAAGTAAACATAAATCATATGAGTATCTGATTTAAAAAAGATGGAAAATTATGGTTTAGCCCCTTTAAATGAGGAAAGGTATTTAAAAATTAACCTTTTCTCTGATTGTAAAGCAATACATATTATTTTAAAAGGTTTTTGAATATGTTCTTTTAAGATTCTTTAGAAAAGAAAATTTTATTATCAAATTTCTTAACAATATTCCCTTGAAAATCTTCCTCAATTTATTATATTAAAGTGAATCCTTTTCTTTCTTTCTTGAGCTCCTAAATATTACATGCTCACAGAAATGTTTTAGGGAGGAGGATGAGACCAGGCCTAAAAACTTTAATCTCGAACACAATTAGGGCTTGTTTGAGATTAGAGGGAAACCGTTATCTTTTTTGTGTGTGTGAGGAAGATGAGCCCTGAGCTAACAACATCCATGCCAATGCTCCTCTTTTTGCTGAGGAAGACCAGCCCTGAGCTAACATCTATTGCCAATCCTCCTCCTTTTTGTTTTTTTTCCCTTTTTCTCCCCAAAGCCCCAGTAGATAGATGCATGTCATAGTTACACATCCTTCTTGTTGCTGTACATGGGATGCCGCCTCAGCATGGCCAGACAAGCGGTGTGTGGGTGCGCGCCCGGTTCCGAACCCGGGCCGCCAGTAGCAGAGCGCGAGCACTTAACCGCTAAGCCATGGGGCTGGCCCCGCCATTATCTTTTAAAAACAACATTTAACTGCAGTCAGTATCATCTACCTAAAATCTTTGTGGCCACATCATTTGTCAAATTGGGTTGTAGAATTGAGATAATTATCCATATAATTCGGCTGAATAGACATTTGGCGAACGTAAAAACTTTTCCCTAAAAGTATTTTCACAGTGACTAGATATTGTAAAGTGTCAGTCTCTATGCACATTATTGAGAGAAAAAAGAAAGAGACTTCGGGCCCAAACTCTCTAATTTATTCAACTAAATTGATATTATTGGTTGAGTAACTGCTTAGTCTCACCTTCCCGTGTCTATGAGCAAAATAAACTGTAAGCTTTTTGAAATAAAAAGCCTGTTGTGTGTCTCTAGGTCCCTAGTATCAAGTAAAAGTATCTAGAATTGTTACTCTAAGGATAGAGAAAATTGGGTTTCCCCAAAGTTGGCCTAATTTCTGACTGAGGGTCCCGGGAATTTCCACCACTGTAATGGGAACCCTGCGGGCAATGTGCTTCCAGAAATAATTCAAGATAAAACACAGTTAACTTTTGATGCATTTATTTTATAATACATGTTGGAAATAGATGCACCTATGAGGTGGACTTTAATTAGCTGCTATATAGGAAAAGCTCTTGTCTTTTTTTTTTTATAGTTCCAAGTTTCCACCGTTTAACTGGATTTTAAGAAAAATGAGAAAGGTTTGTGCAGATGAATGAATCAGCACTTTTGCAGCTTAAATATTAAACAGTGAAATGATTTTAAAATAGGGAGAAGATATAGGAAAACATCCCAGCATTAACTTTAGTACATATGATTGTTTGTATTTAGAGAATGTTTTGTTGTAATCATAATAAAGATGTTAATTATGAGAAAAATTACCTGAAAGTGAGTTAAAAAAAAATAACCTCTGCTGGACATTGTAAAATATGTCTCTCTCTGGTCCCTTTTCCCTCCCACTTTAATTCGTTTTGTTTTTTCATTAAAAAAAGAAAATAGTTGATTATTACCTCCTCATTTACTTTGTTTTAAGGAAGGTCAAGGGAATGAGCCTAAAATTGCATTTAAATTTTTCAAGAGCTGCATTTTTACTTAATTTTCTTTTCATGATAAATATTATTTTATGAGCGCATCCAAGCATCATTACTAAGCTATTTGCATAGCTATTTCTTTACGCTTATAATTTTCCAGAAGTATTTTATTTGCTTAAAGGTGCACAGTGAAAAATATTGCTCTTCCTCTGAAAACTGGCTGGCTGTAGAGTAAAAATGATGAAACTTTTTATATGTTTATTCCTCACTGGATCTCTAGGGAAATCTGGAAAGAAATGACAAAATAACTAGCTATAGTGACTGAAAAATTGCATTTGTTCAAGTGTAGGATGGAATTTCATAAACATTGGGATTTACATAACTATTTATATGACTATAGAGTTTCATAAGCAGGAAGTATTGATGTTTCATATTTACATGGCTATAGTTTTAGTACATTTGTGTGATAGTGATGCGGGTCGATTTTGTGTGTATATTTAAATAAGGCTGTAGATAGCTGCATTCACATTCTTTTTATTTTTATTTCTTATATCTTTTATGGTAAAAGCAAATCAAAACAAAGGAACTGCATGGCCTTAACTCAAGTCCAAATTCCTTGGACATCTTGATAAAGCTTTAAGGTCACTAACACACCAGCAAGATATAAAAGTTTGGCTTTTAGCATCAAATATGTTTATCCATATTGTGAAAAACAAGATTTCTTCCCAGCTTTTAAAATGTACTCTCAAATTAATTTATAAAAGAAGTTCGTCATTAGTAATGTTTTACAAAGACCTTAGCTATGCAGTTGTTTAAACATATTCATTCAAACTTGGAAGCTTAATGTTCATATGATTCATTTTCCTTCGCACATATAAAACATGCCCCGTATTTTCAAAGACCATCCATCTATTTATTGCTTTTTAAAATAAATGTCACTCACAATCTAGCTTTCAAATATTCGAGATATACTTTTGTGAGACTCTTTTTATTATATAATTTTCCCACAGATCTTTATAAGAAACACTGTTTACCTCATTTTCTCCATCAACTTTGTTCTCAATAGGTTCTACTCTATCATAAAAAATATGTTCTTTATATATTCTCAGTGTTTCCTGTGATTTTCATTATATATTCTGGTTTAGGAATGTGCCTTTAAAAAATTTAAAGTTATTTAAGAAAAAAAAAGTGCCCACTGGAAGTGAATAAAACGCACAACAAAGATTAGCTGGGAAGTGTTCAATGTGCCTTGTTCGCCTTGCTTTCTTCAGAAGCCACTCCTGTCAGTGGTCAGTTATAATAAAGGGAGAATAAAGTTCCTTGATGTCTACTGAAAAAAAAGCTGCCTGCAGTTCCTTTCAATTGCTCCGTTGCCCAGGCAGGCCGGCCTCCAGCCAGAAGCCAGCAGGCAAAATTTAACAGCCACGCTTCAAAATGTTAGTAGCAGCTATCAATGCGTCCATAACTCTTAGCCCTCTAGATATGGGGTCGTCTTTCAATACTACCCCACTGTCATATACAACATTTGTCTTGTCCTACATTCAACCGATTGTGTCAAACTAGGGAGTGACTATATAATACACATATACAATAGCACAATGAAAGCAATAATCTCCAACCCCGTTTCTTTATTTATTTGAGTGCTATTACAAAGTTTCCTGCAGTAAAGAGAAGATGGGAGGCTGTGACATGTTCCAGCCCCGCAGTGGATCTGAGGGGAGTCAAAGCTCTGGAGGGCTGAGGTAGAGGAGGCAATTGCTTTGGTGTTACGCAAGAATACAGATTTTCCATTACTTCGACAACTGATTTTGTTTCTCTAAATTCTGGTAGTCACTACTTATATTATGTAGAATCTATTTTCATTTTTATTTCAAAAACTATATTATGCTAATGTTTATGTATTATGGCTAGAAAAACAACAGGTTATATAAACAGCCATTCACTCACCTTGATTTTTAAGTATCACCAATCCTTTGACCAAAACAAATCCTGTATACAAAAGTACATCTTATTTTGTTGTAACTGAATCAGATTTACAGAATCATAGTGAGATATTAAAGTATACTTGCCTTAGAATTTTTTTCAAGTTGTTGTATCCATGTATAAAAGCCTTCAAGAAAATTAAAATTGACTTGAGCGAATGATTGCATTTTTCTTTTGAATCTACACCTGCCGTAAGGAGTGAAATGTCAACAAGTCAATAGAGAACATTTAATTATTTAGTCACTGGAAAGGTTGACAAGGCATTTAGATACAAGCCTGAATGACTGGATAAAATAATAAGTACTGCACTCAATTTAGAAATATTATATAAAGCAGAGATTTATTATGCTAAACAATAGTAACAATTTAAAATGTGATACACTCTTGTAATTAGGATTTGTATGAAGTTAGTTAATTTTTAAAGACAATTATTTCATTTTGTGATTATATGGCAGTGTTTCTGAGCAATAGAGCCCACTTTTGCTATGGCGGCATTATGAGAAAAATGACAAAGAAAGGAATGAGTTTCGGGAGAGTGGTGTTGTTTTCAGCAGTCAGAAGAAATGCTTTGTTCGAGAATATATGCCAGTATATGATTAATATGAAAATGACCATCAAAAAACAAATTGCATGGAGAGAGAAGAGCATCTTAACCCAGGTGTAACAAATAATTTGTAATTCTTGTACATCACAGAGCTGAGAAAGAGTCACTAAAAGCAGAATTAGTCTCCTTCAGAGTATGTTCAGAAAGAAAATGAATCTTGTACACATCTTCGCAAAAGTCAATTCTCTTTCAACAGCCGAACAATGCTCTTTGTAACACAGCTGCAAAGTACGTGGGGTTTTCAGCCACACTGTAATATTTTTATAGCCCCGCAGTCACCATCTATTCCGTGTACACAAACATCCGCGTACCCAGAAAATAATTGTGGATAATTCAATGTTCAGATTCGATAATGGATGCTCAAATAAATATGAGAATTCCAAGCAAATTTGTGCAAATGAAAAAAGATTTCCTCTGACATAATGGCATGGTGCAAGGCTGTGTGTAATGAGCTGTAATTTGTCTGGAAGAGCATTTTAAAGGGGTTGATCCATCCACTGGAAGGCCGGCAGCCGCTCCAAGTCTTGCAGCAGTGAGCTGGCCTGCCTCGTCTCAGAGGAAATTACACCACAAGCAGGCCAAATTTCTGACAACTTCCATAAATTATTTCAGATTTTCATATTTCAAATTTCATCTGCATTCATCATGTGAGTTTGACTGGGGAAAAATGTCTAGGAGGAGCTCTGCTAGCATTCAATGCAGCAGTCCCAGGAGCCTGCCCTGGGACTAGATAATTTAATTTCATTTTGATTAGATTATTCTTGCTGCAGTCTACTGCCAATCTGAAGTATTGTGCCTTCTCTTCTACTTAACCTTCCTGCCCCATGCCTGCTCCAGCCTGCATGCAGCTCTCCGTATTGCAGAATATATTTGAACAATCAAAGTTAGGAGTTATTATTTTGCTTTCCATTGTCCATCCTTATAAAAGCACACATCTTTCACTGGGCTCCCTCTTCCCAGAAATCAGATTACTTCTTTTTTTTAGTTTGTAATATTGTTTACCATTTTCAGTGGAAAGTGCCCTGTAATTTAGGTGGAAAATCTAAAATCATTACTAAATCTCAGGATGATGCAATAGACCATAAATGAGGATCATCTTTAAAACAACTATAATCATCACTAGGCGATACACAAGAGACCGAAAACAGGTAAATAATGAATACACCCATCCATTAAACTAAAAATCTATTGTAAACCGAAGGTATTTTTCAACCCTTTACCTAATGGTCAATGAAGAAAACCCTCTGTAATCGGTCTTCAAAAGCAGGACATTAAAGATTCAGAATATAAACTCCTGTAAACATGCAAAAGCGTAAACACGGTTAACTTATGAAAAATACTGGCACAATAGCAAAATAATCTGGGAAACGGACTCAGTAAGGTTTTAAAAAATTCTCTTAAATTAAATTTGAATAGATGAAATGATGATTAACAGGAAATATGGACCATGGGCACCTCGAAATGCATAATCACAATTTTTTTCCTATTTTTGGAAAATGACTATATTTATGTGAGATTCAGTAACCAAGGAACATCAAAAATGTTTGTCGCTTACCAAGTTAGAGGCAGGATTATTAGAAAAATAGATAAATAAACAAAGCTAATGTTGTTCTTTAAGTAATATCTATCACTTCCTCCTTATTGAGTTATATCTTTAAACAATATAAGTTTTTTTGATGCTATGTGTCTGAACTGAGGACTTTAGGTTCTTTATTGTTCTCCATTTTGATGAAAAAAATTGAATTGGGGTCTGTTATATTGAATTTTGTTCAGTAAATATACTGAAATCATATTTTTGTTAGAAACTATCAATAAATCCAGTATAAGAAAAGTAATAAGATACAAATATGAACAGGACCTTTGCAAAGGAAATATTACAAAGAGAGTGTGCCCAGAAAATATATTAGGGAATGTGTTTCTTCCCTTGTGCTAGGAGAAATATAGAAAGAAGGGCATGAAACTGCATTATTTTTAATACAGATTCCGTGCTTGAAATAAAAACAATTCTAACCACTATATCACATGGTTCAATAAAATCATTTTTCCAGCATTGCAGTTAAAAAACACATCAGGAATAAACCTAAATCTTTTTTTTCTACTTTAAGATAACTTGCTAAAAAGACATCACACTTGATAAATAATTGACTTCCCAGGTTACGAAAAGTCTGAACTTTTTGCTATCCATGTTCTAAGGGAGGATATATAACAGTCTCAATTCTTTCTTAAAATCAACTTCAATAGCATATGTGGCTAAATCATCTATATTCATAACTCCATTATATTCTACTAGTAATATTCTAGGGAAAAAGGTATAAGGGCTTAAAAAAAATCTAATTTAAATGGATAAATCTTTTGATGCAATAGATGGTGTTTATGGTCTCTAGTTTTGGAGACGTTGGGGAGTCAAGAGAAAAAAATTGAACATGTTGAATGTATTTTTTTCTCCACTTGTTTAATTGAATTAATACTGTGGGAAAGTAGTGACTTTGTAAACTAAACTGACTTGAGGCAACTTCATTCTGTGAAGAGTCATCATTTGCTTAGTGACTTCTTCCTCTGTCATATGTAGTCAGACACTGGGCCTTGGTCACTTGGGTGCTAAAAGCTGCCGTTGTGTCTTCACTTTTATATATCATCATGGAAACAAGCAGCCTAGCCCCAGAAAACTTTAATGACATTCCTTATTAGTTTAGACCTTTGAACAGTTATATATCTACTTGGATATCAGTGGCAGTTGTTAAATAACTTTCCAATAAATAAAACGTGAAAAAAAAATTGTAGTTCAGTATTTGCAGCTTGTCTTAAGGTTCTAAAACTTGTTCTAATAAAATTAAATGTGTACACTTTTAAAGTCCTATCTAATCACTCTCTTGAAAATCTTTGTGACTTAATGTTGGAGCCACTATGCCTTTTGGCAAGGAGGACTGGCAATTAAGCTTTTTGTACTCAGCATTCAAATTTGAGAATGTCACTTTATTACTTTGATTTTTAATTATGGACCATGTCAGCAGAAAGACTTCCATTGAGTGCAGTAAAAGAAAAAAAAAAACCTTCTTTCCTGGAAATGGCAGTCAATGAAGAGAAAAGCAGCATTCCTAGAAATGTATAATTTATGAGTGAGGCAAGAGGCTCCTGTGGGCTATCATAAAGGTAGTTTTAAACAAGGATGGAGACTTGTGGGAGTATTCATATGGCTGGGTGCCTTTGGCAGCAGAGTGTTGTCTTCTGATGCTGGGGAGCAGCCTAATCACTTCAAACTTTGGAAACTGGACTCTGGAAGAAATGCAGTTAATTATGTGTCTACACTGTGGAAGGCCTAACTTGTCTTTTTAATAGAGGAAGAATTTTGTTGCTGTTAAGAAGAAAAATTAAAGCCTTGTTATGGTGGGCCATTTTACCAAGGTAGCATTCTAGCTTTCAGTTAAAAACTTTAATCTCCCATAATTTAGAGGCTGCTGCATTGCCTACATTGCATGACTCCAGGGACCCCATTCATACTATATGCTATGGAGTTGTGCTCTTGGGGGTCATTTTCATAAAATACAGTGGGAATAGTGCCCCCTAGTGTTGTGGAACTCAGAAGCTCCTGTGAAAGCATTATTGAATGATCTCTGTAATGTTTTTTTCTGCAAAGGAGACAAGACAGAAATGGGAAGAGAGAGAAGAACCACTGGGTTCCGTTTTTCTCCCTCAAGCACAGCCCCTAACTTTTTTTCCACTCCATGTGGACTTTTCCAGACCGCTATGAAGAAGTACTTATTACCAGTCCAGATCTGCCTAAATGAGGGAGTGGGAGGATGGGAGCCCAGCCTGGCTGCATTCTGAGGCTCTCTCTCATTTTGTCCTCTTTCATGTAGTAGAGAACTTTAGGTTGCTAAATCAGACAGGCATTTCTCCCTGTGTCTGGGTGGCAGCACTGCATTAGAGATGAGACCCAGAAGCCAAATGGACTCAAATGTACCCTCTCAAGGTGACTCTTTTGGAGTCAAATAGAGGCTTTCTTACCCTCAGAGAGACATATTTTAGGCCAGAACAATCTAGTTCCCATCATGGAGGTTTGGAATACAGTGAAAGAAATAATTTATTATTTGAAAAGATTGTTACCTAAGGAAATATGACAACTGGCTTAAAACCCAAATCCATTATATTTAAATCTCTGGTTGAAAAAAGAAGCCATAGGGCAAAGAGCAAGGGAGGCAGATCAGAGGAACCAATCTTCTTGGCCTTTACTTTCCTTGTCTGTAAAATGGGGTGACTGGATTAGATTGTATCTTGAGTTATGAAATGTGTTGAAAGCAATTTGAAATGAATAATAGTCAAAGTATAAAAATTTGTGAATTTTCATTTTATCTTAAAAATAAATGAGAACAATTTTGCATTCATATACTCTTAATTATGCTTTCTTGAGCTGGAAAGACATAATGGAGAGTTATAGTCAATGCCCTGGAAATGGAAGTGTGTCAGCCATCAGAGTATCATCCGCTAAGAAGGTGGCAGTGTGAACAGGGGTGATAACTGCTGAACCGGAAGACCCCTCAGGGAGCTCCCATCTGTGACAATCAGTGGGCATGGGTCAGTTCCTAGACACATCTGTAAATCAGGTAAGTTCATCTTTGGTATTTCCCTGCTCTTTGCTTTTTTGGCATTTCGTCTGCCCTTTCCGTGTATATCTATGCTATCTCTCTTCTCTCTATTCTCAGCCCTCACTTTGCCCTGGCCTCTTTCTTTCCTCAAAATGAACTTGACCTATTCCATGTGGTCTACTCCAGGCCAGTTTTGTAAGGTGTAGTTCATGTAACACTGGTAGTGCTCAAGATTATTTTGGATAGTACCTGCACAAATATTTGAAATGTAGTAGTTAAGTATTTATTTTAAATTCTATTAGAAACATAATTTTTACATCACAATTGTGATTCTGGGATATTATTGCTTAGGGCTAGGCTGCATTTTTTCAAAATAAGTCAATTTAAATAAAATATTGAGTATGTAATAGTATTATGATACCACAACATGGAAGAAATCATGGAGGTGGTACATCAAGGACTGAAATTGGGAAACTTCAGATAGATTGATTTTTGCTTAAGAAATAGAAAGTCATTCAATGAACTTTACTCCCATTCCAAGTAACAGAAAATCGCAAAATAGCAGTTGCCTTAAATGATGGAAATGGGAACTATTTGCTATGGAAACTCCAATGATATTATGGATCTTCTGTTTCTCTTTGTGTGATAATTCCAGTGTTACTGTCTGTTGTTTCTGCTAGCCCTTGCTCATGGTCTCCTGGTTTCTTGTGTGTTCTGTGATTTTTTTACCATGCGCTCTTACTCCTTAGGTAATTCTTTGGGAATTTCTTTGCGGTCTGGTTTGAAGGATGGTTTTTTTTCCATTTGCTAGGTTCCTTGGGTGAACCACCCCTTCAGAACTACTTTAAACTAAATTCTAGGCTTGAGGTTGTTCAGACCTCTAAGCGAATATGAATTTGAGCTACAAACCTTTGTGAGGGCCAGCTTTTAGTTATGAATTATCAGGGGGGATTTCTCCCTACCTTCCTCCACTCAGTGCCCAGGTTCAAGAAAGGCAGTTTTCTTGCTATCCTTTCCTAGAATAGGTTTATTTCTGGTTCACCCTCACTTGGGCACTTTGTCTCTCATCCCCCAGGTCCCTTAAAGCCGTGAAATTTTCAAGCCCCAAGTCATGTGGGCTCAGCAAATGTTTCACGGTGGAGGTTGACTTCAGGGCCCTACATACTTTTCTGGATTCCTGCTTAATTAATTAATTTTTGGCCTCTGAATATTCCTTACTTACTTTACTTAGTCATTGATGCATTAAAAAAAAACTTACAGAAGAACTCTCCTAGATGGTTGGGGGAAAGTAAATTGGTACAATCACTTTGGAAATGTTTGGAAGTATGTACTAAGGCTAAACCCATGCACATCTTATGTATGACCCAATAATTGTATTCTTAGCTATATAACCAACAAAAATACACATACAAATTCTCCAAAAGACACTTACAGCCATGTTCATAGCAGCCTGTTCACAACGACCTTAAAACTAGAAACTGCACAAATCCCCATCAACAGGATAATGGCTAAATAAATTGTGGTGTATTTATACTATGTATAGTATTTACACTACTATGCAGAGATTGGGAATGAATGAACTACAATTCCATGCAGTTATGTGAATGCATCTCACAAGCATAACCAAAGAATCCAGACAGGAAAGAGAACATACTATGTGCTCTCATTTATGTGAAATTCAAAATCCACAAACTAACCTATGCTGTTAGAAGTCAAGGTGGTGGTTACTCTTGGAGGATTAGTAACTGAAAGGGAGCACAAGAGAGGCTTCTGAGGCAATGATAATTTGTTATTTCTTTTTCTGGGTACTGGTGACATAGGTCTGTACAGTTTGTGAAAATTTGTTGAGCCGTATACCTAAGATATCTTTGTTTTTCTGAATATATAGTACACTTTTCTAAAAAGGAAAAATGCTTTATACGTCATTTTGAATTCATTCTAGTGAGAAGAGTAGTCAGAGTAAGTGGTTTGCCATACTGCAGGTAACGAAAGGAGACAGTGTTTGTTTGGCTTGCCATTCTATCTCTAGCATCTAGCACGGTACTTGGCCCATAGTAAGTGCTCAATAAATATTTGTAGAAGCCATACATTTGGAATTTAATTTTTTAAAACATATAACTACCAGTTGACCAGGTTTCTTCATTAAAAAAAAAATCCGGGAAATAAGTGATATATACCTTCAGAAATAATTGCCTTCCTCTAGAAAATGTGGGCTGAACAGATTATATTACTTTGTTCACTCTCAGAAAGTTACGGGGTAAAGTGAGGGAGACTCAAATTGTTTCTCAATTTAAAAGGGAACAGAATGCTCCTAGGATTTGGGTACGGATAAGAGAAATTCTTAAGTAAGTTCTTTTTATTTTGGGTGTTTCGCCCTTTGAGATGTCAATTCCTTGAACAAATAGTAAAAGTAATTTCTCTAATGGGAAAAAAATGGAAAAAAGAGTCTTTAGAAAAGTTCAAATTGTATTTAGACTTGAAGGACATTTTACTTGAGGAAGTTAAACCTTATAACAGAAAAATGTTATAACTGCAGAGAAACCTCAGTCAGGAGTTGTGTGACCTTGACCAAGCTTCCCAACCTCTGTTTTCAGTTTCCTCATTTGCAAAACAAGAAACAAGCACTAGGTTTCTTTTCTTTTTTTTTTTTTTTCTGAGGAAGATCAGCCCTGAGCTAACATCTGTGCTAATCCTCCTCTTTTTGCTGAGGAAGACCGGCTCCGAGCTAACATCTATTGCCAATCCTCCTCCTTTTTTTCCCCCAAAGCCCCAGTAGATAGTTGTGTGTCGTAGTTGCACATCCTGCTAGTTGCTGTATGTGGGACATGGCCTCAGCATGACCGGAGAAGCGGTGCGTTGGTGCGCGCCTGGGATCCGAACCCGGGCCGCCAGTAGCGGAGCGTGCGCACTTAACCGCTAAGCCACGGGGCCAGCCCGCACTAGGTTTCTTTTAAAGCTAAAGTTCTATAATTGTGCAATTTCATCTGTCAACCTGTCAACCTATCAGGAACCAGTTCAAGAGGCAAAGCGTTTGTTTGGGATCAAAGAATTGCAATTTGGGGAGCACAGATTCAGGTAGAAACCCAAATAGTGTCCTGATTACAGGAGAGAGGCTCAGGGTTTTCATGGGAAAAAGGGAGGAAGATGAGGTGAGTTGTATTAAGGAAGAGGTCGTTGTTGCTAGATGAGGTGAAGCTAGATTTGTACTTCATAGATGGGCTTGAGATTGGGTCATCAAGCAGAAGGCTAGACTTGTACTCCATTGATTGGTTAGTGATTAGGTCATTGGTAAAGTCCAATTTCATCAGTCCTTAAAAACAGGATATTCTCATTTTTACTGACTTTTTGGAATGTTGGTGGTTTCGTCTAGTTTGGAAGATAAAGAAAACAAGACACGTAGGGCAATTCCTCAGAAATGTCTGCTCCGTCTCTATTTTAATATGGCTCCACTCATGTTATCTTTCACACGTCTAATTTTAGGAAAAATTGGCTTGAATTACTTTAAATATATGAATTATAAATCATTCAAAAGGAAAGGTGGTTTTGTTTACTCTAAAGTAACAAAATACAATATGATTTATGATACATTTCTTATTGCTTAGTAGGGGTCTTTTAAAGGGGCTTGATCAAGGATTAAAAAGGATTTGGAATGAGAATATTAATTGCTTAAATTTTCCTCTGCATTTTGGTGAGTACCACTGTGGCAGAGACTGGCTAGCGGAGACTGAGCCTGTGTCCTCTTCTTCCTGGGCACAGAAGTGGACTCGATTTCCTCTCCTTTACAGGGAAGTGTGGTCATGTGTTCTGGCTGATAGAGCATTAGCAGAAGTGGTACATACCACTTCCAGGCTTGGCTCATGAACACCTCCTACCCAGGATGGCCCAGGCTTTCCCTTCGGCTGCAGCCTCATCACCTTAGAAGCCACCTGTAGAAGATGGCAGGGCCACAAGGTAAAAGGATTCCAGCCCTGAACTGCCATTTGGAGGAGAGCTGCTGATCAATCAGAAATACCTGTTTTGGTCTTTCCATGAGCAGGAAGTAAATATATGTCATATTTGATGGAGTATATGGCTTGAGTTTGCAACTATGAATGTACATTTAACTAGACAAGCCCTCACAAAATATGTCTTAAAAAGAGAAACTGCAGATTGAAGAAAATTCTAATTCTCACTTTGTGAAAATTCATTGAGCTGTACTTAAGATATCTGTGTTTTTCTGAATGTATGTTATACTTTTTCTAGAAAGGAAAAATACTTTGCTAAATTTCTGACTTTTGCAAGCAAAGGAAATAATAAGTAAGGTGACATTTCTCCTACTCATAATTCTATAAAGAACAGGTTTCCTAACAAGATGAAGTATTGCCTTCCCAATATTCTCCAAGAACTGGACCAGTCATTGCAATATTGGCATTAGGAAGGCAGCAGGGTATGGTGGAAATGGCAGAGACTTTGGATTCGAGATAGCCTGAGTTCAAGTCCTGGTTTTACCACTCAGTGCCTCAATTTTCTCCTCTATAACATGGAACTAATAATATGCACCTGGTTAGGTTGTTAGCAGTAAAACATAGTGGCTAAAAGCATGAAGTTGGGGTTAGGCCCCCTAGAGTTGAATCCTGGCTCTGCCATGTACTGGCTTGGGTGAGATGCTTAAATTCTCTATGCTGTGTCTGCATCTGGAAGATGGGGATACTTGGCCCATAGCTTGTAGAGTTAATGTGAGAATGAAATGAGTTAATACCTGCAAAGTTCTTAGAATGTGCCTGTCATACAGATGTATGTAAATGTTTATTTTATTGTTACTGTTGCAAGGATTAACTAGAATATGGACAGAAATTCCCCCACAGTGTAGACACTCATTAAATGGCAATAGTGCCTTTTTCAAAGATGTTTGGCAATACTTGTTTGTACATAAAAATGACAATCTTAGTTTGACACCTTCTACATGCACAATATCTTATGACCCAGAAATTTCATTTTAACCCATTTCAGTTTATCCAATATGTGCTGGTCCGATGTGAAATAATTTGATTCCATGATTTAACAGGTTATTGCATTGAAAAAATATATAGCATATAGAAAGAAATCTGTCCTCTCTAAGACCCAAGAATTGAGGGCTTATGTGTCATGTTTTCCTGCTCATATTTGGCTGTACACCAAACCCTGTGCACCAAACTCTTATGATTAAGGCCAGACATGCTTGCCCCTTAGCTGGGAAAATTGATAGAATCATCTTTCAGTTAGGATAGACTTCCTTTTTGATTGTGTCCTTTATTAGTAAAACATTTTTAAGCATGTTAATAAGTATATATTTACTTTTATAAATAAGTATATATTCACTTGTAAATAAGTATATATTTACTTATAAATAATATATACTTAGTATTCATACACATAATTTTATGTATTTATATACTATACACTACTATTCTTGTGTAGTATTAATTATTATACATACACAAAAGTAAAAATTTTAACATGATGAAATAAAGGAAGTTACCTATAGCTTAAAATGTATTCCTAGTTGTGATGGCTTAATACTATCATTAGCCAATATCTCAAGGCTGAATATAATTCTTGGAGTGAGGTTCATTGTTTTGTTCTGTTTTGTTTTGTTTTTTTTGTGAGGGAGATCAGCCCTGAGCTAACATCCATGCTAATCCTCCTCTTTTTGCTGAGGAAGACCGGCTCTGAGCTAACATCTATTGCCAATCCTCCTCCTTTTTTTTTCCCCCAAAGCCCCAGTAGATAGTTGTATGTCATAGTTGCTGTATGTGGGACGTGGCCTCAGCATGGCCGGAGAAGTGGTGCGTCTGTGCGCGCCTGGGATCCGAACCCCGGGCGGCCAGTAGCGGAGCGCGCGCGCTTAACTGCTAAGCCACCGGGCCGGCCCAGGTTCATTGTTAATTAGAGTGTATGTTAACCATATTTTAAATGGGATAATTTCATGATAATTTCAAAATTGTTTAGCTGACTTATTTCAGATCTGATTAGATCATTTTTTTAAAACTCATATTGTAGCTGATGAAGAGTCTTTCTAGAAGTATAAATTCTGCCATTTTCAAATTGTTTGTGCTTGCGTCATTAGTATGATCTTCAGTTCGTGATTTCTGCTTCTAAGCTACATTTTCTAGTTTAAACTAGGAAATATAATTCTTAATCCATTAAACTGGGCACACTCTACTTTGCAATATGCCTCAATATGCCACCAGCAAACAATCATGGGAAGAACCCTATGGATGCTCCTGCCTTTTCCCAGGAAGAGGCCTATTGGACACATGAATCTCTGACGGAGGGACTGAATGAAGGCAGCAATGTCAATCCATATTTTACATGTTATTTAAGTTTCTGACTTTTAAAGCTAAAAATGTAAATACAAGCAGAAGTTCTGATATTTTCTTCCAAAGGATCACGGGGGGCCCTCACCTCCCTTCTGTTGGTACGTGGTATAGACTGCCCTGTTTCATTCTCTTGCAACACGCTGGCTAGGGAAGTAGTTGAATAGTTTTCTTCCATGCTAGAGAATATTATTCTTCTAACTCTGGCAGATCTGAAGAAGTTTTCTTTCCTAATGGGAAAGAGAATTTTACGTCTGTGTTGATAATACTCACAATGGAGACTTTAGCAAGAGAATAAGAGAGACTGAGCAGCAGATTGAAAGCCTGACCTTGGGAGGTTGGTGAGTGTGGTGACGAAGAACCTGGCCTTGGGCATCAGTCAGACCTCGGTCCAAGTCCTGGCTCTACTGCTTACGAATTGTGTGAACTCGAGGTAAGTTAATCCATCTGAACCTCAATTTCTACATCTGAAAAAAGTGATAATATCTACTGCATTAGTTAGGATATATGTTGGGTTGCTGTAAAAAAAAAAAAGAGAAAGATAACGAGAGAGAGGGAGAGAGCGAGAGAGAGCTCTAAATACAGTGGCTTAAAAAGACACATTTTATTTCTTTTTCATGTGAAAGTTCATGTACACTGGGATCCCATCTCATGATCAAATGGCTATTTCAGTTACTGCCGTTGTGTCTTAGTCCAGCCAGAAGGAAGGAAGAAAAGGAAAAGGGAAGGTGTACTACTTTTCTTTTAAGGGCATGCCTTGGAAGTTGTTTAAACCCTATTGGCTAGACCTTAGCCACATCACCACAATTAACTGCAAAGGAGCACGGAAAATGTAATATTTGCTGGTAGCCATGTGCCTGGCTCCAGGTTTCTATTACTAAAGGAATACAAGGAAAATGGTTATGGGGCACAACTAGCCATCTCTGGAACATCTGCTCTCAGAATAGTTGCAGGAATTAAAAGACATCGTTTAGCACAGAACTGGGCCTATCGTTAAACAACAAACCCCAAAATCACTATTATTATTAATCTCTGAGTCTTTTGTTTTCTCTTAAGCAAAATGAATATTGATTGATTGTTCCATTCTGTAAACAGGCACTGAGTACTGATCTGTGGCAAGAGTGTCCTGCCTAACTCACCAGGTAGTAAGTATGGAAACAATAGTAACATAAGTAGATGGACTTTGAAAAGTATATATATATATTTATTATTCACTTGCAAAGGATCATTCTTCTCACTTGCATGTTGGGATCTTCTGAGGGCCTTGTATCACAAACAGAAAAAAGACAAAAGGAAAAATTCTACTATTTTTACCAAAAATATGAAAAATAAAAAAATACCAGGAAAAATAGGCTGATGGGGAGAGCTCCTTGATGGACTGAGGTTGAGAAGCTATACAGAAAAATGGAAAAGGCCTGGACTGTGGAGCCAGACACACCTCGTGTCTTAGTCAACTTATGCTGATAACTCCCCAAGTTGTGTTTTACAACGGTATTTCTCACTCCCAGATCTATGGCAATAGCTTTGCTTAGTTCTGCCAGGCCCTTCTCAGGTTTGCTCCATATATCTTTTCATTCTGGTACCTCTGTCTAGGGCATGTTCTTGTGGAAGATGGCAGTAGCTCAAGAGGTCAAGCTTATCATTCAAGTGCATTTGAAGCCTCCTATTTTTTCCCCAGCTTCATTGAGCTATAATTGACATACAACATTGTGTACGTTTAAGGTGTACAATGTGTTGATTTGATATATGTATATGTTGCAAAATGATTACCACCATAACATTGGTTAGATGTTATGGTGGTACCATAACTACATAACTACAGCCTCCATCCTATCACATAGTTACTATTTCTTTTTTGTGGTGAGAATATTTAAGATCTACTCTCTTGTAACATTTAAATATATGATACAGTATTATTAGCTATAATCACCATGCTGTACATTAGATCTCCAAACTTGTTAATCTTATAACTAGAAGTTTGTACCCTTTGACCAATGTCTCTTCATTTCTACCACCCCGCAGCCCCCGTACTCTATGTTTCTCTGAGTTTGACTTTTTTAGATTCCACATATGTGTGATGTCATACAGTATTCTTCTTTCTCTTTCTGACTTATTTCAGTTAGCATAATGCCCTCAAACTTCATCCAAGTTGTCCCAAATGGTAGGATTTCCTTCTTTCTTATGGCTGAATAATATTCCATGGTATATAATACCACATCTTCTTTATCTGTTTATTCACTGATAGACACTTAGGTTGTTTCCATATCTTGGCTATTGTGAGTAATGCTGCAATGAACATGGGAGTGCAGCTATCTCTATGAGATTGGAAACTCTATGGCATATCCACTCACATTCAGTTGACTAAAGCAAGTCATATGGCAAAGCCCAAAGTCAATGGCATGGAGAAATATTTTCCATTGTACGAGCGAATATTGCAAGGGCAGAAAAGGGATAAATAGTTGTGAACAAATAATACAGTCTATGACACCTAAGTTTGAATTCTTAACTACCTGTGTGATCAATGGCAAGGCACTTAGCCTTCCTGAGCTTCATTTATAAATAGGGATAATACACATAGTCCATAAGATTGTACTTATTAAATGAGATAATCTCTATAAAGCAGAGTTTCCCAATGGCATGCCACAAATGGATTACGTGTGTGTCATGACGTTGTGTTTTTCAGCCCACAGACCAGTTGGGTGAAGCATGGGGCTTCCAGATCATCAGCCAGTGGCCTCCTGCCCCAAGCAGCCCTGCCTGTGTGCTGGCTCCACCAAGAGTATCATTTTCTGTGTGCCATGATACGAAAAATGTTAGGAAGCACTGGAAAATAAAGCACCTAGATCGTGCCTGGCACTTGGTAAGTTTTAAACCAGAAGCAGCTGTCATTACTGAGAGATGGAGAGGGGACAGGGAAGCAGTTTTGATGGCAATGAAGGCATCGGTGGGAATTAGTGACAGAAGAGAATTTTCCCCCACAGCAGCTTCAAGAAAACTCTACTTGACGCTTAGCTGGTCTCCTCTCTCTGACCCCATAGGGGTCATGACCCCCCCAGCAATTTGAGAAATCCTGGGAAAGAGGATGCAGAAGACAATGTCCAGAGCCCATGCTCTCTGTGACCAGAGTTGAAAGTTGAATCTAAAAATATGTCTTGCTATAGAACACCAATTGTGGCTGTTTCTATAGTCATTCTGGAGCTTATTACAAATCTACCCCAAAAGAAATTCTTGGAATTGTGCTCGTCTGTGAATTGCTGGAAAGACACAGCACCATTCTTGGTCTGGCATGTGGTCAAGGCTGACTTGCAGTGGTCTGAAGTGGGGGCTTCTCACTGCCTCTCTGAAGCCTCAGAGTGTGAAGCCAATACCCTGGATCTCTCTCAATCAGAATCTATCCTGACTGCTGAGATGGTCTCATCTTACTACCACAGAGATGAGTATTCTCAGTGTAGATCAAAAACCTAGGGCAACAGCTTAAGTCATTTGAAAATGTTGCTAGTCCTTAGGTTGGTTATACTGCTAGACAAAGCATGTCTCCATTGCTCACAGAGATATTTTCCTATGATATCACTCTTATGTTTTCCTGCTACTCAGCATAGGTGTAGTCAGGGTCTAGTGTCCTAAAACAAATGTAACATTTGAGGAGATTAACAATAAGAACTGCAATTTTTAAACTAGAAAAGTTGGATCCAATTTTCATGTTATTCTGGAAACTCAGCTTTAATACAAAGTGATTTCCACAGCATGACCATTGGTTTTCTTAACATGGATTTAACCTTCTTTTATTTATTACTTCAACAGACATTTATTGAAAGACTTTTATGTGTGAGATGTTGGAGATACAACAATAAACAAGGCATAGACTCTCGTCTCAAGGAGTTTCCATAGTGGAAATAGAATTTTAACTAAAATAAACATTATTCTGAAATTTCACAATGTTAACAACTACTTCTCTAATATCTTTCACTGAATAGAAAATATTGCATAAAAATTCCCTGGTAATTAAACAATAATTTAGATACACATTTTACAAGTGTTGTTACCTAAGTATATCCCTCTCTCTAAACTCATGAGTCGTAATGAGAGTCCTCTATTAGCTTTCTGTGGAGGAAGGGAAAACACTTGGTCAGCAGCATTGTTAAGGGAGTAGGGAAATGGCTATTCTCATGTACTGCTGATGGAGCTGAAGGGGCCTAAATTGGTTCAGGCTTTCAGGAATGGCAATCAGGCAATATGTAAATGCCCTACAATGGGAGATTCTTTAAATAAATTATGGAACATTCATACGAGGGAATGCTATGTGAACCATAAAAATGATGCTCTAGATAAACAATGAAATATGTCATTAAGTGAGAAAAATACAAAATAGTAGATAGAGTATGACTCCAGTTGTATGTGTGTGGGTATGTGTGTATGTAAATATCTACATACATAGAAAAAACTTGGAAAAAAATAATGCCGATATGTTAAAGGTGGTTATTTCTGCGTCTTGGGATTACAAGAGATTTGTAATTTGCGGAGTGCTCTTCAGTATTTTTTGAATTTTCTACAAAGAACATGTATTACTCTCATAATCAGAGGTGGTTGGGGAGGGTTTGCGATTTTTGTTTGTTTTGTTTTTTAAGAAACGAAAAATGTCTGCAGCAGGTCCTGTCAGCTCCAGGGGGGAAGAATGATTCCAAGTAAAAACGTTTACATTATGGGGCAGAATTAAAGACATAAGCTCAGGTAGCTGGTGAGATTTATACCGATGTAGAATTTTCCAACTAGGCCTATTGAAGAAGCAGCTTCCATTTTTCATTTGTGCACACCGTACAATCAATGGAAATTTAGCACACTCTCAGGGAGAAGATGAGCTCAGCTCTCTTGGACAAATTATGCTGTCTTTGGCAATTTTTCGTTGGAAATCTGGAAAAGAGGCAGCTGGAAGAACCTCTTGCTGGAACACTATCCAGAATTAGGCCTGGGTTAGGGCTGATGTTGGGGTCAGCTGAGGTCTCCCCTCACTTAAGTTGTTGAATTGATGGCATTCAGGAGAGCTGATCTCTAATTTCAGATTTCTAAAGAAAAGTTGATTCTTTTATTTAAATACTGAAAAAAATCATTATATATTTTAAATATACTTGAAAAAACAGGAAATTATAGAACAAACACTAGTTTTATAAATTGCCTTATTTTCTTCAGCTTTCCCCTCCCCCCATGTAAATATTATAGATACAATTGAAGTCATCTTCGAACTCTCTCACCAATCCCATTTCCCCACCTTCCTCCTTAAAGGTAACCAAACTAATTATTTCAGTGCTCATCATTCCCTTGCATGTTTTCATAATTGCTCTACATATTTTGCATCAATAAACATCTCAACTTTTTTTTCCTAAAGATTTTCCTAAACTTTTTTTAGATATTTTTCCTAGACTCCTGCAATTTGCTGTTTTTGGGTCTTGTTGTTTCTGAGATTTATCTGTGTTGATAGATGTCACTGTAATTTATTCATTTTTACTGCTGTGTAGTTTTTCATTATGTAAATATACTGCAACATATTTACTCCTTCTTCCATAGATGGACATTTAGGTTGTTTCCAATTTTCTTTTTGTTTTTGCTGTTTCCAAAAATGCTACAATGAACATTCGGAACTTGTATCCTTGTCTAGGGTGTATACCTAGAAGTGGATTGCTGGGTCATAGGCTAAGTGCATCTTCTGCCTAGTTAGGTATAGCCAATGGCTTTTCCAGGTGGTTGTACCAGTTTACAGTCCCACCATAAGTGTATGAAGGTCCTTGCCAATCTTTGTCATTCTTTACATTTTTGCCAGTCTGAAGGGTATGAAATGGTTTCTCGTTGTTTAATTAGATTCCCCTAATTAATACTAAAGCTGGCCATCTTTCCATATGTTTATTGGCCATTCAGTTTTCCTTTCCTGTTAATGACTTTTTATATCTTTTGATCACTTTCTTAATGGGTTTTTAGTCTTTTTCTTCTTAGTTTATTCTTATCTTAGCTTAAAAAAATAAGAAAAAGAAATCCATCCATCCATTCAACATATTTTTTTTGAGTAAAAATTGGCTGTTAGATATCATGAATGAAGTATGAAAAAAGTGTAGTCTTTTACATACAAATACTCAATTTATACTATTTTTGATGATAAGAAGAGAAAGCTCTTCTTCGACATTACATAAGTGTTGTATTAGGATGAAGGTTTACTTCATTTATATTTTATTCTTAAGGCATATTTCAGACTATTACTAATAAAAATATGAAATTATGTGGTTATAATTATTTCTGTATTGCCCCTTAACTGTCCAAATAAAGCACACATTCTAGACTCCAGCATCAGTAAATAAAGGAAGATGGCCACGCTCCCCCAAGGTTATCTTGCACTCATTATGCAGCAGCACATGTGGGGTGGTCAGGGCACGCAGAGAATGACTAATGCATTAATAAGGCTTACATGTATCTCCCACCCACCCTGTAATTGCGTTCCTTTCATTAGCTTTTACCCAGCTGGTCAGAGTTGCACAAACAAAATATTGTATAAGATCGGCCGATGGATGGTAAATTCGGAACAATTTTTGTAAAACTCTTGCCAAGTTACATACTGACCCCAGGGTCTTTAAACTAGCCAAAAAATGTTAAGCAAAAACTGAATTAAATCTATTATCACAAATTTGTGCCCCATAATCTGATGAGACTTCCAGATGTCCAGCCCGAGACCATCTGCTGAATGTCTGTGGGCACACAGTCCCAAAACATGTGCATGGATAAGAGTAACAGGCCGACAGCTTGAATCTCTAAAACTCAGAGCAGTTCCTGCCTAGACGTAAAAACACTTAAACAAAAAACAAGGAGTTCTTTTTTTTTTTTTTTGAGAGTTCTCTTTTTTACCATCATTTGCTTTCTGTTTAATCGGTTAGTTGCTTTGTTCTTGGAGTCAAATGGCTTTTCCAACACATAACAAGAGAGGCCCATTTCTCTCAAAGACAATGAACTGTGTGATTTCAAATATTTTAAAAAGCAATAACAAAACCTTTGGGAGGCAGTTGCTAACTTAGACTTCGTAATAATTCTGAGTAGCATGTTTTGTTTATTACAGTATCTCTGTCTTATGGCAGGATTCCGAGAAAACTGACTCTCAGAAGGAGCTGTATGTATGGGAGGTTTATTGGGGGGTGCTCTTGGGAACCACATGAGTAAGAGAGTTGGGGAAGCAGGATTGGGCAGGGGAGAAGTTGGACTGAGAGGCATTGACAACAGAGGCCTCAGCTGTTGTCGTGGGGAGATTTAGACCTTGGATGGTGTGACGATTAATTTTCTGTGTTAATAAAATTTTATGTGTGGTGCCCAGCTGTTTGGTCAAACACTAGAGGTTGCCGTGAAGTATTTTTCTTTTTTTTGTGAGGAAGATCAGCCCTGAGCTAACATCTGCCAATCCTCCTCTTTTTGCTGAGGAACACTAGCCTGGGCTAACATCTGTGCCTATCTTCCTCCACTTTATGTGGGACACCGCCACAGCATGGCCTGACAAGCGGAGTATCGGTACGTGCCCGGGACGCAAACCTGGGCCACCAGCAGTGGAGCACGCGCACTTAACCACTATGCTACTGGGCCGGCCCCATGAAGGTATTTTTTTAAGATGTGATTAACATTTAAATCAGTAGACTTTCAGTAAAACAGATTACTCTCCATAATGTGAGTGGGCCTCATGCAATCAGTTGAAGATCTTGAGAACAAAGACTGAGGTTTCTTGAAGCAGAAGGAATTCTTCTTAAGACTATAATATAAAAACCCTGAATTTCCAGCTTGCTGGAAATTCAACCTCAAGACTACAAGATCAGCTCTCACCTGAATTTCCAGCCTGACCTACAGATTTCAGACTTGATAGCCCCCGCAGTCGGGTGTCAATTCCTTAAATCTCTCTCATTCTCAGTCCAGGACCCTAGGGGTCTATGTTATGACTCTTCTTTTGGAGTTTGCCATAAACTGCACACAGCATCTGTTCCCACCACAGTGTCAAGAATGGTGAAGGATCTGAGATTTTATCCTACTTGCAAGATAAAACGTTTGCCTGCCACAGTTTCATGGATGCTGGTAGAAGACATGAGGCTTCTGGGTCAGAGATGAAGAACAGTTTATTACTCACAGCTATGGCCACAGCCAGAGTTACAGCATTTTTGTACTGGTTCCCTGAGCCCTAATTCCTATAAGGTGATGCAAAGAGGGTCACATCACACCTGCATCCACAGTGAACTCAGGCACGTTATGTAGAGGAACCCTAAGCATAGGGAACCCAAATTTTTTATAGTGGGCAATAAGTATGCCTGCCCTATGCTCTGGAGGAAGACACTATCTCTACCTTCCAAGGCTGTTTGCTATAAAAACATCCTTGAAAAGATAGTCCAGAACAAAAACCATGCCTCATTCACAAGACATGCAGAAACACAAAAGACCCACGGAGAATTGTCTCTCAACACAAGATACCACTAGTGTATGGCCTGCCAGGTTATATGGTCCAAATGGAAGAACTTCTTGCACCAGAGCCTTATCCTGTTTTAGAGCCCTGTCCTGCTCTGGGCTCTACCAAAGCTGGCAGCCTTCCATGTCACTTGGTAAACTAATTGGGGTAATACTCAAACGTGTCAAATATGCTTCTTCCAGGACCCAAAAATCATGGTGCTTTCTTCCTAGAGGTGGAGGTACAAGAGGCATTCTTCAGAGAGGATTCCTCCATATATCCTAGATTACTGGACTCTTATAAAATTTATTAATGTGTTAGACTTCTGAATCTTCATAGGATTTATCTTCCACTCTCTGGAGTACGTGGATCTTATGAAAGTCTCCAACATACCTGTTCCTTCCTGCTTATCCAGTCTTATGAACATGATGTCATTGATATAGTGGACCGATCTGATGCTTTATGGAATTTGAAGATGGTCCAGATCCCTTTGAAATATGTTGTGACATAGTGCAGGAGAGTTAACATAGCCCTGGGGCAAGTCTATAAAAATATACTATCATCTATTCCATTTGAACACAAACAGGTTTTGATCTTCCCTCCTTGTATGAATGGAAAAGAATGTATTCATAAAGCTGCGCCAGCAACGATCTCACATCTGGCACAATAGCTGTGATTGGGGCTACTACTTGGTTGAGTTTGCAGCTGTCTGCTGTTGTCCACCAGGATCCATCTGGTTTTTGTAGGGACTAGATTGGTAGGTCTTAGGATGTCACTAATCTCTGTCATTCTTCCTGGGATGTGAAATTGTTTTTGAAATTTATTTTACCTTGGCTGGGTGAGCCAGTTTCACAGGTTACATGTATTCTTCCTCACTTGATAGCTCTTAAACCACTGGTCAAGTAACCCATGGAGAACTCTGCCAACCACCAAATATGTCCATTGCAAATACCTATGGGGACCAGGGAAATGACCATCAGATGAGTCTGTGGACTCAGAGAACTCACTGGAACTAGACCCAGGCCTAAACTGCTTGCCTACCCCCATTCAAACAGGGCAGCCCTGACAATGTTTCAGGTCCCCAGGTATAGTCTACAGTATGTGGACCCGTTGTCTAATAGTTCTCAAAAATCTGGATTTTTATTTCACTAGTATATGGTTACATGATTAAATGGCCACAGGTCCTTTGGGTAAGGACTGAGGGAATCATTACTGTATACACTTTCCATCCTGTTGCAGAGCCCTACCTCATGGGACCTACGTCCTTAGTCAATGGGTTCTGGATCTGAGAACTGGCTCAGGTTCAAAATTGGTCAGGGGATCATGACTATATATTAGGGCAGCTGCTCTTAGTCTCCTGATTATCCATCTTTTATTTCTTTTGATTGTAAATCAAAATTGTAAAATTGAGCAAAACCCTTGTAGGCTATCATCTATCTTGCCCCTAGGTATACCATATTCTATTAACCACCTCCCCACCTCTCTCAGGTCAGGTCCTCCTGCCTGCCAATCTAATCTTGCTGCTCATAATGATAACAGTACTCACTTTGCTTCTGATTTTTAACTGCTACTACCTGGCCTCTATTATTTTAGGATTCTGTCACCACCAATGCTATTGATGAGCTCAATTCTGTAATAACATCATCTACCATCAGCCCTAACTTATAAATCAGAAATTGGCAAACTACCGCCCTTGTGCCAAATCCAGCCTATTGCTTGTTTTATAAATAAAGTTTTATTGGAACACACAGCCATACTCAGCTGTTTACATATTGTCTATGGCTGCTTTTGTGCTACAACAGCAGAATCGAGCAGTTGTGGCAGAGACCATATGGCTTACAAAGCCTAAAATATTTATTCTCAGGTCCTTTATAGAAAACGTTTGCTGACCTCTGCTGTAGAGAACAGCCACCTCAGAAATGTTGGTTCTCTGTTTACTGCTGCACTGGTTATTGCTTTAGTAAAGGGGTTTCCTCTGGGCCTCCCCATGGAACATAATTAATTGGTAGGCTATTCTATCCTGCCTAGTATGTCCCCTTCTTTGAGCCTTTGATTCGCTCCTCCCCATCTTCTGCTTTCAAGTCTCCCTTTAGTGCCCTCTATTGGTAGAACCCAACAGGAGCAGCTGTAATTTGTAGTCACTACAAAGCAGAAATGTAGTTTGCAGCAACCCAAATTAGAATTTAGAAACTGAGAAACAATAGATTAATAAAGAGTCCAAAGAACAAGAATGTGAGGAGACCAGTTTAGAAAGTTTATCGCTTAGCCTAGGAAACCTTTCAGTATGGCAGTAGAGATGAAGAGAGGAGAACAGACTCAAAGCACAATTTGAAGTTTGAATGAACAGGACTTTGTGCAGAGGATGGGGGAGTGGGGAGAACAGGGAACTAACTAACTGGATGATGGTGGCATCCACTGGTGTGAGGAAGGCTGAAGGAGGAGCAAGTTTGTGAGTGAAGAGTTTTGTGGTAGGATTTGAGCTGGCCTTGAAAGACAGGCAGAGAGCAGTGGGGAAGGCATTCCAGGCTGGAGGAAAAGTCAACAAAAGAACAAGTTAAAAAAACCACAGTATCTGCAATTGCATAATGCACTGCAATTGAGTTCAGGGGACAACGGGTCCACCAGTCTGCATGGAGAGAGAGTGTGAACAGAAAAGGAGGGAGAAACTAGAAAGTAGCTACCAGAAATTGAAGCCCAGGCAGCTGCAGAGCCATTAGCACAGTGGACCCTTAGGGCTTTGAATTGACCATTAAATATTTAGCTTCTTTTTTCTTAAAAAAAAGAACAAAAAAAACCTGCGAACCCCGGGCCGCCGCAGCGGTTGGGTGCGCATGCTCCGCTGCGGCAGCCCGGGGTTCCCAGGTTCAGATCCCGGGCGCGCACCAACGCACCGCTTGTTAAGCCATGTTGTGGTGGTGTCCCATATAAAGTAGAGGAAGATGGGCATGGATGTGAGCCCAGGGGCAGTCTTCCACAAGAAAAAAGGGGAGGATTGGCATCGGATGTTCTCAGGGCTAGTCCTCCTCACACACAAAAAAAAGTTTTATTGAGATATAGTTCACATACATAAAATTCACCCATTTAAAGCAATGTCAATTACTTTGATATTGACTACAATTGAGTGATTTTTTTTTTGAGGAAGATTGGCCCTACACTAACATCTGTTGCCAAGCTTCCTCTTTTTTCTTTTTTCTCCTCAAAGCCCCAGTACATAATTGTGTATCATAGTTGTAGAATTGTAGCTCTTCTATGTGGGATGCTGCCTCAGCATGGCTTGATGAGCAGTGAGTAGGTCTGCCCCCAGGATCTGAACCGGCGAACCCCGGCCTGCCAAAGTGGAATGCTCGAACTTAACTGCTATACCACCAGGCCAGCCCCTAGTGGTTTTTAGTATATTCACAGAATTGTCCAACCATCTACAATCTAATTTTAGAATATATTCCTTTCCCCAAAAAGAAACCCCATACCCATTAGCAGTCAATCCCCATTCCTTCCTCCCACTCCCAGCCCTACTTTCTGCTATAGATTTACCCATTCTGAACAATTCATATAGATGAATCATGCAATATGTGTTCTTTTGTGTCTGGCTTCTTTCACATAGTATAATGTTTTCAAGGTTCTAAATATTTAGCTTTGAGATTCATAAGTGTATGGCTAAAACCAGGAGGAAAATAAAATTATATTTTGACTTATTTCATCCAAAAAGTGTATCTTTAATTAATTAGTTTTTTGTTTTTGTTTTTTGGTGAGGAAGATTGGCCGTGACCTAACATCCATTGCCAATCTTCCTCTTTTTTTTTTGCTGAGGAAGATCAGCCCTGAGCTAACATCTGTGCCAGTCTTCCTCTATTGTGTATATGGGATGCCGTCACAGCATGGCTTGATGAGTGGTGCATAAGTCCACACCCAGGATCCGAACCTGTGAACCCCGGGCTACCAAAGTGGAGCATGTGAACTTAACCACTACACCACCGGGCTGGCTCCCAAAAAGTGTATTTTTTAAAAAGATTTTTTTAACATCTATTCCTTTGAATCATCTAACACAAATGAAAACACGATGCAAAAAAAACTTGCATTTTAGGAGCTCTAAGTTAAGAAAATGTTAGCCACAAAATGCTTGGGAAGAGGAGAGGATGGGAGTCTATATTCATCTCATATTTTGATTGAGATGTTGCTTTTTGTGAAAATCTAAGAATTTGGTCTCTAGCTTTATGTTACACTGCTCAGTGTTTATTTGCCAACTTTTGATCAGTTGATAAAAAGTCAGATTGCCTGGGTTTGATCCTGCCTCTGACACATATTTGCTGTGTGAGCCTGGGCAAGTCACTTAACCTCTCTGCGTCTTAAAGTCTTTAATGTGATGATAATAAGGCCAACTTCCTCATAGAGTTGTTGTGAGGATTAGATGAATTAATATAGGTAAGGTATTTAGAACAGTGCCTGGCACATAGCAGCACTATATTATTATTCAATGCCTTTGACATTTTTGGTTAAGGAAACCATTTACCTCTTCCTCTTCTACTCCAGACAGATATGTGGAGGAAATGAATAATCAGGCAGCTGGAGGAATCAATTCATTTTCCTTTATAAACCTCTATTGCAGAGCATATGCTAATGTAGCAGATATTGCTATTGCCTAAACCCATATCCATTTGCCCTCTCTTCCTTAGCACTAGAACTTGAATTCCAGGCTTGAACAAACCTCTCTTGCAGCTAGGTATGGCTTTATAACCACACTTTAGATGGGAAGATAAGTGGAATTGTTGTGGGGGCTTCCAAGCTGGTGCACAGTCACTGCCTCAGCTTACAGGGGCTCCCTTTTTGTCCTGTTTTCCTGTCTTCTAGATTTTAACTTGAATGTGATGGTGGCAACTCTAGCAGCCATCCTTGGTCATGAAGGTACAAGCCACACTCGGAGAACAGCTGCAGAAAGACAGGAGCCTGTGTCTCTGGAGGCAGCATAGCACTGCTGTCTATGTCAGCCTCGTACGACTTGACTCCAGAATTCTGTGACATGAGACTGAAATCAACATTTTCTTGGTTAAGCCACTTGGTTAATTTCACTTGTTTGGTATCTGCTGTATGCAGCCAACCTCTCCTGACTCATAACTGCTAGTTTCTGTATTCATTCATTAACTGATTCTTTATTCTTTCAAGTGTTTATGGAGTCCCTACTCTGTGGAAGAGGCCCTGAAGAGTTAAACCAACCTCTTGGAATATTTCCTTCTCCAGGTTACTGGGTCTGATGGAGATGAGTTGTGGCTCCAATAAACCCAAATGGAAAATTATACAAAATGATTATGTTTGTGTTATCGTATCTTCCTGCTTTTGAAGATAGAGCTGTCTCATGATCTGCAACTTCACCACAAGTTCAGGGAAAAGAATGAAGCTGCACTAAAAGGATCTTTGGGGATGGCAATTGTGGGATGCTGAGAGTTCTGGAAACTTGTTTTGATTTTGCTTCCTGCTCCTTGGCTCTGAATTCTTCCCTGCCTTCTACCTTTTGTTAGAAATGACATCACTTCTCAGTCTCACCAGCCTAAAATGAGTTGCCCTTTATCTCTACAACTATCAATGTTCCTGTAAAGCCTTCTATCTTTAAGATGCAGGAGAAGCAGATGCAAAAGTGTACAAAGGAATTGTGATAACAATCATCATATGCGCTCCATCTTTAAAGTAAAAATCGCCAGACAATCCACTAGGCTCATAAATCCTTTAGTTATCTCTTGACAGGTCAGGCTGCTATTAATAGACAAATTTAGATTAGGTCTGTCTATGCAAAAGGAAACTGAGTGTTGAAGTTATAAGGCTTCAGGCACTCATTCTATAAATATTTATTGAGCATCAACTACAGACTTGGCAGCAGAGATGGGAGGGCAGCAGAATCAGAATGGTCCTCGTCCTTATGTTGCTTAGAGTAGCCACAGCTCCCTTCCTTTCTCTGAGAAAAATCACTGAAATTCCCACCCCATCTTTACTTCAAACATGTGCATATATCGTGTGGAATTAGAGACTTAAAACTGGAGTTATATGTAAAACTGCCTCAATTCTTAAAAATAACGGATTTATTTTTCTAAAGAATGCCCCCTACTTTACTTTACATAAGCCATGTTATATGTATTCTTATGACAATAGGACACAGATAAGATGTGAGCTGCCTTGGCAAGTTCTATCCAATTAACATTTATTTACCTCTCTAGGAAACCCCCTCAACACAAATTAAACCTAATGTGCAACATCAGTGGGCAAATACTCAATAATCCTTTTTCTCCCCCTTATCTTCAGAGCATCCTCACCTATTCAATGTAAATCATATTTATAAGGCTGGTTTTGTTGTTGTTGCTGTTGATGATTTTGTTTTTCAATATCTGGAGTATAATTGAGATAAAATGTGGGTCACTGAATAAAAGGCCTGACACTCATATTTTTCCTTCAACATGCAGTCCTTTGATCTATTTAAATTCATCAATAATAGATTAAGCACATTACCATTTTATCTATTTTCCACAACCTCAAATCAGTTTGAAGCTTAAAAAAAAAACCGAAAACCATACAACTGTATTTGTATGTTTGTATGTTTTTCAAATAGTTTGAATTTGACAGGTTGGCATTTTTTTAGAATTCTGATATGGGGGAAATTGTGTTTAATTGATGTGATAAAAACAAAGGGAAGTAACAGAGTTGAAAAGCCAAATAAAAAGGGTTTGCTGCTCTTTTAAGAGAAGAGGACTGTAAGTGACATCAACAGTTGTATTTTTCAGTTCACTTTGTTTCTCTTTCTCCCTCTCTGACTCCAGTCTAATTTATATTTGCATTAAATAATTCAGCTCCTTTCCCTTTGTAACAGGCTGTATTTGGGGAGATGAAGACAAACTGCTTAGACCTTGAAAAACACATGGGCTCCTCGGGTAGATGGCATCTGCGAGGACTCAGAACTCCCTCCACATTCTATAGGGAAAAACAGAGCCAGGTGCATTTCTTCCCAAATCAAATTAGCTGCGAGATGCCACATCCAATTGTGACAAATTGATGTGAGAGTTTGTGATGTCTGCAGCAGCTCTTCCAGCAAAGGTCACCGAGAAAAGGCACAGACACCGGGCGGGGGTGCAGCAACTTGTGCTGAAGCCTCTCTGACAATAGCAGGGAAGATGTAAAATGCAATCAGCTTTTTGAAAATTGCGAGAGAATCCAGTTGTAAGCATGTATTCTAATCAGATTTACTGTGCCATCATTTACCTCTTTAAGGATGTTAACATAACATTATGTTTAATTGAAAAAATGGGTAGTTAACTATTCAGAAGAGACTCTCCAGCCCCCCATATAAGCCACCGTCTAATCAGGCACAAAATATAGGATGGCCTAATCACATCGCCAGACAGTTTTCGCATTTCTTAAATAAAATTTGCTTATTTACCACAGAAAATTAACTAAAAATGTTGACATGTGACAAATTTGCCCATCTTGATAGTTGCTTTTAAAGATCTCCCCCGACATTAACAAGTTTACATCATGCTTTATGACATTTAATTACTCATATTTTATTGAATTAGCGTGGTAAGACATCTAAAGCAATCCAACTGTTTTCTGAAATGCCCAAACAGGAGGCGGCCGTTCCATACATGGTGAGAGACCAGGCAAATGGCGATTCAGACCGCTTACTGGATGGTTTGCATTTTTGGCTATTATCTAGCAGGCCGCTCTAGCTGAGAAATGGAAATATTTTAAGATTTCAACAAACTATTTCAGGACCTTCATCAAAATCTGTCTTTAAAGTGCATATTCTTTTCCAAGCCAAATTGACCCAGGACATGTCTCTGCTTGAAGGTAAGAATGAAGCTATCTGCCGCACCTAGGAGGCTCATATTGTAGCTGTATTTATTGAATAATGAATGGATAAATAAGCATATTATCTTGGAGGAGACCATTTTATGCGATTCAAATCCTTTCTTCTCACAACTTTCTTCTCGACTTCTCCAATACTTTTTTTTCACAACGACTGATGATTTTCAGGGCACCAGGACTCTGCTATAAATGCAAGTCTTGGATATATTGAACAATTATTGAGCATAGATTATGTGTCAAACATCGTGCCAAGCACTCTCTGCATTTAATCCTTCCCCAAATACTGGGAGGTAGGAGCCATTATCGATCCCATTTGTTATGTGATGAAACTGAGGCTTAGAGATGGCGACTAACAGCTGGCAAAGTGACAAAGTTAGGAGTCAAACCCAGAGCTTCTCGGAACATGTCAGGGTCCCTGCAAAACGCAGCCCTGCCCCTAAGAGGGCAGATTTGTGCTCGCAGGCCGCTCCTCAGCCCTGTTCACACTCGGGCTGCTCTATTTCAAATCCAAAGCCTGAGCACTTAAACCATCCACATCTCAGCCTCACTCTTTGGTGGTTAATTGTGGCTGGTCCTACTCCTTTAAAAAATACATAATTCTAAACAATTCAAAATATTATGGAATGTCCATAATAAAAAGTACACACACAAACCACAATGGAAATTTTATTTCTAATTCTAGAATGGAAATTCTGCTCCCCTCCTGCTGTAGCCTGGTAATAAAACTGAGTCACCTACCCTGCCTTAGTTTGCGCAGTTATAAGATTTCTTTTTTTTTCTGGTGAGGAAGATCAGCCCTGAGCTATCATCTGTTGCCAATCCTCCTTTTGCTGAGGAAGATTGGCCCTGGGCTAACCTCTGTGCCCATCTTCCTCTACTTTATATGTGGGGCACTGCCACAGCATGGCTTGATAAGCAGTGTGTAGGTTGGCGCCCAGGATCTGAACCTGTGAACCCTGGGCCGGCAAAGCTGAGTGTGCGAACTTAACCACTGCACCACTGGGCCAGCCCCAAAAGATTTCATTTTAAATGTTACCATAAACCTGAATGGTGCCTCCAAACTTCATGAATTTTTTTCTGTACAGACATAAATTAGTTTAACTTTTTAAACTCCAGTAAGGAAAAGAATTACCTTTGTTCTATGCAGGTGAGTAAACTAAGATGTCCTAATTAAGGGAGCGGTGATAGGAGAGGAATCAGAAATCTACCCTCTGCCTCCACCTTGACCATCTAAAAACCTCAGGAGGATCTTTAAAAATGCTCACACAAATCTGCTTCAGATTTGGATAGCTTATGTTTGAAAGTGAGATAAATGTAACTGTAGAGCATTTACTTAAATGTTCCAATGGATACGAACCCCCCATATCTGTGGTTACTCCAACCACTTCCAGACTCCCCCCGCCAATAGGGAATGCAGATGCAGGTTTTATGCTAAAATAGCAGAGCTCTAAGTGCATTAAGAAAATCATTTCAATACAGCTTTTACTAATGCAGACGATTTTTAAAATGAAACAAGGCAGATACAATAGCAGAGGCGCCACAGATTGAATAAATATCACTTAACCAATTACCAATTATCCATGCTAATGAAGGATGAGGCAGAGCTCTGATAAATTAAAACCCCAAATAAACCGAATGTTGGTTTAACCGATGATTCTTCCCCCTCTGCAAGAGCATCTAAGGAACAACTATAAAATGACTGATCTGAATTTTACTTCCTTACCCTTCCTCCACCTGCCCACCCTCTGACTGTGGCTCTGATGGGCGGGAAAATGGTCAAAGGGCAGACAGCTGGAGGGAACTCAAAGGGAGTGGGGGGCCCCACAGAGTGGAGACTCTGGCCCTGGATAATTGGGAGTTGATTGGGTACACAATGGCCTCCCATTGTCCACTGCTCATTTTGGATAAGGGGCTGAAGCCAGGCCTGACATAAGTAGCTCTTTCCTGGACCATCCTCTCCTGGGCCAGCTGTGAGCATTCATGGGCGACAGCCGTGTGTGGCACATTCCTTGCTTCACTTCTCTCCCCTGCGAGTAACCGGGGATTGAGCTAGAAAACTCTGCCGTACTGGAAGTCTAGTTCTTGTCATCTTGCAAAGCGTCAGCCTGGGTCAAAAACTGGAAAGGATGGAAGGTGCTGCAGAGAAATATCTTCAAATGATTTATGCTGGGAGCTTCAGGCTACAGCACGTCATGGGCCTCCATTTTGTCCCTGACTTCCTCAGTGTCTTCCTTTCTGCCACTATTCTCATCCTTCATTCCTTCGTCTGGATTCCTTCCCTCGCTTACTAATGCTTTTGTGTTCCGTCTTGCCACGCTGTCCCTATTTCTATTTTGTTGTGGCCCCACTCACCTCAGCATCACACATCTGGCGCATGACTGGGGTGATAGCTGGTTTTCTGATGCTCCATGAGCACCTTGCCCAGGGCTAATATAAGATAGCATGCAACTATATGGTCATATCATTTGCTAAAATATCTGAGCCCCTAGAGTGCATCTCTGCTAACTTGGCCTTCTCAGCCAACCGTTAGGATTCACCACCCCCTTCCCCATGTTTCAGCAACTAAAGGGTTAAAGCTGGGGGCAGCAGGGAATCTACCTGGTGTCCTTTCTATTTTGTTGGTGCCCTTGCCATGCCCAGGAAAGAAACTCGGCCTAATCGTCCCATAGTTCAAGTGTGCTCCAGGTACCCCCAGGAACCTACAAGGCCAAGTGTTTATAGGCAGTAGTAGGAGAATGAGTATAAATGTGAAATATTTAGTCATTTGCAGACCAGAGGTTGCTTTCACGTACAATGAGCAGGACTCTGACTGGTCTATGGCCACAAGTGTTAGAGCCTAGTATAATCTGCGGAAAAGTTTCTATTTGCTTTAGAATTCCAAAAATGGTTCACAGATCCATGCCTTTGTACATATTTCTGACTCTACCTGGAATGCCCTTCCCCACCGTGCTCACCTGGCAAGCTGCCCTGATCTTCTAAGACTCTGCTCATGTGTCCCCTCTTTTGTTCAGTCTCTGATGACCCTTGTCTATTTGAGTCACATGCTTCCTTGTGTTCCCAAAAAGGTTTGTACCTTCCTCTATTAGAGCACCCATTGCCTTGTGTTGGAGGTATTTGTTAAGCCATCTCTGTCTCCCGCTAAAGCAGTATTTCTCAACTTTGACAACACATTGGAAGCATCCGGGGAGTTTTAAGACACACCAGTAATTGAGTCTCACCCTCAGAAACTCTGATTTAATTGGGAAGAGGTGAGACCTGAGCACTGAGAGATTTAATACCTCCCCAGGTGACTCTAACATGGAGCCAGGTTTGAGCTCCACTGCATGAGATCATGAGCTGCTTAAGGGTAGTTATTATGTCTCGTTCATCTTTATAACCTGGCACAGAGCATGACATACAGTAGGTGCTCGTTGCATGAATGTATGTCTGCATTAGTTGGCCTGGTTCTAGGGGATCACTAAGGGCCTTGTGGCAAAAGCTGCCAACTTTCTGCCAATATTCCTTTCCCCTCTATGGGGGAAGTGGTAGAATTTTTAGCTGCAAGCGCAGGGTTGCTTAAGAAAAAGACCACATTCCCACCTTCCCTTGTAGCTGGGAGAGTCCAAGAAAGTAATTATGGTCAATGCGATGCAAGCAGAAATAGGGCGTGCAATTTCTATGTCATGCCCTTAAAAAGAAAAGTCAGGGGGCCAACCCGGTGGTGTAGTGGTTAAGTTCTCATGCTCTGCTTCAGTGGCCCAGGGTTCTTGGGTTTGGATCCTGGCTGTGGACTTACGAACTGCTTATCAAGCCATGCTGTGGTGGTGACCCACATATAAAGTAGAGGAAGACAGGCATGGATGTTAGCCCAGGGCCAATCTTCCTCAGCAAAAGAGGAGGATTGGCAACGGATGTTAGCTCAGGGCCAATCTTTCTCACCAAAAAAAAAAAAAAAAAGAAAGAAAAAGAAAAGAAAAGTCATACCCATCTATGCTCTGTTTTCTCCTTCCCTGCTGGCTGGAATGCTGACCTGGTGGTGGTGGGCCATCTTGGACCCTGGGGACAAGAGTAACAAATAGAAAGGACCTAATCACTGACCTGTGGAGCCATGATGCTGGCCCTAGAGAAAGACATAAACTGAAGTCACTATTATTTGTGGTCTCTGTTACAGTACCCAACCGTTAGTCCCTAACTAATTTGGAAAATTTTTATTTTACTATCACAAAGCCTGATATTTGAGCTTGAAAACACTAGCAAAACTTGTACTAACTCTACTCCACTCCAGTCTGGCAGCCAATGTGTTGCTCCACAGGAACAACACTTACTTGGGTCTCTGATGGCTCCCCATCACTCTTAGGCTAATGGCCAAAATCCATGACATAGATCACAAAGCCTTGCCTTGTCAGGCTGCGTCTGCCTCTCCAACCTCATCCTGCCCTCAGTTTCCCTTGGTCTCTCTGCTTCAGTCTCATTGGCCTTCTCTTGTTTCCTCAAATGAGCTGCACTCTCTTCCACCACAGGGTCGTTTTGTGAACAGTTTCCTCTCTCTGGAATGATCTTGCCCTACATTTTCACCTGATTAACTCTAACTCATCCTGCTGTCCTTCAGATTGCAGCTCGATTGTCACTTCTTCAAGTCTCCCCTGACCTCTCTAAGTAGGTAACCTCCATGTGGTACATTTTGAAACTCTCTGCATTCTTCGCAGTTGTGATTTTGCGTTTACTGGGATGATTATCTAACTATCAATTGCCTACATCACTAGACTATTAGCTCCACAAGAGCAAGGCCTGTGGTTTTTTTTTTTTTTGCTCAACATTGACTCCCCAGTGCCTAGCATAGAGCCGAGCATGTAGTAGGTGCTCGATAAGTATTTGTTGAATGGACAGATGAATATACGAGTAAGCCCAAGAGGACAATTTTTCCCTTCCATTGCAAAACAAGGTAGAGACAGGAAAGATGGAAAGCATATGGTTAAAACATTAAGAGAAGAAGGACTTTTTTATTTCTTAACACTCTTGCCAGAGAGCATCAGCCAACCGTGATCTGGCTAGAGGAAAGTTAGCCAAGTGTGATCTCAGGATCCTCAATCCCAAATTAAGTTGTTCTTGGCACTCTAGCCACCAGATCACAAGTAGGTGGACTGGCTCAGCTCTGGGGAGCAGCATTTCTTCCCTGAGCTATAATGAATGGGAAAGCATTAGGACTTACTTTCTCCTCTCCTATTTACAGGCCTATTTGCCTAAAAGCTGCTGGTCTGAGCTCCCCTAAAGAATCATGAGGTCTTATCCAACATGGTTCCTCTTGCCTGGAATCACCTCCGCCTGCCCTCTTCCAACATATTCAAGTCCTGCACTCCATTCAAGGCCTGAGCTTGTTCCATCTCCTTCAGGAAGGTCTGATGAGCTACACTAACTTGTGAGTACTGTCCCCAACTTCAGGAGTTTTCTCAGGAGCGTTCAATAGGCCATCATGATAAATTGCCTACCAACATTATTTATTTTTATGTAATTATACTATCTCCCCAAATAGAATACGAACTCATTCAGGGCAGGAATATGAATCTTTTATTCTTAGCATGCAACACAGAGGGTGCTGCCTAGTAAGTATCTAGTGAAGCATGAAGTGTTTGTTTAGGAGGAGGAGGAGGATGATGATGATGATGATGATGACATAAGGAAGTACATGTTCTCTTCCAAAACACTGTTGGCACCTTGCTAACGTGTAACCCCGTACCCCAGAATTAGGGTAAGAATAGTGTGCACATGGATCTTTTTTTTTTTTTAAGATTTTTATTTATTTTATTTTTCCCCCCAAAGCCCCAGTGGATGGTTGTGTGTCGTAGCTGCACATCCTTCTAGTTGCTGTATGTGGGACTCGGCCTCAGGATGAACGGAGAAGTGGTGCCTCGATGCGCACCCGGGATCCGAACCCGGGCCACCAGCATCGCAGCGCGTGCACTTAACCACCAAGCCACAGGGCCGGCCCCAGTGCACATGGATCTTAAGAAAATATTTCACTCCAGGATTGAAAGTTAAGTCCCTTCCAGCACAACACACCATGAGGGCTCTAATTTACTCATAGCCAGAATAAAATAGCTGAGACCTGAATCACAACATTGCCCAGGGCAATGAAAACTCTAAGTGAACTGAAGAATTCTTTTTCAACTTTGGCTATAGTGGAAGAAAAAAAAATTAACCAGTTAGGTTAAAAGAGCATTAATCTTGGGTGCTAGCCCTGTATTTGTTGTGTTCACCTGGTGCCTCAAAGCCACCCACATCTGACTACCTGATTTATTAATCAGAGAGAAACTTGTGGTTTCTTTTTGAGAAAATACCAAAGTATTTTTTCAAAACATGGATTGGTGTGTTTGTTTGCTTTTGTCTGTCCACCCACTCTTCATTCCTCCCTTCCTTCCTTCCTCCCTCCCTCCCTCCCTCCCTCCCTCCCTCCCTTCCTTCCTTCCTTCCTTCCTTCCCTGCTTTCATCCTTCCTTCCATTCAGCCAGCCAGCAAAGACACATTGAGTGTTGCCCACATGCTAGGCACTGTGCTAGGCATGCGACATGAGAACAGATATTAGTAATAGCAGCAAACAAAATAATGGCTAATGTGTTTTTTTGAGTGTTTACCATGTGATAGATACACACATTGTTGCATTTAATCCTGTCAACAACCCTTAACGTACAGGACCATTGTATGCCTCACCTCATATATTCTTGACTCATTTTTTATTCCAGCTGTTGCCATGACAACCAGTTTCCTACAGGTATAACCTGGCAGTACCTTGTTTGAGCTCCACCACTGATCTCTCACTGTCTGCCCTGGGGCTTCACAGCTGCTGCCAATGACTCCACCTGTGGAACTGCTCAGCCATTCTGATGGGAGCTCAGACTTGAAAGTGTGAGGGAGTTGCCCACAAAGCTGATGGGAGATAGATGATGGTGGATAAGTGCTCTCTCTTCCATCCCTCAAGAGGACAATTCTGGGGCTGGCCCTGTGGCCTCGTGGTCAAGTTTGGCACACTCTGCTTTGGTGGCCTGGGTTCGTGGGTTTGGATCCTGGGCATGGACCTACACCACTCGTCAGCCATGCTGTGGCAGTGACCCACATAAAAAGTAGAGGAAGATGGGCACAGATGTTAGCTCAGGGCTAATCTTCCTCAAGCAAAAAAAAGAGGAAGATTGGCAACAGATGTTAGCTCAGGGCTAATCTTCCTCAGCAACAGCAACAACAAAAAGCAAAAGACAATTCTGAGGTCATTCTGCACAGTTCCTCAGAGACTCCCAGCAAGGTGGAGCCCCAGCTGCCCCCAGTGACCCACTCGATAATGTACGCTTATATTGACTTGCTCTCCTTCCCTATTTCACTCTTCCTAGTTCCTCCTCTTGTTCCCTGAGATTTCTCTCCAGATACTGCTTGCATGAGTCCTTGGTCTCAGACCTGCCTTCCAGGGGGATCTCAAGCAAAACAATTAGGATTCACATTTTAACAGTTGAGGAATGTAGTGGTGGCCCCAAAGATGTTAAGTCCTAATCCCTGGAACCTGTAAATGTTACCTTATTTGGAAAAAGGGTCTTTGTTGTGATTAAGTTAAGGATATTTAGATGGGAGATTACCCTGGATTATCTGTATGGGCCCCAAATGGCATCATATTTATCCTTAGATATGATTCATGTGATGAGGCAGTGGGAGATCTGATGCACACAGAATAGGAGGAGGCAGTGTGACCACGGTGGCAGAGACTGGAGTGATGGAATCACAAATCAAGGAATCTCCCAGAAGCTGGGAGAGGCAAGGAGAGAATTCTCCCCTAGAGTCTCCAGAGGGAGTGGGGCCCTGCTGACACCTTGATTTCAGCCTACTGACACTAATTTCCAGCTTCTGGCCTCCAACATTGTGAAAGAATAGATGTTGTTTTAAGCCATTAAGTTTTTGGTAATTTGTTAGAACAGCCACAGGACATTGATTAAAAGAATCTGAGGTACACAGAGCTCAAATAATTTGCCTAAGGTCCTACAGTTACAACTGGCAGAGCCAGGATTCAAACTCAGTTCTGTCTGACTCCAGTGTCCAAGTTCTTAATACTTTGCTTCCTCTCCATATAGAGAGGGCAAGATTCCTGCTCTGGAGAGGAGGCAGACAACTAAACAAGGAATCATAGCTGATATTGGTAAGGACTATAATGGAAGGAAGTGGGTATCTGGAAGTTCGGGGGAGAGGAAGTCTTCCTTGGGGAGGAGTCATTACCTAGTGGCACCCAGGAAACCTTGTGTGAGATGGATCACTTCTCTGAGGCACACACCAAACAGATTCTGGTCAGTCAGTTTCAACCCACTAATATCCTTCTTTAACCTCGATGCTGGCTGAAAGCCAAATCCCTACCAGGTCAGTGCAAAATATTTGTTTTGGCTCCCCTAGCCTGTTGCCTGGGGTGAATTTAGATAAATTCTCCATAGGGAGGCATCCTTCAGTTCTTGAGGATTCTCTAGGTTCCCACTAAGTGTCTTTGAAGCCTCAGAGAGGGAATTTATTGTAGACTGAAGGGCTTCGTGAAGGCATGCCCTATATCAAAATACAGAGTCCACCAAACGGGGCTGAGGACCTGCTAGGGGATGAGATGCCACTCTGGAATGTTAAATAAGGAAGTGGGAATGTACATAGAAACAAGCAAGGAGTTTTGCTGGGTTTGTTTGATGGTGGATGTTAACTCCTTAACTTCTTAACTATGACCTCTCTAATTTGATCATTAAGTCACAATAACTCATAATAAAGCCACAAAAAATCCTAACCATTACAACTTAGCATTAAATGTTTCACTCCTCCAACATTTCCGGGGCTACTTCCTCCTTTCTTCCAACCGTTTAACCCTGAGGAAATTCCTTGGGTAAGATAATGAGATAGCCCTGCCTGATCCTTCTCAGGGTATTGGCTTTTTTAATTCCATAAAATGTCTCAAATACCTTCTGCCAAACACTGGGCAAAGTTCTGGGGATACAGAGGAGACAGATATAATCCCTGGCTTCAGGGAGTTCACAGTCTAGGTGGCAAGACAGATGAATATACAACACTCACATAACAATACTAAAGGCACACGTGCAGTGGTGTGGGAGTAGAGAGGAGGCACGCCCAGCTTAGTATAGGAACGCTCAGAGAGAAGAGTTCTCAGAGAAAGCCCTTGGAACAAGAGACACTGTGCTGAGTCTTAAAGGAAAAGGCTGGAGTTACCCAGGTGGAAAAGGAGGATAGAGAGAGGGGGTGTGGAGGGAAGGCAGAGGGAAACATGTTTTAGTCAGTCCGGGCTGTTATAACAAAACACCATAGATTGGGTGGCTTAAACATTTATTTCTCATGGTGTGGAGGCTGGGAATTCCAAGACGAAGGGGCCAGCAGATTCGGCGTCTGGTGAGAACATTCTTCCTGGTTTGCACGTGGCTGTCTTCTTGCTGTACCCTCATGTGGTGGAGAGAAGTCTCTAGTCTTTTCCTCTTCTTATAAAGGCACTAATCCCATAATGGGGGCTCTACCCTCATGACCTCATCTCACTCCAATTACCTCCCAAAGGCCCCACCTTCAAATACCAACACATTGGGATTAGGACTTCAACATATGAATTTGAGGAAGACACAAACATTCAGTGCATAGCACATGTACAAAGGCAAAGATGTGAGAACGAGAACAAGAGAGAGAGCGAGAGCGAGAGCGAGGGAGAGCAACTGGGGAACAGTAGGCGCTAGTGTTGTTGGAGCTCGGGTACGTGTGCATGCAGCTGGAGAGGTAAGCAGGAAAGCCTTGTGTACCATGTGGGAGTTAGACTTTATTATGAATGTGATAGGGAGTCATTGAAGGATTTTAAGTCAGGAGTGACATGATCAGATTTACCTTTAATATGATCACTGTGGCATCAGTGTGCGGAATATATTGGAGAGAGGCCTGACTGGAGACAGAGAGGCCAGTTAGGGAGCTATGACAGTGATCCGGGTGATAGATGATGAAATGGGGATGACAATAGGTGACAGATGCAAGAGCAATTTAGGATATAGAATCAGCAGGAGGAGTTGGCCACAGATAAGCACTGGAATCTGAGGGAGGAGTGGAGGACTTCTGGATTTCCGGCTTGTGCAAGTCAGTAAATGAGTAAGAAGAAGATTTGGGGGAGAGGGAAAATAATGAATTGAGTTGAGACTATTTTGAGTTTGAGAATATTCCCCATCATTCCAAGTGGAGATGTTTGGTAGGCAGGTTATTTGGAAATCAGTGCCAGACCCTCTTCTGTTCCCAGTTAATACTCTCTCCTTGATTATCTCACACACATCAGCTACCACCTAATTGCTGATAACTCTCAAGTCTTTAAGTTCTGCCTGAACCTCTCTTCTGAGCTTCAACTTCCTGGATCCAACCACCAATTAGGTATTTCCTCTTGAATGTCCCAACTTGGAGGTTAAGTGACTGCATCTCGTTATCAGGGTACTCTATCTAAAGATGTGCTGTTCAATACAGTAGCCGCTAGTGCTATTGAATACCATTACTGTTGAGTACTATTGAGTACTTGAAATGCGGCTAGTCCATAGGAGAAAATATTTGCAAAAAACATATCTGGATAAAGGACTGTTATCTAAGACATACAAAGAACTGTTAAAACTCAACAATAGGAAGATGAACAACCCAACTAAAAAATGAGCAAAAGACAGATAATTCAAAGAAGATATACAGACGACAAATAAGCATATGAAAAGTTGCTCAACATCATATGTCGTTAGAGAATTGCAAATAAAACAAAAATGAGATACCGCTGCACACCTCTTAAATAGCTAAAATTCAAAACACCGACAGCACCAAATGCTGGTGAGGATGTGGAGAAATCAGAGCTCTCATTCATTGCTCAGGGAGTGAAAAATGGTACAGCCACTTGGGAAGACAGTTTGGTAGTTTCTTACAAAATGAAACCATATGATCCAGCAATTGTGCTCCTTGGTATTTAGCTCGATGAGTTGAAAACTCATGTCCACACAAAAAGCTGTACACAAATGTTTGTGGCAGCTTTATTCATAATTGCCAAAACTTGGAAGCAACCAAGATGTCCTTCAGCAGGTGAATGGATGTACAAACCGTGGATATACAAACATGCAGACAACGGAATATTATTCAGTGCTATAAAAAAATGAGCGATCAAACCATGGAAAGACATGGAGGAAGCTTAAATGCATGTTACTAAGTGAAAGAAGCCAATCTGAAAAGACTACATACTGTATGATCCAACTATATAACATTCTGGAAAAGGCAAAACTATGGAGATAGTAAAAGGATCAGTGGTTGCTAAGGGTTAGCAGGGAGAGAGGGATGTATAGGTAGAGCACAGAGGATATTTAGAGCAATGAAACCACTCTGATACTGTGATGGTGGATACATGTTGTTATACATTTGTCAAAACCCATAGAATGTACACCACCAAGCATGAACCCTAGTGTAAACTATGGACTTTGAATGATAATGATGTGTCATTGTAGGTTCATCAATTGTAACAAATGTACCACTCTGGTGGGGGATGTTGATAGTAGGGGAGGCTGTGTGTGAGGCCAGGGAGTATATGAGAAGTCTGTGTACTTTCTGCTTGATTTTACTGTGAACCTAAAACTGCTCTAACAATTAAAGTCTATTTAAAAAAAATGCAGCTAGTCCAAATTGAGATGTGCTGTAACTATAAAATAGACACTGAATTTCAAAGACTTGTATGAAGAAAAGGATATAAATATATTATTAATAATTTTTTATGTGGATTCCATGATAGGAAGATAATATTTGGGATATATTAAGTAAAATATATTATTAAAATGTATTTACCTTTTTTGTTGTTTAAAAAATGTGGCTACTAGAAAATTTCAAATGTTATGTGACTTGCATTCTATTTCTATTGGGCTGTGCTGGCTTATACCATAGACAAGCTAGCACAAGAAACCAAGACTCCTGGCTTCTAATCCAGGATGAACCATTCATTCACCAGACATATTTGAAGTACCTACTGTGTGATGAATAAGATAGAGATGGTCCCTGCCTTTGGAAAGCTTACAGTCTTTTTCTGCCTTATTATTGAGATCAGTATAAGAAACAGTTTTGGAAAGTACAAAGCACCTTAACAATACAAAGAATAATGTGAATATAATTTCCAGGTAGAAAGAAGACATGTTCTGATTTCCAGATGAGAGTTGGGAATATTAGGAATCCTTGTGTGGGTAGAAAACCATGCAATCGGTCCAATAATTGCAACCAATTAAGTGACCTTGAAATGGCATTGAGGTTATACCAGAGGGTAAAAAGAAAAGCTATGAGGTCTATACAAATTGTAATTTCTGGCAAAATAAGTTCAAGTTGGGAATCCCTGAACTGTACATAACCAGAGGAGCTCTGCAGAGAGAGTTTTGCATATCGACTAATCTTTGCCTTGGTGATAGAACTACCATATGATCCAGCTATTCCCCTGCTGGGTATTTATCCAAAGAACTTGAAAACACCAATGCATAAAGATACATGCACCCCTGTGTTCATTGCAGCGTTATTCACGATAGCCAAGACTTGGAAGCAACCTAAGTGCCCATCAAAGGACGAATGGATAAAGAAGATGTGGTATATATACACAATGGAATACTACTCAGCCATAAGAAATGATGAAATCCAGCCATTTGTGACAACATGGATAGACATGGAGGGTATTATGCAAAGTGAAATAAGTCAGAGGGAGAAGGTCAAATACCGTATGATTTCCTTCATTAAGTAGTAGATAATAACAACAATAAACAAACACATAGAGACAGAGATTGGATTGGTGGTTACCAGAGGGGAAGGGGGGAGGGAGGAGGGTGAAAGGGATAATTCGGCACATGTGTGTGGTGATGGGTTGTAATTAGTATTTGGGTGGTGAACATGATGTAATCTATGCAGAAATAGAAGTATAATGATGTACACCTTAAATTTATACAATGTTATAAACCAATGTTACTGCAATAAACAAAAAATTTAAAAAAAAAGTCTTTGCCTTGGTAGTAAAAAGAAAGGCTGGATTTTAGTCAGCTTTTCCTCAGCCAGTGCTGTTAGGAGAGCATGGCAGGAACAGGTGGGGCAGAAGAAATAGTCAAACAAGGTCTGGAGGTCAGCTTAAACCACACACAAATGGCAGGAAATGGCAGAAGCAGCAGCCACATGGCAGAGGCAGCTATGTTTTGAAGGGCAGCTTAATTCGAACCAAGCCTTTGGGACAGCCAAGGAGCTAGGGGGCAGGTAACCAACCAGCAACCCAGGTCTCTGAATGTATTGAAAGGTGGAGAACGTGGAGGCCAGGGACCAAGCTTTACGGCCTGCTTAGCAAATGCTTCCCTCAGCGACCATGAGCCCTGGAAGGAGGCCTTCAAGACCAGGCCTCTTATTTTATAGATGAAGAGGCAGGAGCAGTAGGAGGGGGAGAATCAGGCACTGGCTGATCTCTGGCTCTGTGCCAGACCTTGGGCTACTGTGGGAGTCCAAAGGGGATAAGATGATCTCTCTCTCCTGAGAGCACTTCCTGACTGGGAGGAGATTCTATTTATTTGGCAGTTTCTCCCACATTGGAAGCAGTCTATAAAATGACTTGTTTAAAAAGTACATTGTACTATTTAAAAGCCAATATTGATAAAATTGTCCAAACTTCTTTGTATGGTTCTGTAAAACTGGGATGGTTAGGAGAATGAATTATAAGAGAACATTTGGTACTTCAAAAAAAAAAAAAAAGGAAGAAAAGGAAAAACCCATTTTGCTGTGATGGGAATGGCGCTTTGCTATTTGTAAGTTTCGCCCCCGTTAAGGTGCGTGCTGGAGCTGGTGTTTGCATAGTGATTAAACAAGACGGGTTTAATCTTGTCACAGGCCTGGGTCTGACTCCCGTCCCGCAACCTGCTAGCTGAGGGCTGGAGCAAGTTGCTTTACTGCGTTAGGCCTTTACCTCATTTGTAAAAGGGGATGATATACCTACCTTAAGAGGCTGTAAAGAGGATTGAATTAAATCACTGAGTATGCTAAAACTCAAAGCATAGTGTCAGGAAGCTAGTAATGCTCAATGAATGGTAGCTAATATTATTGTTGTTGTTATTAATATGTAGGCAAGCCTAACACCTGGATTTTTCCAAGCTCTCCGTCCCTCTCTTGGATACATTCACACACACATACACATATCGTGAATATAACTGTCGGAACCAGAACTGGGGCTGGAAAACCTTAGACCTGGGTCAATTCTAAGAGACTTAAATGCGTTTTGCACACTTGAGGAAATAATTGCATTGAATATTACTTGAAATATGGGTGTCACTGTATCTGGCTTAAAAACATTTTTTCCTTTACTCCATAAGCATTTTCTGAGTGGCAGCTGTGTGTAAATCACAGCTCTGGGTCCTGGGGATATGGTGGTGAAGAAGACCAAAATCCCTGCGCGAAGATCTGAGGATCTTCCAAAATAAGCATGGAGTGTGATGTCAAGTGCCCTGAGAAATAAATAAAGCAGAGACTACAGACTACAGAGACTACAGGGTGGGGGCTATTCTTGAAAGGACAATCAGGGAAGGCCTCTTTGGGAAATTACATTTGAACAGGTGAAGTTAGGGAGTGATGAGCGTTAGGGTTTGTATGAGCATTAGGGAGTGATGAGGCAACCCGAAACTATCTGGGGGAGGAGTGCTCAGGTAGGGAGATCAGCAAATGTGATGGTGGGGTAGTTCTTGACTGTTACTTTATTCAGTGAAGTCAAATTTGCCTCTGTGAATACGGCTGTGTATATATTCCTTAGAGAATTTGCCATGTTCATGAGGCTTTCAATAAAAGTAGAAATTTGGAGGATGTTGGTGAAAGGTGGGAGGAGAGTCTTGGGGAGCAGAGGGAAGGTTTAGGGGAATGATGAGGTGAGATCTTTAAATGACTCTGTATATCAGTGGTCTCATTCTGAGGGTGTGTCTACATCAGAGTTTCTTAATCTTGGCACTGTTGATATTTTGGTGGATAATTTATTGTTGGGAGTGGTGGTGGCGGGGGGAAGCTGTCCAGTGCATTGTGGAATGTTTAGGAAAATCCTTGATCTCTACCCACTTGGTACCAGTAGTATTCTCCCATTTACAACAACCCAAAACGTCTCCAGACATTGCCAAATGTCCTCTGGGGGAGTAAAATCACCCCCAGTTCAGAATCACTGGTCCACATATTGGTGGAACAAGTGTCTGGAATTTCTTTACTTCAAAAATCTCATCATGGGGGGCCGGCCCAGTGGTGTAGTGGTTAAGTTCACTCACTCCGCTTCAGCTGCCCAGGGTTCGCAGGTTCAAATCCTAGGCGTGGATCAATGCACCGCTCATCAAGCCATGCTGTGGTGGTGTCCCACATACAAAATGGAGGAAGATGGGCACAGATGTTAGCTCAGGGCCAATCTTCCTCAGCGAAAAAAGGAGGATTGGCAACAGATGTTAGCTCAAGGCCAGTCTTCCTCACCAAAAAAAAAACTATATCTCATCGTGGGAAAGAAGTTTAATCAACATTTAATTCAAATTTGATTGGGAGATTAGCTGCGTATATAGAGGAGCCACGTGCCAAGTGCTTTTCACATATTAGTTTATTTAATCCTCATAGCAATCTGATGAAGGAAATATCATTTGTGCTGTTTCATATATGGGGAAACTTCGACTTCTGGAGATTGAGTGACTTGTACAAGGTCACACAGCTAGTGAACAGCAGCACCAGGATTCAAACCCAGGTTTGTCTGATTTCAAAGACACTCTTTTGCTCTAGACCTGCGCTGTCCAATATGGTAGACACTAGACATATGTGGCTATTTAAATTTAAATTAATTAAGATTAAAAATTCAGTTGCACTAGCTACATTTCAACTGCTTAATAGCAACATGTGACTAGCAACTACCATATTGGACAGTGCAGATATAGCACGCTCCCATCATTACAGAAAGTTCTATTGGACAGCCCTGCTCTAGACCAATTGGCCCATGAGGAGGTGGAGGCATAAAATAAGTGAGTAGACACATCCTTAATCCCCATGATGAGCATTCTCCAGGCATTAGGACTAGATGTGATTCCCTCTTCCTGTCTCACCACCAACCGTACCAGTCCTCCCTTCCCCAATTCCCCACCATCACCTCTTTGGAGAGTTCCTGCTTAGCACCCCCTACATTCTGAACCAATTCTCCCCAGAGAAGTAGACTGCTGCTGCCTTTTGACAATGACTTTCTCTCTGTCTTAGATCACCTCTGAAGGCTTGCTCAATCGACTTAGCATGATCAGCCTTTCTGCAGGAAATGCTTGTAGGAAGTGGGCATGATCCTGGTGTTGTAAGGAATTTTACTTTTGTTTGAAGAAAGGCTCTTGGAGCAAGAGATGGGCCTGGCTGAAGTCATCAGGAAGTCTGTTTTTAGTTCTATGCAGGCAAGATGTGTACTCAAGATAGCAAGACTGCACAGGAAAGTAAACTTGCCCCAAAGCCAAAATAAAACCGACATGGACGTACTCTACTTCGCTCTGCAAGGCAGATGTCCTCATTACCATGTAGTCTTTGCCAGTCTTGTTGAGGTCAATCTGGGCACCCCCAACATGGCTTTGGTTGGCATATATTTTTGCTTCCTGCATTATCAGTTCATCACTTTATCAACTTGCCCTGGCAGAAGATGCAAGGATGGCAGGTAGGTGCTTGTTGTCCATGAGAACGTGGTTACCCCATCCAAATAGGAGGAAGAGCTCCTAGTTCTTATTGGTTACCCCACTGAGATAAACTCCCGAGGACCAGAGCAGACTCTCATTTTGAAAGTGTGATTCTTCAGGTGTTTTCTGCCTCTGGCTACCAACATTCAGGAAATATTTACCAAGTGCCTCCTTTGTGCCAGACATGCCAGACACTGTTCTAGACACTGGGTTTGCAGCAGTCAACAAAGCAAATATCCCTGCCCATATGGAGATTTCATGCTAGCGGGGAGAGTAGACATAAGAGAAAATAACTAGGTAAAATATGTAGAATGACAGATGGGATTAGTGCTATGGAGGAAAATGCAGTAGGGAAGAGTTAGGGAGTGCTACTGAGGTGGGCGAGTGGCAATGTTAAATAGAGTGGTCAGGGATATTTCCCTGAGGTGGTGACATTTGAGTAAAAACCTAAGGAAAGAGAGAAAATGAGCCATTTGGATATCTGGGAGGATCTGCAGTCCAGGCAGAGGAACAGCAAGTACAAAGGCCCTGAGGAGGTAGCAGGAACAGCGAGGAAACTGGAGTGGCTGGAGTAGAGAGAATAAGGTAGAGAGGGGTAGGAGGTGAGGTCAGAGAGGTTGCAGGGGCACCAGCGCACGTGGGACTCTGAAGCCTGCTGCAAGAATTTGGCTTTTACTTGAGTGAGATGAGAAGCCGTTGGGCAGAGAACGGACATAAGTGATCACTCTGGCTTCTGTATGGAGAATAGATTATAGAGGAGTGTGGTGGTTTTAAAATATATGTCCACAAATGCTTTAATGTTCCTCTCTTCAGAGAGTGGAGCCTAATTTGCTCCCCTTGAATGTGGACTGGATTTAGTGACTCTCTTCTCAAGTGGTGGGAGTAAAGGTGCGTGACTTTGGAGATTAAACATAAGGAGCAGTGCAGCCTCCTCCTTGCTCTCTCTCTCTTAGTTCACTTGCTCTGGGGGAAGCCAGCTGTCATGTCATGAGGACACATGAGGAGCAGCCTATGGAGAGCTGACATGGTGAGGAACCCAGACCTCCTGCCTGTAGCCAGAGATGAACTGAGGTCTTGGTGGACAACCATGTCAATGAACTATCTGGGAAGTGGATCCTCCAGTCAAGCCTTCAGATGCCATCTTGATGCCAACCTCATGAGACACTCTGAGCCAGAACCACCCAGCTAAGCCACTCCTGGATTTCTGACCCACAGAAACTGTGAGATCATAAATGCTTACTTGAAGCTGCTAACTTTGGGGATAATTTGCCATATAGTAATAGATAACTAACACAGGGAGCAAGGGCAGAAACCAAAGAGACCAGCTGTGAGGCTACTGCAGTAATCCATGTGAGGAGGTGACTTGGAAGTAGTGAAAAAGAGAACTGCAGTCAGACTGGATCTGGGGAGTGAGAAAGAAGAGTCAGGCTTTTGAAGAACCACCATCACCTCAGTTGTTGTAGTGAAAAGTATAGGGGTCATTCTTGGTTTCTTTCTTTCCTTCATCCCCCACCTTCAGCCCATTGGCAAGTCTGAAAGATTCTATGTCCGTAATATATTTCTACTTCCTGCTAGTGCTGCAGATACCACCCTACTGGAAGCCAGCATCATCTTTCACTTAAACTTGTCCTCCCACTCTCCTACAGCAGCCAGTAGGATATTCCAAGAACACAAATCAGATTGAGGAGCTCCTGTTCTTAAAACTCTTGAGTGGCTTTCCATTGCACTCAAAATCAAATCCAGACTTGTCACGGCTAACAAGTCCCTACATGCAGTTGGCCCCTGTCTATCTCTGACCTCATCTGATACTAGTGCTCTCCTTCTTTACTTTTCTCCAGCCGCTCTGACCTTCTCTCTGTTTCTTGATGATGCTAAATTCATTCCTGGATTAAGACATTTGCATTTGTTGTTCCCTCTGCCTGGAATACTCTTTCAGATATCTGCATGGCTATAACCTTCTTGTCATTTTGGTCTCATACAAATGTCATTTTCTTGGAGAGCCTTCCCTCAGTTCTAAATCTAGGTAGCCCCTTCCAGTTACTTCTTGTCATTTCAGCCTTTTTGGTTTTCTTCACAGTGTTTACCTCGTACATATGTTTGTTCACTTATTTATTTTCCGTCTTCTCTTCTCTGGACGCCTTGACCTTAGCCTTGGTCCTCACCCTATCTCTCCTGTTTATTACCATATATATCATCAGCCGCTATCACAATACTGGCACATTGCAGGTATTTGATGAGTAACTGTTGACGGTATGCATGAATGAATAAATAAACGGTCTGACAGAGAAGAAAAAGCCCAATCTACTTTTCCAGCTCCATCTGCACTCAGGTGGCACAGGTAATGGAGAACTTTCAGTTTTACCAAGTCCTCTGCTGTCTCATGGCCTTTGCGTTTTCTGACTTCACATACTTGACCCCTCCTTCCCTCCGATGTCTGCTCAAATATCACCTTATTGGAGAGGCATACCCTGGCCGCTTTTTTTTTTTTTTATTGATGTTTCAGTAGTTTATAACATTGTGAAATTTTGGGTTGTACATTTTTGTTTGTCCATCACCATATACATATCTCCTTTCACCCCTTGTGCCCACCCCCTACCCCCACTGCCCCTGGTAACCACAATATAGTTTTCTCTGTCCATGTGTTGGTTTATATTCCACACATGAGTGAGATCCTATGGTGTTTGTCATTCTCTTTCTGGCTTATTTCACTTAACATAATACCCTCCAGGTCCATCCATGTTGTTGCAAATGGGACAATTTTGTCTCTTTTTATGGCTGAATAGTATTCCATTGTATACATATACCACATCTTCTTGATCCAATTGTCAGTCGAGGGACACTTGGGTTGCTTCCACATCTTGGCTATAGTGAATAATGCTGCAATGAACATAGGGGTGCATAAGCCTCTCTGGATTGTTGATTTCAGGTTCGTTGGATAGATTCCCAGTAGTGGGATAGCTGGATCATAGGGTAAGTCTATTTTTAATTTTTTGAGGAATCTCCATACCGTTTTCCATAGAGGCTGCACCAGTTTGCATTCCCACCAGCTGTGTATGAGGGTTCCTGTTTCTCCACATCCTCTCCAACATTTGTTGTTTTTTGTCTTGGTGATTATAGCCATTCTAACAGGCGTGAGGTGATATCTTAGTGTTGTTTAGATTTGCATTTTCCTGATGATTAATGATGTTGAACGTCTTTTCATGTGCCTATTGGTACCCTGGCCACTTTTAATCAAAGAGATCCCCCAATCATATTTCCAGGGATTTGGGGAAATATTTCAGCTCCATTTTCTCCTATGCCCAAAATATTGGAATGTTATTTCACTACATTGATAAAATTCTTAATTACTGTGAAGCCTCTCTTAACTTAATGCTTGAGTGAGTTGTTTCAATCATTACTGCTCCATAACAAGCCACCCCAAAACGTTGTGGCTTAAAACAACAATTTCTTTTCTCACGATTCTACAATCCAGGCTGGGCCCTACTGGGCAGGCTGACCTACATGGCTGGCGGTGAGTGTGGCTGGAGGCTGGGAGCTCCACAAGAGTACCTTAGCTCTCCTCCACTGGCCTCTTCATGTGGTTTAGGTTTTTCGTGACATGGTGGCAGGGTTCTTCTGAGTTTTCCAAGTCTGTAAACTCAGAAGCTGCAGATTGCTTAAGACCCAGCCTTGGAAGTTATACCTTGTCACTCGTGCTGCATTCTGTTGACAAAGTCAGTCACAGGGCCACACTAGAATCAAGGGGAGTGGATAGAGACTCCACCTCTCAATGGAGGATTGGGAAAGGATTTGTGGTCATCTTTAATCCATCATCTTTAATCAATTCAGAAAGACAATCATTTTGATTTCAACCTTTGTTGATGAAAATGTTTCTAAAAATATATTCGTCCTGCAAGTAGATTATAATGGACATAGCATCCTCAGTGATTAAAGGTCTTTCAGAAACTCAGTGTCTCTGTTCTTCATTTAGATTATATTATCAAGTTTGGGTTCTAGCTCCAGCTCTGTCACAACCTAACGAGTTTTGTTATCTTGAGAATATCACAAAGGATTTTGACATTCATGTTCTTATCCACAAAATAAAAAAATGAAGAGTTGGAGTTACATGATTTCTATTTTCATTTCCAGTTCTAAGACACTATGCTTTCATTGTTTCATGTAAAAAGTACAGGAGATTAGACCACATCTGTTATAAATTCAAGACATACCTTCTGTGCATAAATTTCTTGTACGAACCCGTGTTTGCTCATGATAATGTTATTTCTCATAGAATGGAAGTAGTAAGTAACATTTGTTAGATGCTTGAGGGAGGGTAATTGTTAAGTTCAGCTAATCAAGTTATGGCAGAGACTGCTAGGTGTTCTCCAAAGCCCATTTTCTCATCATCCTGGATACAGCTGAGCTGCATTTCCCAGCCTCCCTTGCAGTTAGGTGTGGCTGTGAGACTGTGCTCTAACCAATGAAATGAGAGTAGAAGTACTGTATATCCGTTTCCCCTGTCAGTAGGCTGGAATGGACACAACCCTACAGAGTGACCTTGGAAGTCTTTCCTGAAGATGGCACAGCCCCCATCAGCGTGCATCCCTGGGTGACTGGTGGGGAAGGGCTGACGTGTTCACCCACCCATTACTGTAATAAATGAACTTTGTTGTGTTTGAGTCATTATACATTGTGCATGTCTATTTGTCACAGCAATTGGTCTATAATACATAGGTTTTACCATGTTTTTCAAGATGCTTCAAAATATTTTAATACTACTCTGTTGGCTACAAAAAAGAACTAAATACTTTTCTATTGGGACAACTTCAAAGTTAAGATGATATTCGTAGAATCCTATGTGTCCCCTAAAACCAAGTCTCAGGCACTAAGCTTTCCTCAGTGTACGCCTTGATACACTCTTTATACCCATCCTTACCTCTCCCCTCTACTTCCCACCAGCCTTTGGTTATTTATTTAACAAATACCACTTTGGGCATCAATTATGTACGACCAGTGTCATGGGTGTTGCTGAAAGGCGATGAACAAAACAGATCAAGACCTGCCCTCATACAGCTTTGAGGAGGTTGGTGGCCTGAGGTTTCTTGGTCAGCCACAGTAACCATCAGTGCAGTCTAGAACCCCCCAGGGATAATAAACTTGTTCTAATAATTGAGATATCCTACTGAAAGTTTAAAAAAAAATTTCTAAAAAGGGTCTCAAATTTCCCTTTTTTTCTAGACTCAGTGTACAGAACACGATTTAACCACGTTACCTTTATGAGTGCATTGTGTGGTAATGTCATCATATGTCAAGGGCCAGTGAAGTGCAGAGAACTATTTGCCCTACACATAATGGCCTCAAATCACTATGCATTTTGAATTCTCATTCTGCGTTTGATAGTTTTCCTATTTCCTTCATCCCTGGTGTTGGGTTGTTGTTACTCTCCTACTAGATCCATTGTCACCTTGCAATTTGCTCCTCAGAGCTAAGAGAACTGAGAACTCTTATTGTCTTGAATGGGGTTCTAATAAGAGTGATGAAGTGAGAGAGCACATGGCTATTGGAACCTTGGTTTTGTGATGCTGCTTTCGCTGCTTAGGAACTTTCCTGATCATTTGTTGCCTCCTCACTGAGTTATAAGTAGCTGAGGTTGATGGATATTTGATTTTTGTCCCTGAGCCAAAATCTTGCTTGCTGTTGTCTTCATTATTCTGCTTTCATCCTTCTGTAGAAATGTTGACGCTTCGCAGAGAGGGAAAGAAAGAGATTCATTGCTGGAAATTCTGTTAAACTCTTTATCAAAGCAGCAGACTGCAGAGAAATTTAAAGAAGTTTTATTGTGGGAAAAAAATAAGAGTTCTGGTGCTCTATGAAAGCTGATGTCCAGGGAGTCGGCCTGGGGAAGGAGGTCTGGAGCGAGAAACCCTGGGGCCCAAATGGAAGGGTTCCAGTAGGCAAGTCTCAGATGACTCCACCGAGGAGGGCAGTTTTGCCCTGCAATTTTAAGCGGGTCTGAAGTCCAGACCAAAGGGATTTTGCCTTCTCCGAGGGAATTGACTTAGGGGAGACACAAGTAGTTAAACTAGAAAGTGTAACTGTAGTTGACCCTAAAAACCTAATTTATGGATTAACCAGTACCCAGTCAAAATGACTGATAATTCTGGGACTATAATTACCCACCTGTAGGCATTACTTTTTTTCCTCCAACTTTCTACTTTTCTGTATTTTACAAATGTTTAATAATAAGCATGCATCCCTCTTATAATAAAAAAGTGGATTAACTTAATTAGAAGAAAATTACCCACCAGGTCACGAGGTTTCTCATTAATTTATCATCAGGCGTCATAGTCTGGCTTCATGATCTCTGCCCACCAAGGAAGATTTATTTTTGTGCTTTCAATGCTGGTTCCGGGTGATGTGTTGCAGAAGGTGTGGTAGGCGAGGGAAGTGATAGGAAAAGTGAAGGGAAAGACTGTTTCCCAGAGCACTGTCCATGGAGGAGACCCACTGCAGCTCCCTCTGAGCGGGAGCAGTGCCCATCAGCACGTGGCCTTTGGTGCTTTCATGGGGAAAGGGGAGGGAAGCGAGCAGAGGTTCTGTTGGTGGTGGTGGGGAGGCTATCTGAGTGTCTGGTTTTGTCACACTACATCCACTGTCCCTGACGGCCTTACATTTAGAAATATGGGTTAGTCCAAATGGGAGCTTGGGAGAGAAGTCTAAAAATGTGCTGTCTGCATCTATGCAGTATGGTTCCTGCGAGGGTGCCAGATGGGGTGGCCAGCCCAACCTTGCCTCCATCCAGTGCCATGTTCTAGTTTCTAGTGATGGGCTAGTTGGGTAGGCTTGTTGGTACATCTGCTTTGGTGCTGCCTGAAAAGTTACAAAACCATCAGCCTTTCTCTGGGTTAGACCTGATGTTGGTGTTTGGGGGTCCTGAGTGGAAACTTGGGAAGACCTGAAGTGATTTACTCAATGTAAATGGCATCATTAATTTTACTTTCATCTGAGGGAGTCAACCTCGTGTAATAAGCAGCCGCTATGTGCTCATTAAGAAAATAAAGGATGCAATCTTTGCCAGCCCAGTCTCCAAACGGAAGTGTTGTCCATTTCTCTGAAGTGCAATTCTCGGGTTCCAACCTCACACACCACACGTGGGGGAAGGAGGAATTTAGTCACGGTTTGCACTGAAATTCAGAAGACTGCACATGAGAATTGAGGAGACGTCGGAAAATGGAAATGCATCATCACAAAGGAAAAAAATGTATCTGGAATTTGAAAGTACGTTCATACTCTGAAAGAAGCACTCATGCAGTAGGTATGGTTAACGCATGACATCTTCATCATAATCATTCCATTAGTGATTAACTTCACATGGTGCTCCAGTTAGTTAATTGTAGCCTTTTCCTGTTTCTGGCTCTGGTGTTTAAAGGCAAAATAGGCCCTTTGTTGTGCTCTCAGAAGAACTATTTACACATTTTGATTTGGCAAAGAACAGCTCATTTTTCTGGGCCCTTCTGGCTTTTTTATTCCACATGGAATATGCAAGCAAAACTGGCTGAACTTTCAAACATCAGCTAAATCCTAATAATCACTGGAGTGTTTCTTGCCTTGCTCTTCTCAAATGGCTATATTTATTATAAACCAAGTCAACGTTCTGCCACACAAAGGTCACTGTCTAATGGGTACGTCTGCCTACTATACCGATAGTTCCAGAAGCAGAGCCCCTCTGACACTGATCACTCAGTTTGGCAGGCATCCTAACTGGAATGTGGTTCTCTCCCCCAGAGAAGGGTCCCCAAGCACCATAGTGGGGGAGGGGAGGTTGTGAGCAAAGTCATCAGCCCCTTAGAAGACAGCCTGACCTCCCCAGGACTGAACTTTCAACCTCTTGAGCTGACAGTTAGTGGTGGATGCACAAATTTTGTTTGCGACTAATTGCAGCTTGTAAATGGAGCATTGTGGCCCCAGAAAAGAGGCAGCAGTCTCTCTCCCCAGGGTCACCCAAGTGGAATCTGGACACAAGAAAGCCTGTCCCCTAATGGGCCTCCTCCCCAAGCCCTTCCCAACCTCTCAGGCCCTGGGCTTGTCTCCTTCATCAAGTTGAGAGCTAGAGGGCACAGCGGGAGACTCCTCTGCAAATCTTCTCCTCCAAATGCCAGGCTATTCATAGCAACTTGCAGCTCCCTCAGGAATTCCCACAGACTGACTTGCCAGAGCCAACTATTGTCTCCCCACCCAGCAGCAGTGGCCTTTCACAGACCCAAGGACACACATGCCATCTCAAAGCACAAAGTGCTTTGCAAACCATCCGTTGGGAGTTCACCAAGGAAACTCCCGGAAGTTGAAAGAAGGAAAAGCAGAGGCAAGTTGGGAGAGTAGATAAGATTTTCCAGCAGATTGACAGCTTATTTTTAGTTTCACAAAGCAAATACACTTTGTAAATGACGAATAAGCCATAGAGTGGCTCGAAACATGAAGCCACATTTCCACTTACTGGGGGCGGGACTAGGGATGCTCGCAGCATCTCTCGGGTAGCACAGCTGGTTGCATGTGTGCATTGCAAACCTCACTGGCCAGAAACCTTCAGCTGTAAGACAAAAGGGGTAGCCAAGGGTGACTCTCTTTGTTTTCTCTGATAGTCTCATTGGACTGAGGTGGTAGCTAATATCATCCTGTATCCTTAGACCATGAAAAGAACATAAGGAACTCTGTGAAAGTGCAGAGTGAGCTTCCCAGGCAGAAATCATATTGTTCCCAGTTAATCAAATTTGTCAAATTGTTCCCAGTGCCTTAGAGCTAAAGAGTGATACTTAGGACCACAGTAAACAAATCCCCAGCCATCTGTTCTGACAGCTGTTGGACCTTGAGCAAGAACTTGTACCCGTGGAGTCTTTCGAGAGCCCCTAGGCATGAGGATGGACTAGAACGGGTCAATCATCAAGTGGCCAAAGGTTAAAACTACGAACGGCCCTGGCATATCGGCACCCAGCTGGAGGTGCTCCCAGGAATGAGCTACAGGAGCAAAATTTCTCCTCTGCGCGTCAGCCTCCAAACACCCCAGTTTCTGTGTCTGCTGGATATTTTCTCGATACCTTCGGCCTCGCCTTAAAAATCGATGCAGTTAGTGAACTGTTTAGTTGAAACTGAATGCATCTATTGATGCTGAAACAAGAGCTGTGCACTTCCAGCCAATTTAGAGAAATCTGTGTGGATGATATGTTCGTTTCTGTGTCTTTCAAGTGTGAGGGCTCAGAGGATTAGCTTGCAGCTATAGTAAATTATTTCTGTGAAAACTTTCTATGAAAGTTGTTTGCCTCTAACAAGTTAGTTTTTGTGTGCCAATTTCATTAGGCAAATTGGGTTTCATAAATGATGTTAGAATAGGATGCCATCTCAGTTATCCTGAGACCGTCCTAGTTTTAAAACTGAAAATCTCATATCCTGGGAAATGCCTCATTCCTAGACAAACAGGGATGGTTTGTCACTACACCACGTCACTTGCTTTCCAACACGTCAACATGTCCTACTGAGTTTGAGAATGTAGCGATGTAATAAACTCTGAGTTTCTGCATTTAAAATCTTGATAGGGTACACATTGAAAAGTGGTCTTCTGAAAGTGGTGAGGGGCTTCTCTGCTGGACGTCTGTTTATTTTGTAATTAGCCAAGAGTAAAGGGACCCTTTGTGACATCTGGCGGATGGGGGAGCTCAGTATTCAAGTGTAGCACACTGAGTCACCACACTTGGGCATTTATATCTAGTGTTTTCATCTTCCTTCTGTGTCCTCAATTTCTGATAGGGGAAAACAAGGCAAGACAGATTTTTATAAATGTTTTCTCTGGACATTTTATATTTCCATTTGTACACTTTTAGGCAGTTGGGAAATGTGTGAAAAAGAGATAAGATAGGAACACATATTTCAATTGTGTAAGCCTCTCTTTTCTTCTACTGAATTCTCAGGAGGTCAAAGTCACTTTATGTATTACTATCTATCCATATCTAAATTTTACACTTGGCTTTATTTATTCCACTCAATTTGACCTAAGTCAGTGCTTTTTAGACTTGAATTTGCCAAAGAATCATCTTGGGGATTTTGTTAAAATGCAGATTCTGATTCAATAGGTCTGGGTTGGAGCCTAAGATTCTGCGTTTCTGACAAGCTCGCAGGTGCTGTGGACAGTCCCAGGAGCACACCTTGAGTAGCGAAGTCCCAGGCGATGGTATCTAAGTTTTCTTTACCCTTAGGAAATTTCTAAAAAGAGAAGAAAAAATATTTTAAAAGGGTGAAGGGAGAAAGTTGTGCTTTATATCCTCAAAAATAATGCCTGTTGAAACAGAGAATACTGTGTGCTTTAGCGTGCAACATAAATGCAATTAGAATTGACCCGCACATCAGTGTACCTAGGAAAGAAAGGCAGATGGGAGGAAGTGGAAGAGGATAAGGAGGGGGTGGCAATTACAGTGTCTGTGGCTGGAGGGGGCCACACCTCTTCAAAGAACTGGCGCTTGCCTTTCCTTCCACCATTCTCTTTCCTGGACATAAGTAGCCAGGCGTATCCCTTCTAAAGTTTGCTTGAAGTGTAAGCAGTACTTTTGGTACAAGGCAAGGAAATGTTTCATTCTCTTTCAATTGGTTGCAAGAACCCAACAAAATGATCCATTAAAGATGAAAAATGAAACATGCTCTGAAAAATGTACCAATCCTTTCATGTTGGTTATGGTTTATTGTGTTTCGAAGACACAGAAACAGATAATGAAATGCATAAGTAAGTAGAAAAGGAAATATCATTAAGTCAAATGCCTGACAGAAAATGGATTCTCCTCAATCACAGTTCTGATATTGTTTTACAATAAAAATTGTTAATGCAATTCAATGAATTGCTATTGCTCACACAGCCTTGGTTAATGAGATGACACATTTAGGGGCAGAAAAAGAATTCTGGGATTAAATGTTTTAATTATTTAAGAACAAAATGTACGTGCCTCAGAAATGAATGAGATGTTGTTCTTCTCCAAATTGCATCAGTTATGACCTTGGGAGAGTTTACATCCTTTTCCCTGAAGAGGAGCATCAAATGTGGATGATTAAATCGTCACTAAGCACCAAAAAAATCCTCCTGTGTATGTTTATGTTCCATGGAAAATGTGCAGCCAGGGCTCTCTTGAGTGTGACTTTTACTTGCTTCTCTTTCAGGGCTTCAGGCTAAAATAGAAAACCCATTTTTTTTGCAGGTCGTCAACGCAGAAGTGGCCCAAATTATGCTCCATGTTTCTTTGCGTTTCCACAAAGGAGGAGTACGTAATTGGAATAAATAGATTTCAATATTTTTCCCTTACCTAGGACCTGCCTCTCTCCTTTATTTTTGTTTTGAACAGCCAGCCGCTCATAAATGTTCCTTTTGGTATGACGTCCTTAGACGCCCTTTTAGATTGTGAAATCCTGGTGAGTGGAGCCGTTTATTTGCTCATCACCAGCACAGGTGGTGTCTCAGCCCAGCACACACTACTCCAGCTCTGCTGGAGAACTCTGGTGCTGCTCCTTTGTCTCCAAATGGATGGAAATCTCTCTGAAGCTGGACTTCCTCTCCTTTTCCTCAATATGGGTGTGTGGGGGCTGTGGAGGGAAGGACGAAAGAGGGGCCATGAAGGAGGGCCAGTTTATTCTTCAGCCTCTGCCAGCTTCATGTTCACGCTCACAACCTCAGCTCAGAACCACGCACACACCTCTTGGACGTCATCATCTCTCATCAGGTCTCCACGGATTGGACGCTGTCCCCAGTGGCGAGCGTAGCTCACAGGCAAAAGGACCGTTTTTAAGTGTCTCAACTTGCTTCCTTTTCTTTAATTTGCTCAGTCACTTGCATAGATTTACACAGTCATTCCATTTATGTAGAGTTTGTGCGTTCAATCTTACAAGTGTCTTTTTCTGTTTAAAGTCATCATTTTCCCCCACTTTTTTTTTCTTTTAAAAAATTTTTTATTGTGGCAAAATATACAAAAAATTTACCATTTTAACCATTTTTAAGCATACAATTCAGTGGAATTAAGTACATTTGCAATGTTATGTAACCATCACCACTATTTCCAGAACATTTTCATCATCCCAAACAGAAACTCTACCCAATAAGCAATAACTCCCCGCTCGCCTCTCCCCCCAGCCCCTGGTAACCTCTATTCTACTTTTTCTTTCTATGGATTTACCTATTCTACGGGCCTTATATATGTGGAATCATATTATTTGTCCTCTTGGTCTGGCTTATTTCACTTAGCATAATGTTTTCTAGGTTTATCCATGTTGTAGCATATGTCACAATTTCATTCCTTTTTATAGCTAAATAATATTCTCAATTGTCTGTACATACCACATTTTGTTTATCTATTCATCTGTTGATGAACACTTGGGTTGTTCACACCTTTTGGCTATTGGGAATAATGCTGCTATGAACTTTGTGTACACATACCTGTTTGAGTCCCTGTTTTTAATTATTTCCAGTATAGACCTAAAAGTGGAATTGCTGGATCATATGGTAATTCTACATTTAACTTTTTGAGGAACCACCAAACCATTCTCCACCGTAATCTTATAGCTATCTGTTTAATCTCTGCAATATCTGACCATAAGTCCCTTATTTTTTCTTTTTTTATGTTTCCACATATCTTTTTTCCAATTTTTTTTTCAATTTTTTTTATTGTGGTAAAATACATGTAACACAAAATGTATTATCTTAACCATATTTAAGTATACAGTTCAGTGGTATTAAGTACATTCATATTGCTGTGCAACCATCCCCACCATCCATCTCCAGAACTCTTTTCATCTTGCAAAACTGAAACTCTGTACTCATTAAACAATAACTTCCCATGACCCCCTCCCCCAGCCCCTTGGCAACCACTATTTTACTTTACTTTTTTTTTTTTAATCTCCCCTTTCCCCTTCCACACCAGCCTCTGGTAACTACCATTCTACTCTCTGTTACTATCAGATCAGCTTTTTGTGTTTGTTTTTTAGATTCCACATATAAGCGAGATCATGCAATATGTGTCTTTCTGTGTCTGGCTTATTTCACTTAGCATAATGTCCTCTAGCTTCATCCATATTGTCACAAATGACAGGATTTCCTTCTTTCTCAAGGCTGCATAATATTCCATTATATATATATCACATTTTCTTTATCCTTTCATCAGGTGATGAACATTTAGGTTGTTTCCGTATCTTGGCTATTGTGAGCAATGCTGCAATGAGCATGGGAGTGCAGACACCTCTTCGAGATACTGGTTTCATTTCCTTTGGTTACATTCCCAAGAGTGGGATGGCTAGATCACATGGTAGTTCTATTTTTAATTTTTTGAGGAATTTCCGTACTGTTTTCCGTACTGGCTGTACCAATTTACGTTCCCACCAACAGTGTACAAGGTTTTCCTTTTCTCCACATAGTCGCCAGCATTTGTTCTTTTGACTTTTTGAAAACAGCCATCCTAACAGGTGTGAGGTGATATCTCATTGTGATTTTCATTTGCATTTCCCTGATGATTAGTGATGTTGAGCACTTTTTCATGTACCTGTTGGCCATTTGTATGTCTTCTTTGGAAAAATGTCTATTCAGGTCCTTAGCTCATTTTTTAAGGATTATTTGTTTTTTTGCTATTGAGTTGTAAGAGTTCCTTATTTATTTTGGATAATAACCCCTTATCAGACATATGGTTTGCAAATATTTTCTCCCATTCCATAGGCTGCCTTTTCATTTTGTTGATTCCATATGCCCCCGACCCCCTGTGCCGAGACTGGCCCAGAGCCCCCGGTCACCAGACGGGGTGGATCGGAGTCCAAGATGGCGACTCCGCCCCCGCCCCCTCCACACCTTCCCCCACTTTTTTCTGTTCTCCACTACTGATCTGCATATTTCTCACAACTGCCTAGTTCCACCTGAGTCTGTACTCTCTCTATTCCTGAGGGCAGTGGGTCCTTCAGTCATTCAGTCATTGAACAAACACTTTCTGAGTGCCTTCTGTGTGGCAGGCACTGTTATAGGTGCTGGGTTACAACTTTGAACAAAACAAAGTCCTTGGCTTCTTTCACGCTGGTGGCGGGGTGGAGAGAGTCAACAAACAAACAAACAGATCAGTACTGTATTAGATGGTAATAAGTGTTAGAGAGAAGAATGTACAAGGTAAGGCAGATGAGAGTACTCAGGGGGCTGTGAGAGGTTGCTCTGTTATACGCAGTGGTCAGGGAACCCTCGTCGGGGCTACCACTTCGGGTTGGGCTTCATACCACTCCAGGGGTTGTCTTTCCCCTCATGGTTGTTATACATCTATGTCGTTGTGGACATCTCCTGGCAGATGGTATCAAAGTATTTGAGGACTAATGGTGGGGCTTGATAAGGGTGACATTTCAGCAAAGACCTGAGGAAGTGAGGCAGCGAGTCACACAGTTATCTGGGAGAAGAGTGTTTCAGGCAGATGGAACAGCAAATTGGGGCCCTGAAGCAGGAGCAGTTCTTGGTGTGTTAGGGGAACAAGGACAGAGGCTGGAGCAGAATGGATGAGGGGCAGGTGGTAGGAGGTGAGGTCAGGGGTGAGGACAGCAGATCACAGAGGGTCTCGGAGACCATTGTAAGGGCTTTGTCTTTCATTTTAATGGAAACAGAAAGTAGGTGGAGAGTTCTGAACTGAGGAGTGACATGACTTGATTTGTATATTTGAAGAATCACTCTGCCTGAAATGTAGAGATTTGCTGTGGGGGACAAGAGTGCACGAAGACAATTATGAGATTATTCCAATTCTCCAGGTGTAAGAAGATGGCAGCTTGGACCAAGATGGGAACAGTGAAAGTGGTAGGAAATATTAATTCTGGATATGTTTTGAGGAGACGGCTTTTATATGATTTCTGAGATCTGCTGGCCTCTTGTGCAATGTGATGAGGGTGCCTCTCTTTTATCCCAGGTCTGTTTCACCAGTTAATATCCTACAGACGGAAAGGTGGAACCTCAGAGTTGGAAGGGCTCTTCGAGGCAGGACAACTAGTGGAGGAGAAGTGAGAACAGAGATATTTGGCTTGGTTTTCAAGCTTGTGGGGTCTCAGATTTTGATGGGTGTAGGTGGGGATGAGATTGATGCCTTGTAATAAGTGTCAGTCCATCTGGAATTCAGAGGTCCCACACTACTAATCTGAAGGTGGAGGCTGGATCCTAGGGTGAGGTAGCGCACAATCCGAAAGCTCCCAATCTCACTGAGTTCTCTCTTGAGGCTTCTGTTCCAACCTCTCACACATGCAGGGACTCCCTGCCCACTGTCCCAGAGTGCAGAAACCTGGCCTTGACTACATGTCCAGTGGCAGACTGCTTGTTATGTTAAAGTCACTCACCATGCTGTTGGACAGCTCCAAGCTTCTGGAAGGTTTCTCTTGTACAGGGCTGAAATCCTTTTCTCTTCTACCCTTCTGCCTTCTGGAGCTATGCCAACCAGGAGGGGCAATACAACTCTACTGGTTAAGAGCATGGGCTCTGGAGCAAGATGGTCTAGGTCAGAATCCAGGTTCTTTGTGACCTTGAGCAAGCTACTTAACCCTTCTGTGCCTCAGTTTCCTCATGAACAAGGTAGTACATCTAAAACATTACAAGAGGATATAATACAGAGTAAGTGCTCAAAAAATGGTAACCATAATGATTCATTTTGCATATTGATATGAATTCGAGAACCTGTCCCATATTTGAACACAGATCTCATGAAGCTGTGCTTTTCATGCTATTTGCCAATTCTTATTACGTTTTGTAGCCCCACATGATTCCTAGTAGCAACTATCAATGAAATCTTACAAAAGCAAAGGGCCTGGTGTTCACCTTGGGGGTAGCAAGGAAAGAGGAATTACTTGTTACTGGTTTGGGCTCAAGCAGCAAGAAACTTGTCTTTAGTTCTCTGGCATTTAGAGGTTGACTGCATCTCAAATATTGATTCCCAAACCCCATATCACTTGGTAAGCAGTATTTCCGATGCAGTGAAGTAGTGTGGTGGAAAACCTAGGTTTTGGAGTCTGATTTTTGGCATTTGAATCCAGCTCTATTACTTATTGTTCTATAATCACGGACAACTTAATAATGATAATAATGCTACATACTCCTTACGTGTGTTGTGAGACAATGTATACAAAGTTCTTAGCACAATGTAGGAGATCAAGAAATGCCAGCAATAATTTTAAGTTACGGAAATGAATTTCCATAATGAAGTCAATTCTTAAAAATGACCATGTTCGAAAGTAACGAAAACCACATTCTCTGGGCTTCCTAGTGCATTTTAGTAGAGAGGAAGAAAAGAAAATCAAGACTTGCTACTCCTCCCTTCCTGCCAAGTGTAGGCTCCCAGTGCTCAAGGGGGTTCCATGTAAGAACCACATGGAGCTCATCTCACAATCACGAGAAATGAAGGAGACCCTGAAGTCACCTTACCTGATACCCACCCATCAACTGAAAATTTTAAAATCTGCTTGAACTGGTTATTTAGTAGCAGGTATATTTTTAAAGAACATTTTTTCCAAAACGAAATTAATACATTTTTATCAAAGAAACATAGGAAAGCATAGAATAACATGAAGAAGCAAATCATGTTTATTTCCACTGTTCAAGAAGTTGCCCCTTGCACCATTTTCAGCACTGTGCACTTGGTAGGTAAGCAGCGTAAGGCAGGGCTGTGTCTGTCTGGTCCACTTCCAAGACCCTAGCAGGGGACACAGCCTCTGGTACAGAAGAATGCCGGGTAAAGAGTGGCTGGATGAGTGAGACATAATCATGTGTATTAATGTATTTCTGTCCCCACTGGGGATTATAATTGCCAGGTAGGTTTATTTCATGGTTGTCTCACTTAATTGGGCCCTCTGAAATATTGAATTTAAAGCCAGCAGTTACTATAAGTAGATCCTAAATGTGCCAAGAATCACAGGCTCCTATTTTGCCCCCCTGGTCATCCATAGCCCAAGAAGTGCTCATGTAAATGGATACTGAGTCTGATCAGGATGGTCACGCGAGTGGGCCCTGCCCTGGCTTCTTTCCAGGTTCCAAGGGTCAGTGGGTCCCTTAGCCTGGTCCCACCCAAAAATCTCTCCTCCTGAGGTTTTTTTTTACTCCACTTTCAATCATTTGGAGAATTTTGCAAACATTTTATAGAATTTCCTCCCCCATCCCAATTCAACTTTCCTTCTAATTATAATAGGTACCACTTATTAAATATTTACAATGGGCCTGGTCCTATCCTAAGCCTCAAAGAAGTACTACCTCGTTTAATCCTCATAACAACTCTGTGTGCTGGCTATCACTATTCTTGTTTTACAGATGAAAAAAATGGAGCTTTAGGATGGTGAAGTGACTTGCCCGAAGTCACACGGCTTGTAAGTGGCAGATTCTAGTCCAAGTCTGTCTGACTCCAAATTCCATGCTTCAATGACCTTGATTTGCTGTAATCAGAATTTACACGTAATTTTGCATGTTGTTCTCAATAACTAGCTTCATATTATAAGCGTTTACCCAAATGATTATATTACCTTCAGGATCATCATTTGAAATGTCCAAGTAATATTCTAAATGGAAATACCATAGTTTATTCGACCTTCTTGCCACACCTTGTTGACCCCCTGGGTTGTAGAGAATGTCAGTGCAGAGATGCTCAATATTTGAAATTCAGAGAGTCAGGAAGATCTTCCTGTCATGGAGCCCCAGTAGTGAGATGGAGGGCAAAATGAAAGCCTCTTAGCATGAAGGGACCAGGCGGCAGCTGGATGCTAGGAGAGTTTGGGCTCAGAAATTATAGGGACACTGAACAAGGAGGCTACAGAAAGGGGAAAGGGAAGGTTCTAGACTTTTACATTTTCCTACATCTGGTTTTTGCCTATCTAGACACTTCACTGGGCTGAATTGTTCTTGTTATCCAAATTACATGGCATTACAAAGGTTTGATCATCAGAGGCTTTTTGGGCATAGGTGGGAAATATTGTCAAATTCTGATCTGCTGCTGTGACCTCTCTCTCTCTCATCTAAGGAATCTGGAGGATGACTAGCCAGGAGTAAAAGAGGCTTTTCTTCCTGTCTCCCCCTCTTCCCTCAAGGGGCTGGGTCTTTCTGCCTCAGAAACCTTGGCCCCGTCAGTGATTGTGAGGGAGGCTGTGCGGGCTGCTGATTCAGACAGTGCCCAGGGGCAGATCGCTGGACCCCAGCCCCAGCCCTGCCTCACAAACAATGAAGATCCTTCAGCTTCTCCCCTGGCTGTCTCTGGGCCACCCCTGGTGCAGTGGGGGTGGGTGATCAAGTGAACCCCAGAGCAGAAGGGCATGGTTAAAATCAGAGTTTTCTTGAACTCTGGGTTAAAATTCCAGCCCTGTCATTTATCTATGTAACTTTGATTTGTTTTACATCACCTGGCAGAACCTCAGTTTTCCTGTCTATACAATGGTGATGGTAATCCCTAACTTACAGAATGGCTGAAAGGATTAAATAAAACTGGATTGTTGTGCTTGCAGATCAATACACTTTCAATGATATTGTTGATATCGTTAGCCTTAATATCCAGAGAAACTACTTTCTCTCTCTCGTTTTGAAAACACTCTTATTTTGGTGTAATCTTCTTCTACTCAGTTGAATTTGTTCATTTATGCCTGGATGGATTAATTTACAAACTCTTCCTTCCCCTTCCCCTCCCCCAATTTTTTGTTCTTCTAGGTTCATGGCTTTGGAGAAAGACGATGTTGGTCCTTTTTGTCTGAAGAATTCTGGGGCCTGAGGTGACCCCCAGGTGACCTTCTGTTTTAGCCAGAGAATCCAGCTGGAGAGAAGTGTGCAGGAGACACAGAAACCATTTGTGATTTTTTGTTCATGAGTATTTAAAGGCACGTGTAATTCTTTGTAGGATGTGTATAGAAGCTAGCCCAACATTTGCAGGTGAGAGAGTGAAATACTCCTTTCTCAGGACAAGAAATTCTGTTGCCATTCTCCTTTTTTTTTTAGTCTTGAGAACCCTGGGAGGAAAGTGTGACCAATAATTCCCAAGGGGAAGTAACATTGCTCTGTGATGTGTGTGGTTATTATTTGCAATATAGCATGATTGCAGAGGATTTAGAATAAAGAAAGAAAGAAAGAGAGAGAGAGAGAGAGAAAGAAATAAAGAAACAAAGGAGGGAGGGAGGGAGGAAGGAAGGAAGAGAAAGAAGGAAGAAAAAGAAAGAAGGAAGGAAGGACAGAGGGAGGAGGGAAGGAAGGAAGAAAGGAAGAAAGGAAGAAAAGAAAGAAGGAAAAAAAGAAACATAACCCAGGGGCAAGATGGTAGTATATTCTCTCATGAAGACTAGAAAATAATTTTCTCCTAAAACCAGATTGAGATGGCTAATTACAGCCTTTGGGAAACACCATTGATGAGACACTCAGAATATAATTACTCCATTTTGCAGTTCGCAGTGTGTCTCATATTGACCTGATTTCAATAAAACATGTTATTATGGAAGAAGAAAAGTTATATCCCAATAGTAGGAAGTGATTGTAGGGTTAAATGCTGCCTGTTTGCTAAGTGTCTACTTCATCTTTTTATTCCTTTACGAAGTTCCTCAATTTCTAGACTCACCCTTTTTCTTTCAAGGGTAAACTGTCATTTCTTTTGCCATTATAGCAAGTCATCATTTCTCTTTCTAGCATATGAGTTCAGAAAGCTGTAATTGTTAACAATTTTAGTATAGAATTTTAGGACAAAACTGAAAAACAATTAAAGTGCTGGATTGTTTCTAGAAGCTATTTGATTTAGGGGATTTTAAATCAATAGTAATATTCAAAGTTAATTATTCTAGAAGTGATTGGGTTTACCCAAATCTCAAAATTAACTGTGCCCACAGTTTGCTTGGATGGATATGTTGGTGATGTTTACCACAAATAATCCCTCAAAGCTTAGGATCCACTTTGAATTTTCCCCTCAAATTAGAATTTAGCTTTTGAATGAAATTTGTTTACAGTTACTTACAATTCCATATAAGTATATAAACTCCAACTTGCTCTCATTTAATTTCTCTGCCATTTTCACAGGCAATTTTTACATGAAAACTGTGTCACTCTTAACAACCTAGCCTTATTTTCTAATTTCCCTTTAATGGTTTTATGTTCCAAGTTTCATTTAAGAATGGATTGCTTATATTTCACTTACAAATCTCCCTTCTAATCATTGTTATTAATATCACAATTTTGTTGTAATATCTGTAAGAGCACAAAATGTGTCTTCTTAAAGATGCATTCGCCAACCACTGAATTGCATACATTTCAATTACAACTCTCCCTTGTAATTATTATTATTAATATCACAATTACTATTGTAATATCCATAAGACTGCAGAAGGTGTCCTGTCAAGGGTACATTTACAAACAGCTTCTTCAGTTTCCTCTTAAGAAAAATGTGCCAGACTTTATCTAAATTCGACTTCCCCTACAATTTACATTAGACAACACACTCCGTCAATAAAACCATCAAAATGATCTACTGCATTGTAAACAAAAGTTATTGTGTCAAGTTGACACTAATCAGTTAATTCCAGTAAACCTTCAGATAAACAAAAGCTTGTTGTCTGTTACTGATGTGTATGATGGGCCCCTTGTATGTCCTATGGTTATGCCCATCTATAGAGATGTATCTGGCAGACACTTGCCCTGAGGCATCTATATGGAAACCGAGACAAGATCTATAGTTAATGATGTTGACCCTGACTCCCCCAACAGAGATTGAATTCAAGTCCTCATAATATCTCGACAGCTGATATGTATACTGTGCTAATAATATTAACAATTACTATGCCACTGGGATTCCCCAGGCTCTGGCTACAAAAAGTGATTTTAAAGCTTCTTGCCTTATATGAACTGATTTCCTTGTTTATACTCTTCATCAGCACCGTCTCCCCATTAAGACAGGGGTGAGTTTCTTAATGGGGAAAGGCTTTTCTTAATGTATGTTGTATTAATAAGAAATGCTATGTGAGTTAGACAACTTCTGGAAAAGCTGATAGTGATGGTGATGGTCTGAGGAAAGGTTGACAGTCCCTATTTCTCTGGCAGGCTGGGCTAGTAGAAAGTGAGGAGAGAGCCAGCTTCACATTGTTATTGTTGACGTGGATCAGAGGGCATTCAGAGCGTCAATAGGCCTTCTCTTATGTGGTTCACCTTCAGACACAAAGGGGCAGCCCGCTATTCCCTGCTTGGCATAATTGGGTGGCTGGGGAACCAGAAATAGCCCGTGGGTCTCCTCAGCTAGCTGCTGAGCCATAGAGGAGAGTGAAGAAACTGAACCAGACCTCTTCTCCTCACCTGTTTTCTCCTCCCCTCCCTGTCTCTCATTCCTCTGCAAAGACTGAATGGCAAAGGCCACTGCCAGCTCACAGGCCATGGAGAAGCTTAGGATGAAATGTTGACAGGGGGCACTGTTAGAAATTAAATTCTGCCCTATTTTGTGTACCATTCTTGTGAGTCACATTCGTGAATAGTAGCGAGAGATTTAATGATCGCATATTTTTTATCTTATTTCCCTTCGGTCGATGGCAATTTTTTTCTGTTAATGTCAACTTAGAGCTCAAAGTAATTTAGTAATTGATTCTAAGCACAGCAGTTCACCAATGGCAGCTCTCCATTTGTGGGGAATATCTTTGCTAATTTTATCCATCAGAATGAGATTACCATGCTAATCTCTCCTATCCTCATCTCTTGGTCATTTGGGACATGCTGATGCAAATGACTTATTAGACACAAGGCCTTCGTCCATCCCCAGGATGAGGGAAAGATGAAAGGAAGCCAAGATAAGGATATTATAATGCCCTAACACACACAGATGGTATGCATACCTAATACTGAAATGATAAGACCCTCAACTGGAAACCAGTATAAAAACTAGCTATGACAAATGAAAAATACAATGGATCAAAACATATTAAATGCATTGCAGGGAAAGAACAAAAAGAATTAAGGCAGAACAAATGCATCTGGGGACATGTAATTGGAAACCTAAACATTCACTGGAGCAGGGAAACCTAGAAAGTGGAAGTCAGGTGGAGGGAGGGGGGCACCCTTAATGGGATTAAGTGGAGAAAACCAAAACGGCTGTGTTAACAAAAAGATTGAGGCTATATCTACAGACACAATCTGTCCAACTGTTTTCAGTGAATGACTGGTTACTGGCTAAGTTAGCGATTGGTTGTTCGTCTGATTTAATTAAAATGCTCAAACCAGTGTGAGCGTGTGTGGTGAAAATAGCCTGAATCTAGTTTGGGTTACACGTACACAATAGCGTATTGTATCACACAATGGGCTGAAAGGCCTTGCAAAGACATTTCTAGTAAATGGACACATTCTGAAAGGCTTTGCTTTATGAAATAGCAAAATACTTAGAGGGAGTTCAGAAAAGATCAGTTTAAATAATTCAGGTAAGAGGGGATTTCAAGAAAGAAAAATTAGCTAATATAGGAGCTGGGCGAGTGTTTATGAAGGCAGAAAACCCCCCAGAGAGATAAAAGATATTTAACGTTTAAGATGCCTGATGTGAGATCAAAAGAGGAAAATCTAGATATTAGGCAAATAAATAAATCCTGTCTTTATTCACCTCAATGGAAGGGAGGAGAAACTGACATTATGGTCATTTTATCTCCAAAAGGCCAAAACATTATTACCAAAATAACAAAATATATCATGAAAAATCTAAAACAAAACTATTTCCAAGTTTTAATCATTGGCTCAATTATTCCAAATGTTTTATACTCTAAAACTGCTGTATAATGTCAGTAGCCTTAACAATAGGACCAAAAAATGCAAATGCAGGCTGACTGTCACATACCCCTAACCTGAGTCTGACATCATCCCTCCCAAACCAGGATTTTCTCCTGACTTCTTGAGTCCTACTAAAGAGGCCCAGTTCTGAAACTTACAGTTATCTTGAACTCCTCTGAATCACCGACTTGTCTTGGGGTCCTCGACTTGTTTTCTTTCTCACTATGCAGTCAATTGCCAAGTCATGTAGACTCTAATTCTGAAAAGTCTCTCCCCACACTTTCTATCTTCACTCCCAATTCTCTCATTTGGGTCTTGATTCTTTTTTTTGAAAGATAAAGCAAACTTTTTCTTCATGATGACTCATAGCAGTAGGTAAAGACCAAGGTGGAAGGTATAGAATTAAAAGGTAGATTTCTCCAACTATATCTTATTTTATGGATTTGACTTTGGAACCATATAAATATTTTATATAATTATAAAACAAATTAAATTTAAAAACAGAGCTAAGATTCAAAAGTAAAATTAACCAAATGGATCTAAGTATGTATCGGCTTGATGACATAACCACACAGAAGGGCACTCTTTCAAAAACACATTAAAACTCATTAATTTGACAGCTTTTGATTCATTCTTGTCTGTATTTTGCACTAGCCCACTCTTCTCAGCTCCATGCTGTGAACCATCACATGTTACTGCCAGGTTACTCCTTTTTTTTTTTTTTTATTGAGGTCATAATAGTTTATAACATTGTGAAATTCCAGTTGTACATTATTATTTGTCAGTGACCATATATATGTGCCCCCTTACCCCTTATGTCCACCCCCACCCCCCTTCCCCTCTGGTAACCACTAATCTGTTCTCTTTATCCATGTATTTGTTTATCTTCCACATATGAGTGAAATCATATGGTATTTGTCTTTCTCAGTCTGACTGTCAGGTTACTCTTTTTGAAAGCAAACTCCCAGACGGGGCTGGGACTAGGATTAGAAAGTGGAGCGCTCAAATTTTAACAGGGTGCCAAGATAACCATTATTATTATTACTTTATTTATTTATTTTGAGTAATATCAGCCCTGAGCTAACATCTGTTGCCAATCCTCCTCTTTTTTGCTGAGGAAGATTGGTCCTGGGCTAACATTCGTGCCCATCTTCCTCTACCTTATGTGGGACATCTGCCACAGCATGGCTTGATAAGTGGTGTGTAGGTCTGCACCCAGGATCCGAACCTGTGAACCCTGGGCTGCTGAAATGGAGTGCACGAACTTAACTGCTACGCCACCGGGCTGGGCCCCAAGATAAATATTATTTTAATGCAATATTTTTTAAAAATCAAAATTAATGCCAAAGAAATCCATGAGGAACAAAATATAAAAATTTTAAATAAAGAATAGAATTCAAGCCTGCACTTGCACAACCCTACTTCATCTGCCTTACCCTAATCCTGTCCCTGGTCTCAATCAAGCTTTATTTACAAAATTAGCAAAAAAGGAACGGGGGGCTGTCATGTGCTGATTTTATTTTTTTAAATATTGCATTATAATATTATTTATCTTGATTACTGAGTTTTTTGGTGCTCCTTAAATTTTGCAACCAAGGCAATCGCTCCATGGCCTCAGCCCAGTCCCAGCCCTGCCCAGTGGTTCATCAAATCAAGTGCAAATTCCTCATCCTGGCATTCTTTGACATGAGAAGTAGTATGGTTTAGTGATTAACTTCATGGGCTCTGAGCTAGCCAGTCCTAAGTACAAATCCTGGCCCTGCCGCTCACCTGCCGTGGCAAGCTTGGGCAAATGACTTTGACTTTTGGCCTCTCAGTTTCCATCTATAAATGAGGATTAAATACTGTTTACAGAAGACCTCATCCTATGCTTCCAGTCTCACCAGTCCACTGCTGCAAAAATGCGCAACTCTTTATAAAGTGTTTCATATACATGTTCTCATTTCAGCCAATAATAGCCATGTCAGGGAGATATGATGCTGCTTCCTCCAGCCTGAATCTCCTTCCCCCTCACCTCCACAAGTTCAAATCTTAACCACCTTTCAAAGCCAGCCTCAAACCACCACTTGTGTGAAGCCTTTCCTAAGCTCCCCACAACCACCCAACCATAACAAACACGACTTGAGGGCTTACTATGTAGCAGTCATTTGGGAGTCAATGGTGAGCGTGACAGAGGTGAGCTCCACCTCTTGGAGCTGGAATCTGATGGTGAAAATGAACAAACTATTGAACAAGCACATAAAATAATTTTAATTAACTATAACAAAATCAACATGATTATATTTAAATTGTGTGATTAGATTAACTCTAGTATACTTAAAAGTAATTCTAGGCATAGGAAACAGTAATTCAAAGATCCTGAGCCACGAGAGCTTGGGTTTTGTGTTCGATGTGTTTAAAGAAGTGAAAGAAGGCTGTGCAAGCTGAAGGGAGAGTGGCAAGATACGGTTTTCTCTGAACATTAAGATAACTTTCTTGTGTATTTCTTATGACCATTATCTCTCTCCACTTTATATTTTGGTCAACTGCACCCTTGTCTGGTTCCAGTATTGGAGAAAGTTAACAGCATGGGTTTCTTAGCCAGACTGTCTGGTTTAAATCCTGGCTTAACAGCTTATTAGCTAGAAGACCATGGACAAGTTTTAACCACTTTAAACATTGTCTTCTTGATTTGTAAAATGGGAGTGATAATAATAGAACATACCTCATAGGATTGTCATGAAGATTAAATGATGAATACATGTAAAGCATTTAGAACAATACTGGCACATAGTGAATGCTATATAGGGGTTAGTTATTATGATTATTGTAACTAGCCTGTAAGTTCCTCTAGGGTTGCTTGTCTTTGCATGAATGCACCAATTTGCACACTGCTTTGCAAATGATAGGCTCTCAAAATATGTGTATTGAATCTAGTCATAGGTGGAATAGAAGATTGATAAATTTTTGTGTGTGTGTGAGAAAGATTAGCCCTGAGTTAACATCTGTTGCAAATCCTCCTCTTTTTGCTGAGGAAGATCGGCCTTGGGCTAACATCTGTGCCCATCTTCTTCTACTTTACATGTGGGACACCGCCACAGCATGGCTCCATAAATAGTGCGTAGGTCCGTGCCAGGGATCTGAACCCTCGAACCCCGGGCCGCTGAAGCACAGTGCATGAATCCAACCACTACGCCACCAGTCTAGCCCCCAAACTGATAAATCTTCTGTATGCACCAGTGATAAGATGATTATAATAGAAGCATAGATTCTTTATTTGGTATCATTTCTGTCCTTTCCTTTCTTACCAACTGAAAGAAATTATCCACAAGGAGGGCTCAGGCTGAAATAGCATTTAACAATGGCCACTAGCATACAAGCTTCTAATATGCACCTGAAACCAACACTACTCAATGTTAACATTATCCTTTTCTTCTTCAATTGGGACCATCTTAGAATTTAGGTTATTTCAAATGGCAATTTTTCAAAAAATTCTATGTTCAAAAACACTTTGCTGATGGATCTAGTGTGTGCTTCTGTATTCACTTCCTTTAGGAGGTCACAGAAATTTTCCACCATCAGAAATGGGTTTTTCTTAGCCAGGAGGGCTAACTGGTGCAGAACAGTTCTTACCATGACCTTTGATATAGAAGCATAGGTGTGTATGATACTCTAAAGACTAAGTAGTCTTGATCAACTTTCAGATAATTTGGGATCTTAAAGAATATACTTCCAAGTGTTTTGAAATTTCTTTTACTCCAACAATCCTCCCATATTTATTCCCAGTTGTTTATCCAAACTCACCTAAAGTGTACTGAGTGACTAACAAGAGAAGGGGCATGACGGAGTGGAAGAAGTACAGACCAGGACTTAAATCTCAATTCTGCTATGTAATTACTGTGTGATTTTAGCCTACTTATGTAACCTCTCTAAGCTTCATTTTCTTCATCTGTAAATATATAATACTTATTTCATAGCATTAGTGTGAGGACTGGAGAAAACACACACACGTAAGCTTTGCACAGGGCATGACACATGTATTAGGTCCTTAGGGCTGCTGTAACAAATTACCACAAACTTGGTGGCTTAAAGCAACAGAAATTTATTCTCTCACAAATTTCGGAGGCCAGAAATTTGAAACCATTATCATTGGGTCAAAATCGAGGTGTCGGCTGGGTTGTACTCCATCTAGATGCTCTAGAGGAGAATCAGTTCCTTGACTCTTCCAGCTTTCTTGTGGCTGCCAGCATTCTTGCTGGCTTGTGGCCACATCACTCTAATCTCTGCCTCCATGGTCATGCTGCCTTCTCCTATTCTGTCTAATGTGCCCGTCCCTCTTTCTTGTAAGGATGCATGTGGTTGCATTTAGGGCAGCCTGGATAATCCACTATAATCTCCCCATCTCAAGATCCTTATCTTAACCACATTTAATCTCAAGTTGCTTTTTCCATATAAATTAACATTTACAGGTTGCAGAGATTAATATCTGATATCTTTGAGGGCCATTTTTTTAGCCTACCATTGTACATAATGGATATTTAATAAATTATCTATTATTGTGATGATTACTACTGAATCTTGAATTTTTAAAAATCAGAATTAGGGATCTGGTGAAAATATATATTAGTGGCACAATATTAAAAATATGGTTCAGGGGCCAGCCCCGTGCCTTGGCGGTTAAGTGTGTGCGCTCCGCTACCGGCAGCCCAGTTTGGATCCCGGATGCACGCCGACGCACCGCTTGTCCGGCCATGCTGAGGTGGCGCCCCACATACAGCAACTAGAAGGATGTACAACTATGACATACAACTATCTACTGGGGCTTTGGGGAGAAAAAGGGAAAAAAAGGAGGCGGATTGGCAACAGATGTTAGCTCAGGGCCAGTCTTCCTCAGCAAAAAGAGGAGGATTGGCATGGATGTTAGCTGAGGGCTGATCTTCCTCACACACACACACACACAAATATATATATATATATATATAGTTCAAGATATATTTAGAGTTTCTCTTTTTCGTTTATCTCAGACAGCGATTAATAGGTTAAGTAAAATAGAAAACATTTTAACGTGCTGTGTATAGTAAAATGTAGTAGTGGAGTGTGAGGGTATTAAATGCCCCCCATCACTTCCTATATGACCTTGGACATATTATACAGCCTTTCTCATCCCCAGTTTCTTTTTTGTCAACTGGGGACAACCACAGTCATAGGCTTAATGTAAAGATTAAAGGAAGTAACGTGTGAGAAGCCCGGCACAAAGGGAGAGCTATCCAAACAGTACTTCTCGTCAATTCCAAAAATAAAGGTACTAGCCAAAATGTACTGGCCCAATCTTTCTCACTTTTTTCCCGGTGTCATTATGAGAATGTATTAGAGGACATACATGTCAGTTGCCTGAGGAATAATTTTAGTTTGCATCTTTATTGACCTCATTTTTTTATCTCGGTTTGACCAAATTTCTTCCAGAGTTTAGACCTCAGATCCTGTTTTAATTTGCCTGATGGCTGCTGAGCTCTCAGGAACAGACCTGCAGCTTCCTCTTTATTTGAACGATTTCAGCCTCAGACCCTTAGGGGGCCTGAGAATGGTCTCAATTCTTACAGCAAAGTGGACGCTGGTTGAATGCTGCGCTCTGTAATTGACTTTTGCATACACCTGATGATAAAATAATTAGCCAATTCAAAGTCGGATTGCTAATAATTGCAATAAGAAGTCTTGGGGATTAATTTGTGTGTATATGTTGTAAGTTCCCCATTGGAAGAAGGCTTGGGCCGGCCCGTGGCTTAGTGGTTAAGTGCGCGCGCTCTGCTACTGGCGGCCCCGGTTCTCCCAGGTGCGCACCGACGCACTGCTTCTCCAGCCACGCTGAGGTTGCATCCCACATATAGCAACTAGAAGGATGTGCAGCTATGACATACAACTATCTACTGGGGCTTTGGGGAGAAAAAGGGGGAGGATTGGCAATAGATGTTAGCTCAGAGCTGGTCTTCCTCAGCAAAAAGAGGAGGATTAGCATGGATGTTAGCTCAGGGCTCATCTTCCTCACCAAAAAAAAAATAAATAAGAAGAAGAAGAAGGCTTCCTGAACCAATTCACAAAAGACATGGCTGGTCCAGGGACAGGCACCTTTTGGGTGGAAGAGCAGTAGCCTGTTTCTCTGACTCCCGGGACGCGGCATTTTCTACTCTCCCACGAGCTACTTCTAGAACCTTCCTTTCTGTTTTTGTTCTTACATATCACCTTTCTCCGTCAACACCTGGCCATGGACTAGACGTGCTCGTGGCCTCAGCAGGTGGGTGACGGGAGCACGCATTCTCCTTATGCTCTATCATGATACACCTGATAAATAAAAGAGAAAAACGGGGAACAAGGCAGGGCTAGGTGGTTTGACTATATTGATGTCTCATGGGTTTAGTAACACTGTTTGTACAGAGCATCCTGTGTAGTGTGATTAGATGTTTTTATCTCCTTTTACAAAACACTATTATGTGGTTGAATGTTTGCTCGGTCCTGACCTAGTGCATATCCCTGGCACATAAGCAGACTCCTAGGGACATCCAAGAAGGAATAAATCTTGAAAAAGCATTACAAAGAGAATGAAATGAACTATGTTTCTATCATGTATTACTGGGGGTGAAACTTCAGAAATTCTTAGCATGAGATTTTGGAGAATATTATGGCAATAAGGTAGCAATAGGTAATCCACAATGTGATGCTATTAGACATGTCTGCACACGTGCTTGTGCATACATTTAATTTCATTTACAGGAGTTAATTCAATGTACAGATTTACCAACTAACATCCTATGAGTTGGGGCTTAAAATCAAAACAATAATGATAGCTACCATTTATTAAGCACTTACTATATGCTAAGACCTTTATGACTAGTATCTTGTTTACCCTCATAGTAATCTGTGAGGCCGACATTTCTTTATTTTAAATATATTTTTAGCTCCATTTTATGGGTGAATAAACCGAGGCTTAGAAAGATGAAGTAACTTACCAAAAGTCCTGGTGGAACTGGGGTTGGAACCCAAGTCTGGCTTCAAAACCCATGTTCTTGACACCACTGCCCAGGGTGTTATTCTCCTGTGGCCCCATATCCAGTGTTCTCAACTCCCTTTGTTGGCCATACCTGAGTCATCCAATGGTTAGCGATGCAGTCACTTCTAACATACATTCCCCGAAGTGTGGAGTGAAAACACAACTTGTGCTTCACGACAATGTGACTGGGCATCATTTCAGATGTGGAGTGGTTGATGGTGCAGGTCAGAAGAGCAGTTTTGTTTGAAGCAGTGTGATCCTTGCACACACATCACTAAGGCCTTTTCTGTTTCTGACTGGCTGGACCACATTTGCTGTCACTAACTTGCCACCCTGCAGAGTTCTTTCATTAAGTCTTAAAGAGCTGAGAAATCAGTGAAATTACCGATAAATATATAGGAGAGCAGGAGGACATTTTTATTGTTATTTTAAAATGCTTTATTGAGTTCACACAAAGAGAGCAATATTTTATTTATGAATTTAATATAAATGCCATGAAATATATGCAAAAATCCATAAAACCTATGAACAAAACATTAACACTACTCGAGTTCCACATGGTTTAATTTTACCAATATCCCCTGGGTTCCATGAGGGGAATTTCAGCATAACATAATTATTTTCAGTTCAATGCAAAAAAATGTTGACTGAGCTTCTACTACGTGCTAGGCACTGAATCTGCAAGAGCGAATAAGACACGTGCTCGCTCTCTCCTTTCTTTACCTACACATATTACAGTCCTTATTGACCTTTCTAATATGGATTGAAAATCTATATGTAATTCTATATTTTAATAATTCCCCAACCCCACGTTAAGTAAAAGGGCTCTCTAAGTAGCCTTATGGACTAGGTATTATTATAGGACAGAGAACTTGAGGGCCTGTAGCTCTTCCTAATAGAGCATGGTGCTAATTCCTGATGGACTGAGACTCAGCCTCAGAATCCTTCTCAACACAGCACTCCAAGCATTCCCTGTTGGACTTGGCATGTGAGTTGCCACCCCTCTTTTAAGACTTTTCACTAAATAAGTGCAATGCCATCCACTTAGAATGGTGACTATTGAGGCTTTACTAACATTTGACATTCGTTCCACAAAGATTTATTGAGGAATAGAATAGCTAATGTTATGGAGTGCCTGCAATGTGCAGGCACTGAGCCAAGTACTCTTCTTGCATTATTATTGAATTCTCATAAAAACTCTATGAGGTCAAGGGAGACGTTATTATCCACTGTAGTAGACAGTTATAGATTAGTTTCGTTTTGTTTTGGTCTTGCTTGGCACCCACCGCCCCTTCATCTGAAAGCAGCAACTCAATTTTTCTTCCAAGAACCGTCCAGGTACTATCTTCGTCTATGTAGTCAGGTGAGATTGAGTCCATCCCCAATGACCGAAGCCTTGCCAAGGAAAACACGCATCTTCCTGGTCACAGCAGTTGGCTTCAAGCTGGGCTGGGACCCAAGCTAGACCAAGCAAAGGCAATGAGGGCCACTCTGGGACTTTCACTGGGACTCTTGGCAAAGAGGCACTTCTTCCACTGGGTTGGTTAAAGCTATTTTGATGGAAATTGGGAGCTGTTGTGGCCATCTTGCTACTTCCTGGGAAGATCCTGGCTGAGAATGTGGCCAACACAGAGGAAAGCAGAACTCAGACGTGGAAAAACAGTTCCCATGGCAGAGTCTGAGAAGCCCAAACTGACGTCTGAAACAAGCTCGTCAGCTTTCTGCCTCTAGCCCTGCAGTTATGTAGCTACGGTAGCTAGGAAATCCCAGTGTGTGAGTGTGCGTGTGTGTGTGTGTGTGTGTAATAAACCAGTTGGATTTTGGTTTTCTGTTTCTCACAACCAAAAGACTAACACAATCCCATTTTATACATAAAAACACTTAAACTTACAGAGGGTAAATAATTTGTCCAAGGTTACATAACTAGTTAGTGGTAAAGCAGGCTTAGAATCAGACTTCAAAGTTGGTGCTTTTAACCACTATGCTATCCTATTCAGGCGCTAGGATAGAATTCTCTCTCAGTACTCAAGACTGAAGGGTAATGTATCAAAAGTGTACTGTTGGTATTAAACATGACAGAGCTGGTGCAGGGTTTGAGGACTAATTTCCAGATAGCAGAGGTTTAGCTGAAACACTCAAAATTGACCACTGTGGGCCAGCCCCAGTGGCCTAGTGGTTAAGTTTGGTGCACTCTGCTTTGGCAGCCTGGGTTTGATTCCCAGGTGCGGACCTACACCACTCGTCTGTTAGTGGCTATGCTGTGGCAGTGGCTCACATACAAAAAAAGGAGGATAATTGGCAGTGGATGTTAGCTCAGTGTGAATCTTCCTCAGCAAAAAAAAATTGGCCATTGTGAAGGGGAATAGGAGCCAAGAAGGAGAGATAGTCCCTGAGTATCCGGGGCCTGGACAAAGGGCTTTGTCATGCTAACAGAGAGAAAGTATGGATTTCTGTCTTTGATGGTGGCAGAGCCCTGGAAAAATAAACACTTTGCTTATGTCTGTGATTTTTGGGTCAGAGCTTAAGATATAGACTATCAAAGAAGGGGTTATCCTATGGGTCTCAGGGCATTTAGAGAGCTCACTAGAAGATTATTTTATTATTTTGAGAGTCCTTGATAACTCAGGAGCTACCTTTTTGGAAAATCCCATAGGGCCAAAATTAAAAGACATCATCCGACATGTTGTCATTTGACTTTCTCCTATAAATCATTTGGTCCTAACGGTAACAAAATAGATACTTCAACCTTATGCAAATCTTTGATAATTCTAGTAATGCCCCAGATAACTATTAGCTAGCTTAAACAGTCTATGTGTCTTTTCAGATCTAAAAACTATGAAATGCATCAAAACATATTTAATTCCTGGTGGAACTAGGTGGAAAATATTCAATTAATCATTTGTTAAAATTTGGTCGTTACCAAAATGAAAAAAATAAAAGCATTTAACCCAACCCTGAAAGAACTTAAATCATATACAATATGTATAGACTTAGTTGGTCTTATGTATAAAGTATACCTGTTGCCTCGTTTCCAGAGAAGAAAATTCAGTTAATAATTTGTCTTCCTTCAAATAAATTTCTCAGTATCTCCATCTTTTTGAATGTTTTAAAAAATAATTTGAATTAATTGTCATTTTTTTCTGGACTAGGATATCTGAAAAAAATATAAAGAGGGTTGCGAAGAAGTAACCCAATGTAGAATATATTTTCTGCTGAGAATTGATGGGAAGATAAAGCTTGCCTGGAGGCAGAAGGATGAATTCTATGACTTCTTTAAGTACTTGGCGACTGGATATGTCTAGAATTATGATTATGATTATGTTTACTTATTAACATTTATACTGGGCCATTTTAGTTGATTAGCACAATGCAATTACTAAAAATCTGCAGCTAAAAATTCTGGGAAACATCTACATTGCTAGGAAAGGCTAGATATGATATCATTTCTGATTTTCAATAATTTAATTAAAATAAACAGCATATTACCTCCATGTTACAACTGTCTCTTAGCATAGTTTCCAACATGATGAAGGACGCAGTCTAATTGCTTAAAGTAGAGGCAATGAGGGTTAGCAATCTCAAGTTCTTTGCTAATTACTCATAGAACCCTTCTCTGTCTGTAAAACAAGAAAGACATATTCTCTTAAGTGAAGGAGCCATGGATGACCTGAATGTGATTGCGTGTTTGCTATCTTCTTGTTTCTGATGGGTCTAGTCTTGTGGCCACAGCCTCCCTCCGGCCAGAGTCAACTCAGTGGAGGCTGAGAGGGCAGTACCTGTGAATTGGACCAGAACATGGGACCCTTAAGCAGATAAAAGACCTTCTGTGTTTTTAAAATGCTGCCATTCGAGATTGAACCTTCTGAGGAAGACTTTATTCCTCGTTAAAATGCAAATTACTCTGAAAATTTGAATGGGTGAAGTGTTATCAGCTGCAAATGAATGAATATAGATTAATTTTCCACATCATTTCTTTAGAACAGTGATGCTGGGGACCCCTGGAAATCCCCAATATTCATTGGGGGGGATCTAAGTCAAAACTTTTGTCATAATAATATGGATACATTGTTTACCACCTTCACTCTCATTCTCTCTCGAATGTATAGTGAAGTTTTCTAGAGTTTACATGACATGATATTGCAACAGTTTGAATGCTGAAGCAGATATGAGAATCAGGTTGTCTTCTATCAAGCCAGGTACTAAAGAAATTTGCAAAAACGTAGATCTTTGCCACTCTTTTATTTATTTGTTTGTTTATTTATTTATTTATTTTTGTGAGGAAGATTAGCCCTGAGCTAACATCTGATGCCAATCCTCCTCTTTTTGTTGAGGAAGATTGGCCCTGGGCTAACATTCGTGCCCATCTCCCTCTACTTTATATGGGATGCCACCACAGCATGGCTTGACAAGCGGTGACTCGGTGCGCCCAGGAACCGAACCGGCGAACCCTGGGCCACCGAAGCGGAGCGTGTGCACTTAACCTCTACATGACTGGGCTGGCCCCTGCCACTCTTTTAAATATAAAACCCAATGCCACTCTTTTAGTAATTTTTTGTTTCGGAATATATTATTTTCATCAAAAGTATTTTATTTGTGTTAACATTTAATGGGTTTTTATTATTTTAATAAAGTAATAAGTAAATATTTTACAGTTTTTCTCAGTTTTAATTTCTAATGAGGCCAATATCAATAGATAAAACCCACATAACAAAACTTCTTTTGGGGTCCTCAATAATTTGGAAGAGTGTAAAGGAGTCCAGGGACCACAAATGTTTGCTGTAGAGAATGTCAGAGTACAAGAGGACCTGAGAAAGTATTAGGTCCTTTCACCCCATTTACAGGTTGAAAATTGGTCCCCAAAGAGTTAGAATGACTTACCTGATGTTCTGGTTACCTATTGCTGTGCTATAAACCATGCTGAAACTTAGCATCTGAAAATACAACAATCCTTCATTTTGCTCTCGAACGTGAAATTTGGACTGGGCTTGGAGGGGATGACATCTCTGCCCCACGTGATGTCTGGGGCTTCACCTGGGGTGACTCAAACGTCTGAGAGCTGCAACAACTGGGGCTTACTGAGCATCTCTCTCTCTCTTTCTCCCCCTCTGGTCTTCTCTAGTGGCTACCGGGATTCCTCACAGAGTGAGCATTCCAAGAAGCTGGGGTGAAAACAGCAAAACTTCCTATGATGTAGCCTTGGAAGCCCCACAGCTTCCACCACATTCTGTTGGTCAAGCAAGTCACTGAGACCATCCCAAATTCAAGGTGAGAGAAGTTAGAGTCTATTTCTTAATGGGAGGAACATCAAAGACTTCGCAGCCATCTTTAATCTACCACACCTGAGGTCCTAGAATTAACAGTAGAAGAATTGAAACTAGAATCCATCTCTCTCAAGTCTTTGTAAAGTATGGCAACTTTGACTGTGATGCATAGGAGGATGGAAAGAAAAGACCAAAGTGTGGGGCACTGTGTGAATGAAGAACATTTCAGGGTGGACTCTCAGCACCCATGTGAGCAGCATGAGCATTTGGGAACCTGAAAGGGAGGCTGCTAAGAAGGAGAGCAGGGGTCATGGACTCTGTGATACAGAAGAGAACTTAACTCTTTCTTAAGATGCCCGACTCTTCTCAGCAACTTCCTCATCAGTTGTCTCTGTCTTTATGATGGTAGGTTTGATCTGTGGGGCAGCCTGCTCTGCCTCTGGGAAGCACTAGCTATTACAACGTTCTTTCATAAGGCGGAAATCTGTTTCCCTCTAACTTCTACCCAACGGTCCCAGTTGTACGCTTGTGTTGCCTTAGGGTAATACTGCAAAGGCTTCTAAATGGCAGCCCTATAGCTATTATAGCTATTGTAGTTCCTCTGAATTCCTTGATTCCAAGTTTCTGACTCTTCATTGTTGTTTTTAAAATTCCCCTACCAGAGGCCGGTCCGGTGGCGCAGGGGTTAAGTTCGTGTGTTCCACTTCAGTGGCTCGGGGTTCGCCAGTTCGTATCCTGGGCGCGGACCTACTCACCGCTCATCAAGCCATGCTGAGGTGGCGTCCTACATAGAGCAACTAGAAGGATGTGTAACTATGACATACAACTATCTACTGAGGCTTTGGGGAGAAAAAGTGAAAAAAAAGGAGGAGGGTTGGCAACAGATGCTAGCTCAGGGCCAATCTTCCTCAAAAAAAAAAAAATTCCCCTACCAATCAGGCCATTATCCTATAAACTACCCCTGTTCCTCAACTTCTCTTTCAAAGTACTCTCCGAGAGGGATCTGAGCATCCCGCCATTGACAAGCACCCCCATCACATTCTGTGCACTCTGCTGTTATCAATGGACACTAATAATACATCGTGCAGATCTAAACTCCTCAGTCTTTTTCATGTACCCTCTACTAACCATGCTTCTCTGTATGTGTGTGTGCACGTGGAAGTGCTTGTGTGCTTGTTTGTCTGCTTTTTCACTCAGTTGTGGAAATTTACATTCATGTCTAGAAATTTTATCTCAATAGGTCAAATTTGCCAATATCTTTTTGAATCCAGGTTCTGTCACTAAGACTACTTGTGATCCCACTTAGCTCCATATAATTTGCAGATTTGTTAAGTATTTGTTCTATACTTTTATCTAAATCATTGATAAAAATGTTGACCTGGACAGAGCCCTGTGTCACTCCACTAGAGACCATCCTCTATGCTGACGTCCATCTACTAATCAGCATCTTTTGGGTTCATTTATTCACCTAAGTGTTGTTAATTCATCTAACAGTCCTATCGTCTAGTCCATATTTCTCCATCTTGTCCACAATGATATCATGATAGGCCTGGACGAATGCCCTGCTGAAGTCCAGATACATTATGCCGACTGCAATTGGCTGCTCTCTGTATCCACTATCCCTGTCAGAGGAAATGAAGCAAATCTGACTCTTCTTCAACCACGCCATGCACTTTGATGATTCTGAGGCTTTGCTCTTGTTCTTTTCTCTGCCCAGAATCTTATTTCATTTCACCTCACCTGCCTGCCTATTTCTATTGCTCAGATGTCACCTTCTTGCTGAAGTTTTATTCCTTGACTCCAGGCATAACTATTTCCCCAAAGCTCTTTATACATAGTATCATGTCCCTGCTGTTTGTTTTTGCCTATTCCCCTCTCCCCCATCTGGAACGAGCCCTGTCTTATTTAATAAATGTATGATGACATTAATTTAACTAGACCCTGGTGCCTAGTGACCATCACTTCCTTTCCAAAATACTCATAAATCACTCATCCCAAAATCCAATCTAGGACTCACAACGTGGTCTCTAAAAACCAATTCCCACTAAAAAGAACCAGGGCTCCTTGGAGAAGTGGCTGATACCAGGTCTACGCAAAAAGTGTAAAAGATGAGCCTGGGGCCGGCCCTGTGGCTTAGCGGTTAAGTGCGCGCGCTCTGCTACTGGCGGCCCGGGTTCGGATCCTGGGCGCACATCGACGCACCACTTCTCCGGCCATGCTGAGGCTGCGTCCCACATACAGCAACTAGAAGGATGTGCAACTATGACATACAACTGTCTACTGGGGCTTTGGGGAGAAAAAGGGAAAAAAAGGAGGAGGATTGGCAATAGATGTTAGCTCAGAACCAGTCTTCCTCAGCAAAAAGAGGAGGCTTAGCATGGCTGTTAGCATGGATGGGCTGATCTTCCTCACAAAAAAAAAGAAAAAAAAGATGAGCCTGGAACATCTTGTCATACCAGTTACGAGGAAGCTATCAAAGACCATTAGGGTCCTGTCAAAAGAACTGAGAAGCCAAAGTGAAGAGGCTTCCACTGGTCAAAGTTGGGATAATTTGAGCATAAATAGGAATAATTACTGCAGAGAAAGAAAATACATAAATTGGATCCACGAGTTCATAATGCTGCAAAAAGACACTGCACACACACCCCAAAAACAAAACAAACAAAAAAACTCCACTGATGACCTTTGAAAGACACCAGGGAACAAACTCATTTTTCTGAAAACTGGGAAATAAAAGGAAAGAATTCAGCATTTATCTTAACTTGTATACCTTATCATAGCAACCATACTTCCGGTACCCAATAATTATTAAAAAAGGGTTTTTTTCTTTATAGAAGTATTCCAGCTAATAAATTAACAAAAAATGGTATAATTGGAATATTATCATTTGCACCCCCTAAATGAATGAAATCACATAATCTGCGAAATGCTAATCAATGGCTCCTAAAATCATTAGGTAAAAAGCTCATGGGGAACTTTATAATGGATGATTTCAGCTGCTAATACTCCAACCCCACAGATCAAACCTGACATCATAAAAAGAGAGACAACCTGCCTCCTGCTGTGGCACACTAAGAAGTATACAGCACCACCTATGAAGTATCCCTGCTAAAAAATCGAACCCGAATCTGATGAAGCCTCTAAACTAACTACTACGTTACAGGAAATGATAAGCGTGAGGATTAAACACCACCATGAGAAGGCTATCAGCCAAATCCTCCTGACTGTGGGTAATTCTATAGTACATATAACCCTTTTCCTCTAAAATAAATTGCAAGAAGAAAAAGGTGGGGAGATTCCTATAGATCAAAAGAGACTTAAGGGACATAAAAACCAAATGCAATGTGTGGACCTTGTTTGGATTCTAATTCAAACAAACCAGGTAAAGAAACATTTGTGAGACAATGAGGGAAAATTGAACACTAGATATTTGAAGATATTAAGAAATTATAATTAATGTTTCTGGTGTGGTAATGGCACTGTGGTTATGTATTTTTAGAAAAGAGTCCTTAGGTTTTAGGGATAATACTGAAATATTTAAGGAGGAAATGACATGATGTCTTAGATTTGCCTCGAAACAACCTAGTCCTGGAGGCAGTGGGGGTAGAATGTGGGGAGGAGGGGGTGGTAAAACAAGGCTGGCCATGAGTCGATAATTGTGTCTGGATGAGAGGTTCATGATGCTTTCTTTATATTGTTTTCTATGCTTTGTATATGTGGGAAATTTCCCATAATAATTTTTTTAACCAACCTAGAATTTTACTTGAAATTGTTATTGAGTTCACTAGTCTGTTGTTTTCAGAACCCACTTTGCTTCTCTTTCTGAAAATTTAAGTGTTTGCCAGAAGAACAGTCTTTTATTCCTCTTTCATCCTCCCTGATTCCAGAAAAATCACCAACCACCATTTGGTGATCTCACCGGCGAGTTCTCTCGGGCCCCAGGATGGAGATCTTGCAGAACTCGTTAAAGTGGTCAGGACCCTCCACAGTCCCTCTAACCACAGGGGCTCTGGTCCCTGTCCCTAGTGTTCATGCGAATCCTTTCCATTCTAGAGCTCATTCTCCTTGACAGAAAAGGCAGAATTAAAATCGGAGTTTTATGTGGCTTTCTTTATGATTTCTCAACATTTAAAAAATCAACCCCAAGTATTGAATTTATCCCTTTTATCATCTCATTCTAAACTTAAGAAAGAGTCCCCTTTGTCATCATTAGATTTTGCTTTTTAAATAAAGCTGGACTTTGGCATTTTGACTCTATTCCTACAAGTCTCTGTTATCCTTAAAAATTACCCATTCCTGTTTGCCTTCTTCTACACACGATCACCAGTTTCTTCAGGCAACTGCTCCTCTTTATTAAGAATTTTTGCTCAATTATAATAGCACAGTAGGAAAAAGGTGGGCAAAACTTTTTTAATGGTTCTACAAGGCGTTGGTGAGAATTGGCAAAGCAGATATTGTCATATTCTGCTCTGCAAGTATAAGCTGGTACCACCCTCCTGGAAGGCAATTTTGCTACATGTGTCCAAAGCTTTTTAAAAAATGTGTACTCTTTGATTAAAGAATTTCACTTTGAGGAATTAATCCTAAGCAAGTGACGTGGCTACACATAGAGGTTTAGCTAAAAGGGTGTCCAGAGCAGTGTTTTCAATATACTTTACTATTTAGAAGCAAACTAAATTTTAGTCCAACAGAACAGAGTTGACTAAATAAATTACAGCTTATCATACAGTGGAATACCATATAGCCATAAAAAATGATCTGTTAGAAGAACATTTCATGTGATGTTCATGATACACAACTTAGGAGGAAAAGGAGGTTAGAAAGCAGTCCATAGAGTATGTTTCCCATTTTTAAAAAAATTATATTTAAACATGGAAAAAAAAGACTGAAGAGTTATATAAGAAAGTTAAAGTATTTATCTCTTTTTAAGGAATACATGTCTTAACATTTTCTATAGCGGATGTTTATTACTTTGAAATAAGAAAAAAAAGTAATTAACAATAAAAATAGGCACAGGGCACCCACGGTCAGGTCTGGCCACTTCACAGTTCTCCCTCTGTTGGGTGCAGCCTGCTGTGGCCTGATCGTCTCCCAAGAGCAGTCATTATCCTCCCTTGGAGGGTTTTTGCGGCCCCCTCTCTGTGCACAGAGACGAGGGGGCAGAATTAGTGAATCCCTCGTATGTAAGAGAATTTCAGCAGACGGTGGGAATATTGTTCCCCAGTTGCTGCTAAATAAGGAATTTGCCCCAGGAATGTGGGCCTGGCCAGGGCAAGCCCAAGAAGCCCCGTCTGGCCTCATTCAGTCTCTGGAAGGGCAGCGTCCGGCCCCACCCTGGGGTTGTTTGGTGCTTCATGGCTCACCTCTCAGCGGTTAACACTGTTCATTCAAGAGGTTTCCCTGGGGTTTGGGTTAAAGCTGTTGGCCTCCGTTCTGTAGTCTCTTGTGTGACTTACTGTGCTGTTATGTCCATTATTATGTCCCACTTCCCTCGTAGCAGCCTCCCTCCCTCTTCTTAAAAATGTCTCTTCCTCCTCCTCTCCCTCAAGCCCAATCTCAAATGGTGAAGGTTTATGAATAATCAGGAGAGTTAGGAGTGACTTTGTGATTAGAACCCTGAGTGTCATAATTCTCTAGGCTGCTGTGTAACAAATAACAAATGTATAAACAAAAGAGAGAGAGAGAGAGGGAGGGAGAGAGAAGGGAGGGAAGGAGGAGAGAGAGAGGCAGAGGGCGGGAGAGAGGAGAAATGTTGTGTGTTTAAGAAGAAAATTAATATTCTCCATTATATCTAACTGGGGAAATACTACAAACATGCATCACTGTAACCATTTTATTGTCTCTGGCTCCTGAGGTCTAGGACACGTGGTGCCTGTCTCTGAGCACTGGATTACATTTGCTTCTAAATTCTGAATCAGCTGAAATTCACATTAAAATGCATGATGCTGCAGCATATTACTGGCAAAACCCACAAACTTCCTAAACACAACAAAATGATACAAACAAACAACAGCATCAGGATCTTTTGAAAACCCAGAAAGGAAAATATTTTTAGAAATTTTAGAATTCTTAGGCATTTTTATATATATTTCAAGACTGAGCAGTTTAAGACAGTGAATGACTCCAGTGTTCCCAACGAGTCATTTGGCCCCCTGGGCTGACTCAAATGCAAGACCATGTTATTGGAATTAATTCTGGGTATGATGGAGGCAACACAGAGCCTTGACTACCAGGAACTAGGCAAGCTTTGCTCGTGAGTGGAGGGAATGGATACTTACTAGGTGTGACAGCAGTGACATAGGGCAGCGCCACCTAAAATAGCTATCCCCACTTCTAGAATGCCTGTCATTTCACCATCAGTGCTTCTTTCCTCTGTGATGCCTGGCTCTTGGCATCTTCATTTGAAAGTACTCCTAGGAGAGATAACACACAGATCCTAACACCTTAATGTAAAGGATGGAGGAGTGGAGGACAATCACCCTCCTCTCTCTCCTTCTCCATGTTGCACTCTTCCCGAACCTCTAAATACCTCCTTTGATTTTCTACTAAACACACTTCCCCTTATATTCTTTCTTTCACATAGAAATATATGTAGAGGAAGTTCTCAGGCAAAAAAAAAAAAAAAAAAATCAATTAACAGAATGGTAGGACTTAAAAGGACCACACAAATTCTTATTCCAATCCGTGGGGCAACTAAAGTCTTTCCCCAGATTGAGCAGTGACAGGTCCGATGGCCAGTCCAGTGTGGAGTTCTAGCCCCTCCAAATTCGGTGCCCAAACTTCCTGACGTTGCACTATGGGGGGCTCTGCTTTCAGTCCAGTGGCTCCCCCTCCAATCAGGAGCCTGCGGTTCTTGGGTTTGCTCCATCTCAAAAGTGGGCTTTCAAGACAATATCTGAACCACTTCTACTCTAAAGACAGATTTCTGGGGCCGGCACCGTGGCTTAGCAGTTAGGTGCGCGCGCTCCGCTGCTGGCGGCCCGGGTTCGGATCCCGGGCGCGCACTGACGAACCGCTTCTCCGGCCATGCTGAGGCTGAGTCCCACATGCAGCAACTGGAAAGATGTGCAGCTATGACGTACAACTATCTACTGGGGCTTTGGGGGAAAAAAATAAATAAATAATTTTTTTAAAAAAGCAGATTTCTAGGACATAGGAGGTATTTAATATATATAGGTTGAATGGTTGATACCATTAAGTGCTACCAAAGCCAGAGAAGTAAGTGTGTTTGTGAGGATCTCTAACCCAAGTTACAGGAGTGAAGGTCTGGCCGGCAGATATGGGAGAGAGTTTTGTTCTGAGGTATCCTCTTGGATGCCTTGAAATCCCAGCACTGGGCAGAAGACTTGTATACTCTACGTGCCCCAAGACTACTTCTCAAACATCTTTTGAATCCCTTTACTTCTGTTTATGCTACATTGCTATTCTCTTGGCTTAACTGTCCATCATTTCTTGCCTAGAATAGAGCCATAGCCTCCTAATTTATCTTCCAGCTTTTCTGCTCCCTCATTCCGTCGCCCCCTGCCCCCCAATCATACTACACTGCATCCACAGTACTGCAGGACGTGATTCCAGCCTATCTCCCCCATCTTCTATCTCATCACCCTTTTTGTGTGTCTCCCCATCTCTCCTGCTCTTACAAAAAACTAAACTGAACTATTTATAGATTCCCCAACACTCCGCTCTCTCTGGCTTTGGAGTCTGACTATTACTGGTTCCTATGCCTGGAGTTTCCTCCTTTTCTACTTACCACCATTTTATTTGCTCACTCCTATTCACCCTTTAATACCCAGCTTAGAGAATCTCACCTCTTCCAGAATCCTTCTCTGACACCCTAAGAAACTACATGCCCGTTATGGGTCCACTGGGACTTGTCTATGGCATCCTCACTCCAGATCTCAGGTTGACAAAGCAGCCACCACCTGGAGCTCTGTCAGCTGCCATAAAATGGCCAAAGAGAGAGGGTAGAGATTTGACACTAGTTCTTAAGGCTTCCACTTGGAAGTCACACTTTACACTTCCATTCAATGTTCATTGGCCAAAACATGTCACATGGCCATATCTAATTTCTAGGGGGTAGGGAAATGAAGTCCTACCTCATGCCTAGAAATGAGGAAAACTGGAAATATTAACTTAAACTAGTAACTTAAACATTCAAGTCAGTCAAGCCCTGAGACATTCCCAATGGATTTGGTGATCTTAATGAGAAATGTTTAATTTGTGCGAGAGTGGTAGAAGCTATGGAGTGACTGAGAGGTAAAGAAATAAAGACAATAAGAAGAGAAAACTCCTTCAAGGTGTTTGACTGTAAAAGGGAGAGGAGAGATAAGTGGTGGTCACGGGGAGTGTAGCCAGGGAAGACAATAGTGTCCATTGGTTGGTTATTAGTATGAGTGTAGCTTGAGCATGGTTAGATGACCACAGAGTAAGTCCAAATGAGCATGAGAGTTTGAAGATCCATGAGAGGGAGAATTGAGTAAGGTCCCTGAGCCAGTGGAAGAGATTGGACTCCAGAGCGCAGTGGAGGGATTGGCTTTGGATTAGAATAGGCTTCCCTCCTGCATGCAGCAGTAACAACGGAGGAGCAAGTGGGCACAGATGTCAATCAGTTTACAGATTGGGAAGTAGGAAGTTGAGGGAATCAGGTCCAGTGGCTTCTCTTAGCACAGTGAAATTATTTATATAAAGTGATCATGATCTGTTCCACTTGGAGAAATTTAGGAAATCATTATAGGAAAAGAAAAGAAAAGGATACCCCTTTGTAACACTTGTAGTTTCCTAGCACAATGTTTGGGAGGAGGTTAAGTATATTGCTTCTGTATGCCACCCCCAAATTGAACCCTATTTCAGGCAACAAGTGGGCAGTTTTAACTGTCAAATGCAATCTTCTAAGCCTAGTGAAAAATGGCTCATTCTTAGGAGTTTTAATATAGCTATGAAATGAAAATCTGTTTCTGCCCAAACTCATCCCAAGATATACTGGGATATTTACTAACCCCAGAGACTTTGTCCTTACCCTCTTCCTGTCTTCAACCTGAAAATGATTTCTCAATCCATACTATATACTCACACATGTAGGGACATTGCTCAGCTGAGAAGGATCGTCATACCTAACACTTTTCTCTGGAGCATAAGAGGATGCCATCATGGTCTCAGGACGTTGCTACCTTAGGGTGTTGCTACTCTGGCAGCTGCTGGTCCAGAAAGTCATGATCCTCTCCACAAGTGCTCTTCTGCACCTTGCAAGCTTGGTCGGGGCTCATGATGATTTCGTTCCCTTCTTTTTCAAATGGTTTTTTTTTTTTTTTCTGGTTCAGACAGGGAGCCCTCCCTGCCTAATTTAATTTTGTTTCTCCTTTCTTTGTTACAAGCAGATGTCACTTTTACATCTGTGACTCTGATCAAATGCCCCATGTCTCCCCCGCCACCAGCCCAGCAGATGTTACTACTATTAGCCAAACTCCAGCAAAAAAGGTAACAAGCAGCCCCTTCTGCTAACCACAGTATTGGAGATGGGGTGGGGGAGAAGGAAGAGAGAAATAGAGCAGGGATCTTCCATGATAATGTCCTTAAAAGGATGGATACTGGGGATCTGTACCCCATCACCTATATAGAAAATAGCACTTACACATAGGGTGCCTCCAAAGTTAATCCAAATTCAGAAACATTATCTATGAGTTAGCCATAAAGTTCAACCCAAACCCACACAGCTAACCCAGGGCAAATGCCTTTTAAAGTGACATGACCCTGAACATACAGTATTTACATACAGGAGTAAAGCACCACATTAATCATGCGTAAATACTGTATATAATGTAAGACAAAACATATAATTAACTTTTATACATACATGACTTCCAGTAAATTCCTAAAAGATGGAAGTTTTCTGTCTGGTTGCTTTATTTTTCTCCCATTTGATATCCTCAAGCCTGCTCTTTGATTTGTCTACCCTCTTCCACATGCATCATAAACACACAATAGGAAAGACAGTGTCCATACATCATCTAAATTCTAAAGTCAAGTGTTTAATATGCAATTCAAGGAGACTCTACCAACATCATCATCATCATCATCATCATCACCACCACCATCATCATCATCACCATCATCCTACTAGTGGCTAACATTCACTGGCTTCTTTCCAGGTGCCAAGCACTGTGTTAATTGCTTTGCATACACTATTGTCAATCAGTTAATAATTGTTAGCCTCACAATGCAAGGAGGTTAGTTACCAGAAATACAAAGAGTTTCTGTTATGAAACACGTGTATTATGGTTGCTAGGCAAATGGAAAATGTGATAAAAATTCTAAAATGCTAAGAGAATGTTTATAGTCGTGGGTCTTCATGCTTGGAGATGCTGTGGTTGGTTTGCTTTATGTTCTGGGGAAATGGTATCTCAATAAATCCTGTCTAGATTATTTTCATGGTGCAGGTGAGTGGGAAAGGCTGCTGCCTGCAGAAATCTTTTTGGAGAAACCTGAGGACAAATCTTGCCTTTTAATTCTCTGGTTGAGGGAACTGTTGGTTTTGAGTTGAGTCTCTGCCAGGCAGCGGCCTCGCTGTGCTGGGATAATTTGGATGCAGCATCAAATAAAGCAATCAAAAAGAAAATTCCTCTGAAACTCTCACTGGTATTTAATATTTTATTCATTCCCATGTTATTGTGCTTTGCCTGCGGTAAAACAGCCTCAGAACAGCCTCCTAGGAGTGAGGCATTAGGAGGCTGACAAGCGTCTTCTCATGAATTGCTACTACAATACAATGGCATTTTGTTTGCTGTTTTGTTTCCTTGTCTTCTAACATTCTTTCTGACTTTCAAGGAAAAAAAAGAAAAAGAAACCCTCCTATGAATGGCAAAGAAAAGGAAAGAAAAGTTTCTTTTAAACTTTCAACCTTTTTCATTTTGTACTGGGGAGCATGTAAACATTTTTTTTCTCATGGTATATATGTGGTAGTCTCTTCTCTTTTTTGTGCTTTAAATGGCCTTTTTTTTTTTTCTTTTAAACCACATAGCATTGCCTTTCCATTATTGATTCAGAAAATTGGCAGGGGAAAAAAATCAACCGTGTACACATATTAAGACAGGGAAGTCAGAGGAAGATGGATCAAACCATCCATCTATCCATGCGGCCATTTATCTATCAATCCATCTCGCTACCTACCCGCCTCTATTAAAATAAATAGCAGGCACCGTACACATTGCTGGTTGGCTGAAGTTGTGATTTGGACAAAAGGTCTGTTTGGGAAAAGGATGCTGAAGCTCTAATTCTATTTGTGCCGGTTGAAAATCAGGAGGGGTTTTTCTACACTTCACTTTTATTAGATTATTTCTTATAGATGGTTTCTTTTTTCCTCCCAGACGCGTGGTGGAGGCTGCTGAAGCAGTTGGTCTATAGTTGGAATAATTAAATTAACCATTTGGTACAACTTTTAGGGGAGAGCTCGCGTGTAGAAAGCACAACGCGAACAAAACAGGGCGCTGGGGCTGGGGCTCTGGCCTGGCCCAGCCCCGCACGCCTTTCATCTTCGGAGCAGAAGCAGGACCCCGGGCCACAAAAGACCGACAGAGAGGACGATGGGCCAGGGATGGTGGGGGGGGGTTGGGGGGGTGGGGGGGGTGGGGAGAGGGACGGTGACACTGAACAAAATAAACCTACAAGGCCTACAAAGGAGAAAATGAAGTCAAGCGCATTTGTTCACCCGACCGTGCGGTCCCGGCGCTGAAAGGTCTCCTCTTACAAAGAGGCGCACAGCACCCCGAGCGGGCCGTGCCGGGCACCAGGGGGCGCCTGGAGAGAGGCGGGGGCCCGGCCGCCGCACCTGGGAGAGGGCTGGCGCGTCGGGTCGGAGGAGGCGGGGAGCCGAGGCTGTTGGTGAGCCCTGGACCGCAGGGCAGGGAGACAGGGAACCCCAGGGGGCGGGGGTGCGGAGGGGTCGCAGGGAGCGCGAGGCCGTGCCCAGCACTGGCCTCGGCTGGTCCTGCCCTTCGCCCGTCCTCGCGGGTACCCGCACGCCGGGGGGCCTCGCACTTCCCTGGTCCTCGGCCCTTGGCGGAGTTCTCGCCTCGCTCCCTTAGCTTCTCCTGGTGTCACCCTCAGACGCCTCTTCAACACCCAGCTCCCCCTAGCTGCACATCGCACTCCCCACTCCAACACCCCCTGCGCACAGGAACTGCCTCCATGCACCGGCTAAATCCCAAAGTTTTACATCTTCACCTAAGAGCCATCCTCAAAAGCTGCCGAAATAAACCCTGCTGCTCCCAGCTCCCCGCACACTCCAGATCCGCAGCCTGCCTCCGCCCCAATCGCTATTGGGCCTGGGGACTGTCTGCAAATTAGGACCCAAGATAGACTTGCCCTGCACTGGGGTCGGGCGTAGGGCCGGGGCCCGGGCGCAGACTAGAGGCGCCGGGCCAGGATGGAGCTTCCTGGGCAGAGCGCGCGCCCTCTATACCCGGCAGAGACACAAACCCGGGTGCACCGAGGCGCGGGCGCCAAGAGCGGTGTGATCCCGGTTATTGCCAAGTACGGGCCTTGAAATCCAAATGCATCCCCTCCGGGACTCCCCATGTCTCTCTCTTCTGCAGAGAAACGCGCTTAGACCTCACATGAGCAGTGGAGAAGCGGGCTAGTGGGGTGCCAGCCTGGCCGGTGCTCCCCGCATCCACATCCCCCGAGTGCGGGCCTGGGGCGGCGGGGTCGCGTTCGGAAAAACCAGGAAGCACCCCTCAGAAGTCCGAAGGATTCGAGAAACTTGGACAATCCCATCCTTGTGCTTGACAACCCCCCCCCCCCCGCCCCTTCAGGGAGGATAAGTGAGGGTGGGGAAATTCCATGTGTAGCGTCCAAAGGGGCACAGCCACCTCCCGGTCCAAATGCAGATTCATATTCATGAGAGCGGAATAAATAAAGACAAATCCCTGCTGTAATAACACTTGCATTCGCATCCGTCTTTGCTGGCCTTTAGGTTTAGGGGACTGAAGACAGATGTTTGCATCTCTTTTCTCCTCTTGTCTGGTGACCATAAAGAAAAACCATTTAGAGCGTTGCAATTTGTTTCCCGCCGCAGTAAAACCTTGTACACATTTATTTTCATTTCACCCCGGTGCACAAAAAAGTGCACACTGGTCACCAAGGGCCCTTCTTTATCAAATACGCATTGTACAACATACAACTGCAATAAAACTATCAGCCCTCCCCATAAAACTATCACCAGGCTCCTCGGCAGGTCGGGCTGCCTGCACTCCCGATGTTGGCGCTTCCTCACGTTTCGAGGACGCGCAGTCACCTGAAACCAGCCTGAAACTTACCCAGCCGAGAAGCACAAGGCTGGGGGGCCGCTGTCCCTGTTTAATCCATTACGGCGTCCGCTGCAGTTCAGTGCGCAATAAAACACGGTGGCAGTGGAGAGCGGGCGCCCATCCACTCCCCGGCACTAGCATCGAATTAAACCACTTAGTTTGGCGAACACTGAACGCCTAAATGCCCCTATAAAGACTTTATGAGTTTGTTACTTTAATTACTGACTTGTTACAGAGCACATAAAGGGGGTAATGAATGCAATAAAACTAATTATCTACACATTTAATTCATATAAAATATCCAGGGTTTGTTTACACCACACGGCGATTCAACTAAGCATTCCCCCTCTTGTCCACCGAGAGGAAGGATTTAATGAAATAGTTTCCCTTATTCTGCTAGAGCCTAACGAACCAAATGAAAATTACCCTCCGCTTAAATCATGCGGCCACCGAGGTCCACAAATCACGGCTCGCTGCTTTGTCTGTGCCTCGCTGCCAGCACCCAAGAGCCTGAGGAGTCGGACAGGAAAAGTGCACGACCTGGGGCCTTGGCATTTAAATAGCAAGGATTTCGCTCACTGCAGTCAGCAAACTTGAAAGGGCAAACAGACAGCAGTCCTCTTTTCGAAGCCCCAGGTCTGTGGGGGATTGCGGGCATCTGAAAAAGTGGAGGCGAAAAAGGAGAGGAAGAGCGCCAGAGAGGAATGGAAGAGGAGACACTTTTGGGGACACTTCATGCCCCCTTGCCAGTTACAGCGTAATTAAAACGAACAACCGCACAGAACTTGCAAACCACAAAATGCAAACCTCACGCTAATGCAGACAGACAGAACTGAGCGCCAAGAAGTCATCAGTTGAGAATCCAGATGTTTTACATTCAAGAGCTTTACTCAGATGTTCTTTTGTTTTTTAAGCGGCTGTGTAAGCTGAGTCTCTAGAAAAGCACATTAAGCCGCGACAAGAAATGCAATTTATGAGATGCTCTTTTTCCTACCCGCTCTACCAGGTGTATTTTAAAGAAATCCGCTTATCGTTCACATAAACCCCCTTGGCCCACTTACTCCATGTTACAGGGCGCCTGAGTCTTGCCAATGTCCCAGTCCTTTATAACATTTCATGCACTTCGGGGGGTAGGCTTGTTGTTAAATTGAGCGTGTAACGCTCTTACAAAACAGGTTTTCTATGACATCAAGGTTTCTTCTCTCTAACGGATGGAAAAAAAAAAAAAAGACAGAGGAGGACGAAGAAGGGAGAGAACACACACACTATCTCAATTTATGCCTAAGGTATATGATCAGTTAAAAAGGCTTAAAAGCTCGGGGAAATTGGATCAGGGAGAATCGTCACCCAACTTTCATTATTTCCAAGTAGTGTGATTGAATTAAAGGGCAGGGAGCTGGTTAGAAGGGAGGATCAGGGGCTCAGTGCGTAATGGTGTGGTATTAAATTCTAATTAGAGATGCAGGAATCAATGATAGGGAGGTTGGACAGCTCAGTTCCCCAGTGCCAGCCCAATAGACGGATGAGTTATTGTCATGTAAAAAGCGCCAGCAATAAGACCAACCGCTTTGCTATTGTCCAAGTGGAAAGAGCCAAGTTTATTATGAGGACTATATGCTCTAGAGACCTCAGACAAGGCATCTCATAGGAGGCTTTTTCATAAAACTAGGCTCTGCTGGTAGTAAGGAGGCCAGTTTGGAGGCAGGCGTTGAGCTGCGCACATCTCCCCACTCCAGCCACCTTCTCCATACCCATCTTTTATTTCATTTTTCCACTTGGCTGAGCCATCCAGAGCCTTTTCAATGTATAAAATGGAATATTCTTACCTCAATTCCTCTGCCTACGAGTCCTGTATGGCTGGGATGGACACCTCGAGCCTGGCTTCAGCCTATGCTGACTTCAGTTCCTGCAGCCAGGCCAGTGGCTTCCAGTATAACCCGATAAGGACCACTTTTGGGGCCACGTCCGGCTGCCCGTCCCTCACGCCGGGATCCTGCAGCCTCGGCACCCTCAGGGACCACCAGAGCAGTCCGTACGCCGCAGGTAAGGACCGCCAGCTTTCTCAGCGGAGGAAGCCGCCTTTCCGCTCGTATATAGGAAGCCTTGATTGCATTTGAAAATGGAAATGTGTTTAGTATTTACCAAACGAAATTTGCTTACACAAATGAAAGAATTTATCACGTTAGAAGCGATTGCAGGGAGGGGTAATTCACTTACAGGGTTACACTATCCTAGTCACACCCGAACCGCCAACAAAATTATCTTAAGCTGCCAAAATGATAGGCATAATTTATTTACTTTGCGATGAGACGTAAAGCTTAGAAAATAATTAAATAACAAAGAGTAAAGCTCATTACTGGCAGTGTCTCTTTTTTTAAGGACCGACAGCGGCTCACACCTCTTTGGCTGGTCATTTTTACTATTATTTCTTTAATTTATTATTTTTTTTGCAGCGCTTTCCCCCAACTTTTGGGCCAGGTCAACTTCTGAGAATTGAAAAGTTCCAACAGCGGGAGTGTTTGGTAACTTCTTCCCCGGCTCCCTGATATTCCGACTGATGTTTTCGGACTTTTTTCCTCTCTGATTTTTCCTTATCAAAGCATTATCCCGAGTCCCGGCCCTCAGCGTCTCCAATGCGCTATTTCAACCCACCCGAAGCCGCTTGTGCCTGGAGGGACCCCTCCAAAGCCAGAAGTTTGCGCCCCTGTTTCCGTATATAACCAATTTGCTGCGCTTTTCTCGGCAGCTCCTCTCGGCCGCGCCGGTGTCGGTGGCTGCTCCAGTGCCACCTGACCTCGGAGTCCCCACATTCTAGCTCCGCGGCCTGCGCGCTCCAGACCATTTTGCTCACACTCTGTCCCCTCTGTTGTCCCCCAGTTCCTTACAAACTCTTCACTGACCACGGCGGCCTCAACGAGAAGCGCAAGCAGCGGCGCATCCGCACCACTTTCACGAGCGCGCAGCTCAAAGAGCTGGAGAGGGTCTTCGCGGAGACGCACTACCCCGACATCTACACCCGGGAGGAGCTGGCTCTGAAGATCGACCTCACCGAGGCGCGAGTCCAGGTACGCGCGCCGGGAAACAGACCGGCTTCGCCGCACCGGGTGCGGCAGAGGTGCTGTGGGGGCCAGGGAGGGAGCGGCTGATGCTACCGAAGGTTTGAAATCCCAGGGCCTCTCTTGAGAAGGGCCTGAGGCCCAGGGCTGAACAGAGAGGCCAAGTTCGATGTGGCTGCGCGCGCCGTTGGCTATATAGTCACAGCTACAAAGTGTTTCCCACACCAGCTAGCGCTGCAGAGGCATTCGGGGGCCTTGGGACGTGAATGAGCCAGGCATTTCGGGGACAGGAAGTGTCCTGTGGGAGGAGTGCAGACTTTGCCCCCGTGTTATAAGTATCTTTTGCCAAATGTCTCCTAACTCAAGCGCTTTTAACTTGGAGCCATGGCATATGGGTGCATTTTCCCGGGAACGATGACTTGCGTCAGATTCGCAAAGGGACTGTAACTCTATGAAGGTCGAGAACCGCGGCTTACTGTAATCTTTTAGGGACACAGGTGCGCTCACGAATAAGTCACGGCGCCTCTCCAGGCGAACTCCCCAGTGGAGGGGCGGTGCGCACCATCGCACTTTTCTCCAGGTCCAAAGGCCAGGATGGGCAGCAGGCACCAAACCCAAAGACCCCCTCCTCCTACCAATTAGAGTTTAACTTTAGACCTGAGGCCTGGGGACGACAGCGAGTTTGGGGTCGCTCAAGAAGCACGCCGAGCAAACACCCGCCAAAATAAGGGCTTCCATTTTAGGGACTTTCTGGGACCTGCGGCCTTTTTCCCTCTCCTGCAAGCTCCATTTCCTGGCATGCTCAGATCACCCTGAGAAAGTTTCTCCGAAGATGCACCAGCCACAAAGCGGGGCAGACTTGGTGGGCTGGGGGTAGACTCGGTGGGCTGAGAGTAGACTTGGTGGGCTGGGTGCGCGCGGGGGTACCCGCGGCGTGTGGAGTTTAAAACAAGCTGAAATGGGAACGTGGGCCGTCCTACTCCGCGCTTTTCTTTCCGGTTTCCTTCTTTCTTCCCCTGCTTCACCGCCTCTCCGTTCCTCTCGGGCCAGGTGTGGTTCCAGAACCGCCGCGCCAAGTTCCGCAAGCAGGAGCGCGCGGCAGCGGCCGCAGCGGCCGCGGCCAAGAACGGCTCTTCGGGAAAGAAGTCTGACTCCTCCCGGGACGACGAGAGCAAAGAGGCCAAGAGCACCGACCCGGACAGCACTGGGGGCCCGGGCCCCAACCCCAACCCCACTCCCAGCTGCGGGGCGAGCGGCGGCGGCGGCGGCGGGCCCAGCCCGGCAGGAGCCCCGGGGGCCGCGGGGCCCGGGGGTCCGGGGGGCGAACCCGGCAAGGGCGGCGCAGCGGCGGCGGCGGCGGCGGCGGCAGCGGCGGCGGCGGCGGCGGCGGCGGCGGCGGCTGGAGGCCTGGCGGCGGCCGGGGGCCCCGGACAAGGCTGGGCTCCCGGCCCCGGCCCCATCACCTCCATCCCGGATTCGCTCGGGGGCCCCTTCGCCAGCGTCCTATCTTCGCTCCAAAGACCCAACGGTGCCAAAGCCGCCTTAGTGAAGAGCAGTATGTTCTGATCTGGGATCCGGCGGCGGCGGCGGCGGCGCCAGGGGGCGAGCCGGGGCGGGCGGGCGAGGGGGCGAGCGGGTAGGCCCAAGGCTATTGTCGTCGCTGCTGCCGTGGCTTTTTCGTTGAGAGCCTAAAGTAATCGCGATAAGAATAAAGAGAAAATGGCGTCGCCCCCATTTCAACCCCACTCCTACCCCCATCCTGAACCCCGAAACAAAACAAAACAAAAAACTTCCCTGGCTTCGCACCTGCCTCAGGGCCGCGCAGACGGGCCAGGGCTCAGCCTGCTGGCTGGGCGCAGCGCGGCCTGGACTCGGGGCCACTCTCAGGGGGCTGTGTCTGCGTGTCGGTGTATGTCTGTCTCGGGGAATGTGTCTGTGGCCCGAGCAGGTGACAGGGAGAGATGGGCAGGCGGCACAACCGACTCAGTGACTTGCTTAGAAAATGAGAAAAACAAAAATACCCCAAAATTAAAAAAAAAAAATAGGAAGGCAGTAACCATTAAGAAAACTCGAAAAGGTTTTAAAATCCAAAAAAAAAAAAAAAAGAGGGAAAAGGGGGAGGCTGCAGTTGGCACTGTCTGAGGGCTCTGTCTTGTGAACCCCTAAATTCGCGCCCTCCTGACAGCACAGACTCCCTTGAGGCTCCTCCACAAGGGAGAGTAGGGGCGCCTTCCAGCCCCTTTTCCTTTAGTGTCCTCGGGTTCGGGCCGCTGCGGCGACGACTCGTGCAGACTGTCCCCGCGGCCAAGGTGACTTCCTAGCGCCCGCTTGCCTGTCCCACCTCGCCGAACGCCATTCTGCCATTAGCGCATCCGAACCCCACACGGTTGCACTCCCAACCCCGAATCTTTGCAGCCTCTCGGCCCTCAAAGATGTCCTATACATGAGATGCCTTTTCATCCGCAAACTCTGCAAACTGTCTCATATTTCGCAACTCTTCCCCTTTTTTCTCTCCCGCCACCCCCACCGGCATTTTCTTCTTCCACCAGCTTTTACTGAACTTTTTGGCACTGCTTTGGATTGGAGTCGATTGCAGTCCACGCAACTGGCTGCAGAGAAATCTACTGAGCAAGGGAAAGGCGGGCACACGCAAGTTTGCAGAAGTGTCTCAGTTTGCATTTCTGTTTGATCCGAAATGGACTCACATCCTTGAATGGTGGATGGACTGTATAGATGATTCCATTCTTCGCGCAGTTTAGACATCTCTGTTGGGATTTGGGTTTTTTTTTTGTTTTTTATTTTAAAAGGCACAAACTATAGATATTAGTTGAATGTTGAGGCTTTAACTTTTTCGGTGTCTTTCTACAACTGTGTTCTGTGACTCAATTGTATCGTGTTAATATCAGTACAGACCGTCTCCTCTACGTGACCGTATAATGTTTTTCTCTTCTTGTAGTCTCTATGGCGTGTCTTTATGGAGTAATAAGGTTCTCACGGGTTCAATTCCTTTGTGTTTAGAGAGACCACGGTTCAAACAATGGTATATATTTTTGTTATCAGGTGCATGTCTGTCTGATTTCTTTTTTTCTTCTTGTTGGACTATGTTTGTGAACATAAGTCATAAGTTATGTTTCAGATTTTCGAATTTATTTATATGTGTTATGATGAATGCTTCTATTTAAAAGGGAAATATTTCTACATGTGCATATAGTTTTCCAAGAGTGTACCATTAACTTGATTGTTGATAATAAAAACAAAAAGCAAGTCTAGTAATTGAACTCTTCTGACTTTTCCTTGATTCGTTTTGGTTTGGTTCGATTTTTTTTTTCTTCATTTAACTTCAAAAATGATAAATGAGGACAGAGGAAATTGTACAAAATATCTAGAAGCCGCCGCAGCTCTGGAAACCTAGGCGAGTTGGGGAGTCTAAATTCATGCACCCAAATCCAGTCAATATTAAATTTAGTGCTTGGGATAGCGGGCCATGAGCGCATCCGAACCCCGTGCTTGTATGTCTCCCAATCGCCAAGCACAAAAGAACACCAGGACGTTGATAAAAATGTTCAGATCGGTGCCTAGGCTGCAGCCACACGGACTCCGTGGGGGAGTGAAGGCACGATTCTAATACTCGACTTTGAGGAGGACTAGAAAAGTGCGGATTCCGAGCGCAGGCGCCTTCAGGAGGTCCCGCGAGCTCCGGGCAGTCCACCCTCCTTACGCCTAGAAGACTGAAGACTGCCAGCACCCAGTGACACCAGAGGGGCTCTGCACAGGCAGGTGGATCAGGAGATAGCCGGCAGAGAGCAGCTCTGCAACGCTGGTGTGTTAGGAGAAAAAACATCGACAATGATTGGAATTAGCGAGCACTTGGCATGTACCAGGTTGTTTCCATGCATTATCTCATCTACCCCTCAAAACAACATCAGGAAGCAGGTACAATTCCTATCTTCATTTTCTTTTAAACAGATGAGGAAGCTGATGCAACAGAGAGATGAACTTGCTCCAGTCCCCCATGTGTGAGTAATGGGGCCAGCCTTTGAACCCAGGAAATCCGATTCTAGAACCTGCACATTAACTACACCAATGGTTCCCAAAGTATGGTCCCTGAACCAGCAGCATCAGCATCACCTGGGAGCTTGTTAGACAGATGAGTTCTCAGATCCCATCCTAGATCTGCTGAATCAGAAACTCTGGGAGTGGGACCCAGCAATCTGTGTTTTTACAAGCCCTATGGAGGATATGAGGACCACTGAGCTATATTGTAAGAAACCCAAATGGGAAGGTTCCAGAATTGGGACTATGTTAGGAATAGGTGTGTGTGTGGGTGCTCTGGCAGCTTCAGTGATCCCCCTTTGGAAGGAAGGAATTGTCACCACAGCCCCAAGATGGAATCTGCCTCTTCCTTGGACTGTTGGGCTGGGCCACCTTCTTCAAGCAGAAGCCTGTGTGGACTTCTGGTACTTACCTTGTTACCGCTCTGGTTGGGCATTATCAATAGATAAGTCAGCTCCCCTCATTTAGGGAGAGGCCACAGTCTGCCTCCTCTGGTCTGAGAATTAGCAGCTGATCTGGTTTGAATTTATCAGGGCTTCTCACCTTAAGCATTCAAATATGGCTTGCATCAGATCAGGCAGGTTTCTCAGAAATTTCAAACCTTTGGATCTTATCTAACTTCTAATAGCTTTTCTAAAGGACTTTTAAATAGTCTTAAAAAATTTTTTCTCTCTGAATGTCCTTCAGTTAACTCCAATATTCTATAAACAATGGCATTAATTGTGCTGGTCTAAAATGCCAGCAGCTGCCAGATCCTTAGACCCAGTCTTGGGTTGTAAATATAACTTAGAAGGTCTAGGAGAAGCAAAAAGAAGGCAGGAGTTTATTGAAGAAAAGAGCATTCAAAGCCCAGGTAACCCAGTCCTGGGCTTGGCTGGAGGATAAGTAGCCTTCCCTTAGGCTTTGAGGGCCACCAGGTAAGCCTCTGTGAGCTGATGGGCAGGCCAGTGGGACAGGCATTCTGGAAAAGGCAAGAGCAGGAGAGAGAAAGAAAACAAGAAGTAGAAAGAGGAAGAAGAGAGACAGAGAAAGAAGAGGAAAAACAAAGAGCCAAAGGAGAGTTTTTGGAAACCCCAGTGAAGACCCTAGAAATCCTTTCAGATGTGAACGAACTAGATGAGGATCCCCAAATTCCCTTCTCCTGGCCTTGACTGGCTTTGAGTGACTTATCTCCAGGATAAGGGACACCCTGGGGATGGGTGAGGAAAACAGACTTCCCATCCCCACGCCACCCCTGCTTTCCAGAGGACTGCATTTTAAATGTCTGGAGGCACTCAGCTTTAGTATTTTGAATATCAACTTCTTTTTTTTTTTTTTTTTTAGAAGATATGGCTCAAGAATTTTATTCTCAACCAAAGCCTTTTTTTTTTTTGTGAGGAAGATCAGCCCTGAGCTAACATCCATGCTAATCCTCCTGTTTTTGCTGAGGAAGACTGGCCCTGGGCTAACATCTGTGCCTATCTTCCTCCACTTTATATGGGACGCCGCCACAGCATGGCTTGACAAGTGGTGCGTTGGTGCGCGCCTGGGATCCGAACCCGGGCCACCAGTAGCGGAGCGCGGGCACTTAACCGCTACGCCACGGGGCCGGCCCCTCAACTTCTTTTTAATTTGGGTCACCTCTGCTTCTTTTACTGGTCAAAGAAGCAAACTGTTGGGAGGCAAGTTTATGATCAAATGCAAAATAATGGCCCTGTAATCTGATGGAGCCCAGTGGCAGGACGCCGTGTCTCTCACACTGTGTCATTTCCTTGGAGCCCTGCACAGTGTGAACAAGCTCACTTTCACTTTTCCTCTCCTGAGGAATTTGCATTTTGGCTCATCAAGTCATCCTTTTTCCTGGCAACTCCAGGACCACATGTGACTTCACAAAAGCTTCGTGAGCTGATGCCAGATGGCCACCTCTAAGCTAAGTCTCCTTCAAGATGGCTGAGTACAGAGAACCAGAGAGTGGTTTCGGGGGTGGGGGGGCTGATAAGCCAGCAAATAGTAGCTGTCTATACCTCACCCCAGATGCTTCTCTGTGGCCACCGCGTGTCTTTAGGAAGACAGCCTGTGGCTAGATAGAGAGGGCCCTCAATTCAGGGAAAGGATCTGTGTGACCTTGGAAGGCAAATAACTTAATCCCTCTGAGCCTGATTCACCAACCACAAATGTGAATAAGAATACAGCCTTGTGGGGTTTGGGGGGGGTGGGAATTAAGTAAGATGTACAACAAGTATCTGGCATAGTAGTAGGTTTTCAGCAAATGTCAGATATTATTATTAATATTATTATTATTATTATGTAACTCCTAGATTCTTTCTTGATCTCCCTGGTTCAGGCCTCAAAAGATTAAAAAGAGCCCTCAGTTGTCACTAATGTCAATGGCCCAGGAACACAGAGTGTGAGAGAATATGCAAAGGTTGGAATTGGAGAACTTTGCTGAGGGTGACAGTAACAGCCTAGAATCAGCCAAGAGCTGAGAAGCAATAACTACTGATATTTCCTGAGTGCTCATTATGTGCCAGGCACTTTTAAGCTTACAAGCGTTGAAGCATGAAATCCTCACGACTACCCTATGAGAAAAGTCCTATTCCCATTTTTTTCTTAGGAAGAAACTGAATCATAGAGGGGTTAGTAACATGCTGAGGGTCACACAGCTGGTAGTACTGCAGCAGGAATCCCAGTTCCAGCTGGTTTGTCTCTAGAGCCCATGCTCTTTAACCACTGTTCTTTCCAGTCTCCGCAAGGGGAAGACTTCGTTTAACCCGGGAGGAGATTTCATCTTGCAAAAAGATTCCGAAAGGTAGGAGAAGGTTGGAAAAGGCAACAGGAGGAGTGGTGTTGGGACGAGAATCCCAGGGAGATTCAGAATGAAGTCCATGGCCTGAAAGGGAGCAGGCTTTGGGATCCCCAGGAGGAGGAAGGATGTTTTCTGTGAGGCAACATATTTACAGCTCACAGTCTCTTTCTGGTAAGTGAATAAGACAAGGAGAAGCCAGGGTCACGGAACATGAACGGGAAAAGAATAGTTATATTTATGAAGTGTGGAACATTGGCCAGTGGACATGAATGGATGTCAGGAATAGATGTCAACGTCTAGGCTCATTTATTACCACCATGCAGACAGATGGTGCAAATGGAAAAGCTCACCTGAATTCTTAATTTTCCGGCCTTGCTTCCAGAATGGCTGTTCACAAATCTACGTGGATAAATAATGACTGAATGCCTTCACTCAATAGTATTTCCATGTTGGAAAGCAAAGTACGGTGCAAAGACCGGTGACCTCCTTAGGCCAATAGGAACGATTATCTGAAAACAGTCTATGACCACGTGCCCATCACCACAGTAGACATTTTCAGTCATGTTAGTCTTGGCTTAATTCAAGGGTTCTTAACCTTGGGTTTATGGATAGAATTCAAGGAGGATAGGAAAAAAAATACATATATATTTTTACTAACCTGTACCTGAAATTTAGCATTTTCTTCAATGATGAATGTAGGCAAAAAAAGCCACAGTGGTGTTATTAGTACCTGTGACTTTGTCACCAATGGAAATTACAGATATTTTCATTTCACATTAGAGTTTTTGAAGCTATCTCAATGTATCATTTACATTCACCACTAATTTGAAATTGTAGTAATTATTAGACCAGCCACTAGATCTTATTTAATACATTAATAAAAAAGACTATATCACAAAGTTGTTGTAAAACATTTTTGATAATTTAATTTTAATTGGCTTCTTTTATAATCCTATGCATTTTCTTTTTTGTGTTAATAATGTTATCTTGAGAAGGGCTCATGGTTGTCACCAGCTACCAAGAGGTCTATGGCACAATAAGAAGCTAAGAGCTCCTGGCTAATTGATGAGAGCATCGAGTTCTGCCTCCCGTGAAGCTCTGACTTTAAGAACCTTACATCAGGACCAGAGCGTGTAATCACTTTATTCTACCGGTGGAAAGAAATCTCAGAGAAGTTTTAAACCTATCACATGCTCCTTCAAAGGACAAAATAGAATAAAACAAGCCCCCAAAGCTGAACAAAGAAAGTTTTTAAAGGATTTTAAAGACCACTGGCTGGGTGGACGTGATAATGCACAGGAGAGCACGAGGTGATTCCAAGTTTCAACAGGACTCCAATATCCTCACACTATTTATTGAGTATTTACGTGAGCCGGACACTGTGCTGAGTGCCCCACAGAGAGCAGCCTGCTCTGAAGAAGGTGGTGCTTTGCTTCTTTTACACGGTTGAGATCCAAAGCTGTTGAGTCGCTTGTCCAAGTCACATCATCAGTAATGGCAGAGCCAGGACTCAACCCAAAGCCCAGTGCCTTAACCAATATGCCAAAAAGCTTGGGAAAAAAAAAAAAAAAAAAAAAGGAAAGGAACTCTTCATTTGCCTAGCTGCCACTCACTTTATTTTTTTCCTGAACTTGAAGGGATTTGGTTTGTTAAAATGCCCCATGGCCAAGTGATTGAGCAATGATGTTACTTTAGCCATGTGTTTGATGTCAAAGACCTCCCTCTGGGGGAAGTCAGACATCAAGGGGGAAATAAAGGCTTCTTACCTGGACGTAATTGCATTAGGGAACCAAGTGGATGACTGTTTGCTAGATGACTTCTCCGATGATTTAAGCGGTGATTTCCAGAACAGGAAGAGCCTGGGTGTAAAACTTAATTTCTTTAAGGCCCCAGTGGCATGACCACCTCAGGCAAAAGTAGAATGTAAACGTAGTTTGTCTGAGGCATAAGATATTGTGCTTTTGGAGGACTTACTATATGTTAGATAGTAAGACTCTGCTAGCTGCTTTGCATTTGTTATCTATTAGAGCCTTTCAAGACTCCTGGGGTAGATATTGTTCTCATTTTACAGGTGGAAAAAATCCATGTAACAGAAAGGCTGAGCAACTTGCTTAAGATCCCAGAGCTGGTAAGTGCCAGAGCTGAGCTTGGAACCCATGTCCCTTTGATTCCAAAGCCCCATGTCACTGAGATGACAGTCTAGAACCCAGCCCTGCCCTTATCCTGCCTGCTCATGCTCTAAGTAAATGTTGAAAACAGTAGAGAGGGTGATGAAAATGTTCTGGAATTAGATAGTGGTGATGACTATACAATTTTGTGACTATACTAAAACCCACAGAATTGTACACTTTAACAGGGTGAATTTTATGATATGTGAATAATAGCTCAATTTTTTTTAAAGCGGAGACTAATATGGAAAACACGTCACCCCTTTGTCTTCCTCTATAATGTCCTTGATTTCTTGCAGGTATAATACATATACACCTTCCGTCTTAGTCTTAAGTCAGAGCAACATAAATTAACAGAGAGGGAGGAGAATAGAAAACACTACTGTTTTCTTAACCAAGTATCCATTTTTTTAGGCTAGTGAATGTATGTTCTCCAATACTGGTTTTAAAACAGAGTGGCCAAAATTTCTTAAGATGAAGGCTTTGCTTCACATTGTAGTAATTTTTTTCAACCTGATCGCAGAAAGTCCGGAGAGCTGTTAAAATAGTCAGACATTTTAGCCATCCCTATCTCTGACCACATATTGGCACAATCATGCATGGAAACTCCTGTCTAGGGCCACTCTTCCTTCTGTTGAAGGAAAAGAAGCCAAACTTAAAGGACATTTGAAAATATCTGAGGACATTCATCCACTAATGCTGAGATTTTCTTCAAGTCCATTGAAACACAAGTCATTTCTTTAAAAATTCTCAGAAAACTAAATTTTCAGCACACATTTATTAGCAGAAATCAGGGTAGCTCACTTGAAAGGTTGTTTCAGGTTTTGTTTTGAGGTATTTTGAGAAGTATAGATGGTGCTGGCATATGAGTTTGCAAGAAGACACGTTGCATTTTGAAGAGTTGATTTTCTGGCCTTAAGACAATTGTGTCTTTTTGTTAACCCAGGATTCTCATGCTCAGAAAGTTTCTACACAGAAAAAGAGAACCACATCTAGATAATAGATAAAGAGTTATTTTCTCTTTGGTGGGACTGTCCTTCTGCACTGTTAACGCTAGGATTGGTTAGGACTGGTTTTCCTGTCATGCACACCTACTGGTAGAAAAAGTAGCTTGTTATAAGTAATAGAAACATGTCTGAATAATTCAGTTATTTCAAAGTTTTTAAAACTGGCATAGGTAATACACACAGAGTAAAAATTCAAATGATTTAAAAGTTTATTTAGTGAAAAGTATGTCTCTCTCCTATTTCTGTCCCCCCAAAGTAACCAGTGATAGTAGTTTCTTTTATATCTTTCTTAAGATCGTCAATATATATAAAAGCACAAATGCCATTATGTTATACTCAATTTCTTTACTTTGTTTTTTTTTTTTTTTACTTCACATATATCCCAAAGGTCATTTCCTGTCAAAACCTGTAGACCTGCCTTACTTTTAATGGCTGCATAATATTTGGTTTCCAAAAAGGAATGCAACATGGTCCCTACATTTCTAATCGTGCCTTGAGCAGAAAGAAAGAATGTGACAAGAGAATGCTGTTCCCAGATAAGCTTCTGCCAGTTGGTAAAAGAACCTCTTGACTTTTTGACTGGCTGGGACATGGCCATCCAGAGAGAGACTACATTTCCCAGCCTCTCTTGAAGCTAGGCATGGCCATATGCCTAAGTTCTAGCCAATGGGATGTGAGCACAAGTGATCTGTGCCACTTCTAGGTCATGCCGTTTAAAGAAAGCTGCTTGCCCTCTACTTCTTTTCCTTTTGCTATGGGATAGAATATGGACAGGGTGGTGAAACAGAAGATGCTTGGGCCCGTGGACTGCTCCTTGGAGTGTAACCACCCTATTACCCTCTACCGATTTTTAAGAGAAATACACAAACTTATTCCACAGGCAATTGTTTGGTGTGTTCTAAACAACTGAACCACTATCTTAACAAATATAAGAGGTGTTCTTGAAGAGTTGACATTTGTACTGAATGTTGAGTAGGATTCACCAGATGGACTGGGTTGTGAGAATGACATTCCAGGCCATTGCATGTACAAGGTTGGAGAAATTTAAATGATTTTTAAAAAGAGCCAGTAAGTGGCAGATGGATTAGATAATTCAGGTCTGTTGTCATCAAAGTCCATAATCATTTCACAAGGCCACGAGTATGATGTTCATTTAAGGTTTTTATTCCCCTGGAAAATGTTGATAGACTTGGAATCACCTAATTTGTTTGTGATTCACTGGGAAATCCTAGAACAGACTTTTCCACTAGAATGACCTGAAAACCAATCCTAATCAATCCTAGCACTAACAGTGCTGAAGAACAGTCCCACCAAAGAGAAAGTAACTCCAGGGCTATCATCTAGTCTTGGTTCTCTCCATCTAAGTAGAAACTTTCTGAGCAGGAGAATCTTGGGTTAACAAAAGACATAATTGTCTTAAGGCCAAAAAAAATCAACTCTTCAAAATGCAATGTGTGTCTTCTTGCAAAAACTCATATGCCAGCATCATCTATTCTTCTCAAAATACCTTACAACGAAACATGAAGTAACCTCCCCAAGGACTAGATTAGGGGGATTAGGCATCCAGCAAATAACTTCCTTGCAGCAGGTCTAGAAACATGCTTTACCTTCATGAAAAAGGAAACCCACGACTAATAGCCAATAATAAAAACACAACTTCTATTCAGGGTTTATCATGTGCTAGAAACCGTGCTAAGCACTTTACGTGAACTATCTCATTTGATCCTAGCAACAACTTTATGAGATAGGTACTATGATTATCCCATTTTAGACATAAGGAAAACAGGACTTAAAGAGATTAAATAGCTCACCCAATTTCCCACAGCTGGTAGGCAGCAGAGCTGGAATTTGATTTGAACTCCTGTCAGCCTGACTCCACAGACCACTCTGCTCTACTGCATCTGGTTATACACAACAATCTTGTGCTCACTCATGCATTAGAGCATAAAAGTTTCCTCATGACCCTGTAAGGGTCTTGATTGTGCCCAAGGCAGTATTTGTGCACAGTCTCGTGTGTGATGAAATAGTCAAGAGAATTTTGCTGTTGTGTGCATGAGTCCACATATTCTAAACCGCATCCTTCCACAGCTAATGCATACTGAGGGTTTACCTGTGCCAAGTACCTACTGGGCCCAAGGAGTTGGAGCAGTAAGGACTTAGCAGTGCTCTAGGAGTAGGTGAGGTCCTTTGGAGTCAACGTGGAGGCTCCTCTCCTTGCCCATCACTTCTCTTTTAGGCAGGCTTCCTCAGAACACAATTCACGTTAGGATAGCCAGAAGCAGCCATACGGGGTTGAGTTTAGGAGGTTGGCCCCAAACGACAGGGATTACATCATTAGGTCCTCCCTCATTGTGAGCCCAGACTTTCTCCTAGGAGCAGAGGGTCAGCGCCTCTTCCCCAGCACAATGCCCAGGCTTCCATTCCATTTTGGTAAGTATTGCAGTAGGCTGATTCACGGATGCCAACACTTTCCAATCTGAGCGGCTGGGAACGTCTGTTGCAGGTGATAAATAGATTGTACTTAACCAAAGCCCAGCAATGTCCCAAGAAAAAAATTTATAAGTCCAGGACCTGCTGTGCTGCCCAGTTGGTCAGAGTATGAATTATTTCATTTAGTCCTCACAGCAACTTTATGGATAGGTGTTATTCCCATTTTCCAGATGTATAAACTCAGGCTTGGAGGGGGATGAGTAACTTTTGTGAGGTTGCTCAGGAAATAAGTGGTGGAAATTTGGATTCAAAACCCCATGCCCTTTATTCAGGGATTCTGCTGCCTCTATTGAATCTATGTTTGGCATGGAAAAATCATAGAAGTGACTTAATTATTCAGGGAGCATATGACATTCTTTGCCCTTCCCCCCTTGACTATTTTAAACAAGAAAAACTCACATGAAAATATCCGTTGCCTCCAGTCCCAACTACTGCTGGGAGCAGAAGCACATTCTGAGATCGCTGGTTGTTACTGAATAACAAGAACTCTGCAGGAGTTAAGCATCAGCTCTGAGCTGTTCAGACCTGGAGGAGCCAGGCCAGACCCCAGAGTGTCAGAATGATCCGGCCTTTTCCCTGCAGCAGGATCATTTCCAACCACAGCCAGGGACGGCAGAAGCATTAGCAAGCCTGCAACATCAAAACGACCCGATCAATTCGCAGAAGCACTTCTAAGGGAAACAAATCAATAAGTTCCTTCCCCTAAAGATTGATAACATCATCAGGAAGCAACAGATGCATTTTAGGGCACAATGCGCCGTGCAGGGGAGGTGAGCTCCTTGCGCTATGGTTCTGGCTCTGGAAAAGCAATTGTAAATCAGCGGCTGAACATCGCTGCTCCTGGTACCTGTCACAACAATAAAAGCTAACGTTCCCAGTGCACTTGGCAGCTTTCAAGGTACTGGCACATACTTTGTCTCTTTTGATTAAGGCCCTACAAGGTGGATGTTACCGTCCCCATTTCACAGATGGGATTTCAGCAAGCTAAACTGCCTAATTTGCTTAAGACCATGATTATTTATAACCAAGCTGGGACTTGAATCTTCTGACTTGGAATCCCATGTTCTGCCTACTCTCCTAGTGTTCCACAACCTTCATTCACTCTCTTGCCATCCTCACAAATTTTGACACATCAGAGAACCTTCTATGTTATTTATTATTTTTCTTTTCATTGGCCTAGTTTTTTTACCTAAATCAATTTATTTTAAAAGGAAATTTCCTATCACCATTATAAATGAAAACACATAGCTTATTATAAATAGAAATCATAATTGAATAATCTTTAAAAAGAAAAAAACCATGTCTGTCTATGTATTGCCTTCACCAGTGGTTACCAAGGCCATACTTTGTCAACACAATATTAAACTGTGGGCCTTTATGAGGGAATAAGAATGTAGTAATTTAAAGTTTTGAGGTCCTAAAACATGAACTCTATTTCATGTTAGAAAATAGACTTTTCTATTATACAAAAAGAACACAATAGAAGCTGTGTTCTTTTTTTGCTAAAATTGATAGAACAAGGTTCACTTTATCTGTACAATGATAAGGGATTTAAGGTTTTAGGGGGAAATAAAAGGAGTTTTGTCTCTGCTCTTGCTTCCAGAGGAACCCTCCCACCCCCATCACTGCCCCAGGTGAATGGAAGTGTCTGGAAGTGTAAACCAGGACAGGTTTCCTGAAACCTGAAGAATAGAGATGAAAAATTCCAAATAATACTGTCATTTATTAAACATTCTATTAAACAAATAGAAATCAGATCAGTGTTCCATGCATACAAATCAGAAATTAACTAACCTTTTAGTTAAAATACCATGAGAAGAAGTAAAGATTAAAGGAAAAAATGTTTAACTTTACCCCTGAGATTAACCTATCACGTAATTTGTTTAAGACCCATTTAAGTCATATTGTCAGTCCTGGCTCATAAGTGCTCTCCCTGCCTGTCCCCAGATATTTACCCATTCCCTCCCCTCACATTCCCTGGACCCCGGCTTAATCAGCATCTTCGTTGAAATAGTCGGAGCTCATTGATTACCTGGGCTATCATAATGGCCTCCTCATTTAGCTCCTTGCTTCCAGACTAATCCTCCCCAGTTCATCCTCCACAAGTTGCCAGTATCATCTTTCTAAAGCACAGATCTCCATCACCCCACACACATGCACTGAACATATTTAATGGCTCCCTGTTGCTATAGGATAAAGTCTGAATTCCTTAGTATGGTCCACAAGGCCCTTCATGAGGCAACACCCACTGACCCCTCTTTTTTCTAACCTTCCGAATTTTACCCAAAAAAGCATCTAATTTAAAGGAATGTGTTTTATTTGTAACATTAGAGCCTAACTCTTGATTACATCCCTCTCCTTTCTCTAATGGTTTCTGGCCACCACCTTGAAGTTCTCTAACACAGAGTCCAGAAGACACTCAACAAATACTTGTTGATGGATCTGAAGAGAAGAGAGGTATTTTGCACCTCTGGGCCAGGTGTTTTATGTGGGCAATGCTAAAGAAACACAGAAAAATCATTTGCCAATTCATGAATTATGCATAGATTTCTACTTCCCTTCCCAAAGGTAATTCTTTAAAAACAAAGTTTATTCATCAATCACTTCCTTTTAGTAAGTGGAGATGTTGACTGAAATTTGGTTCTTAGTGTGAACTGCAAGACTTTAGAAATTCAAATATAAGTTTAGAAAAGCATACATTTTCATCTATTAGCTGACAATGATTGAGGCAGAAGGCTCTTCTTAAAGCAATTACTAGTTGGGGAAGAAGTGTAAACTTCAGCATAATTCATGAGCTGGTTCACTTTTCTTTCTTCCAACATTAGTCTGGGTTTGGTATGAAGTAAGCCCACACATATCTTAAGTACATTCTGCTTCATGCTGCCTTTGCCTTACAAAGTCAGTGAATTCTTCATAAATCCCTTCTTCTACTCAACAAATACTTACTGAGTGTCTACTCTGGGTCGGGCACATTCCGAAAGACGGGGTCGTTTGATGCAATAATTGGCATATCCAATATTACAGATCTTTGCTTTAAACCAGAGGTAAACTGAAATGTTTAATGTAGATGGCTTTGCAAGTTATACTATACAAACTACGGAGATATGCATGGAAATTATGTAAATCTGTCACCTCCTTTTGCTCCTTTTGACCACAACTAGCAGTCATCCACATCTGTATCCTGCTTGGCATTTATAATCTCACTCACTACTCAAGAAATCCTGCCTTATCCCTGCTGTTCATGTTGAAAAACTGAGACATATATTAATTAGGTGATCTGATTGTGGTCCCACTACAAATTCCTGTGCAAGGGTGTGTGTGTGGGGGGGTGATGGGCAGGAGTAGGAGAAGGATGAAGATAGAGGACATGAGAGGAAAATAAAACAAAAGCAATGTGGACTTACTTTTATTGAGCGCCTACCGCGTGCCAGCCACCTGGTATACTGTGGTTCATTCAACCCTCATAGCATTTTGTGGTAAATATTATTACTCCCCATTTTACAGATGTAGAGACTAGCTGTACAGATTGTAATCAGGGAACTAGTCTACAAATCTGTTCTTTTCACTATTCCAAGCTAGTGCCCACGCCTTCTGGCCCCAAATCCAGTGTTCTCTCCTCTCCATCACACCTCTCTAACCTGGTGGAAAGAAGGATTCAGTGGTCTGAAGATGTCCTTGGGTGGGCTACCTATTGAACTAATTCTGGCTTTCCAGCGTTTTTGTCTTAAAGTCTTGTTTGCATTGTTTTGAACACATAGCTTGAGCTTCTCTTACTCATAAGCTGGGCTTTTTTCTCCTCTAGCGAAATGAACGTTGCCCACAGGGGTCATATTCACTGATGTTAGGGTCAGGGAAATCTGACTCAGTTTCAGGTTTTTTGTATCTAATGCAAGATTTCAAATGGAAAATAAGGATGTGGTTCAGTAACCTCTGTCCATTGTACTTCTGTCTTTATTTTGGAATGGATTCAGCGGCTGAGGAAGGCCACTGGATGTTAGACTTCTGGCCAGGGGTGATATTCAAACTATCAACAGTCAGCACTGACCAATCAAATGAAGTATCCATCAGAGAGGGGCTGATCTCTGTGCCAGACATTAATCCTTTAGTTGCTGGATCATAGAAGAAGTCTGAGGGTTCCAGGAGAGAACTCAGGATGGCCAGGGTCGCAGGCAGGCATTCAGGAGATCTTAGAGAAGTGATTCTTTACCAAAAGGTACAGCTATATTTTAATATTTTGGCACAGTGCAGCCATATTGGTGCTTATTGACTGAATATTGGCCCTGTTTCTGGCCTTCCTCCCTACCTTAGAGCTCCTGATCCCACTTCCCCCAGCAGGTGACTTCTCTATACTGGGCTGGTGTTGCTTCTGAAGAGAGGGGAAAAAAAGGGATTTCATGTAATCTTGGAGAGTGTTCAGTCTTTCGTTGGCCTCCTAGCTCATATGCAAACCTACACTCTGCTCTGCGGCAGTGACTGCTGCCGTTCACCAATATCCATTCTTCCATTCCTGTAATAATCCAACTCTGGATTTTAGCTGGGCACATGGCTGCCTGACTAGACACTACAGTTCCTACCCTTCCTTGAACCTCAATGTGATCATTTGTCTGTTTTAGCCAGTGGAATTGTGCCATTTCAAAACTGTATCTTTAAAAGAAATGAGTGGGTTCCTCTTGCCCCTTGTTCTTTCTGGTGGCTGGGATGCATGCAAAAGATAAAATAGCCACCTTGGATCAGAAGGGAGTTGCATGCTGAAGATCTGCTCTACTAGCCTGGACTCCTTAGATCTGGACCACCACATGGGAGAGAAATGTTAAGCCCTTCTTGTTTAAGCCACTCAATATTGAGGGATCTTTGTTACAGCAGCTTAGACTCTGCCCTAATAAATACTGCTTGTTGGTAGTGTCATTAGTTGGTTGGATTTCCATAACTTACTACCTTTGAAAACAGAGGAGAGGGATAGTGGGTCTGCACAAAAGGCACAGCATATACGAAGGCTGTAAGGTAAAAAACAAAAACAAAAACACAAAGTGCCTTAAGGGAACTGGAAGAGATTCTGTGTGGATGAAGGATGGATTGTATGGGGGCATTATCGAGAGAAGAGGTTGCAGAGATCAGCCTTAGAGGCCATGTTTAGCAACTTCATTTTGAGTCCAGGCAGACTCATTGAAGAGTTTTGAGTAAGAGAGTGACACAATCCAATTTCTATTTTAGAAAGATTGCCGTGGAGTGTGGAGAACAGATTGAGTGTGGGGAGGGGCAAAATTACAGGCTGTGATATCAGGTACAAGGCTGTGGTGGTAAACCTGGTGAAAAATAATGGTGGCCTAAACTACAAGAGAAAAGTAGACAAAAGGAGAGAAGTTAGGAGGTGGAATCCTTCAGATTGGAGGTAAGTGACGGGGCATGGGTTGGTGAGGGAGAAAGGAGTTGAAGATGATACTCAGGTTTCTGGTGTGTGTGGTGGTTTGTAGTGTTCAGAGAGGGCAAGCTGGCAAAGAGTAGAAAGTTTATAAAGCTAGCCTGCACTGTCCCTGTAGGAACCCCTTCGTTCATCTTATACCCTCTCTTCTTCACTCACTTCTCCCCCGAGGTCCTAGCTGTGGAGCCTATCTATTCCTGCTCTTCTCCAGACATGACTTTCACCATTGGCTTTCCAATCTTTTCACTGAGGACTCCTTTGAGTCAATCCCACATGTACCCCACATTTTGAAACATTTTTTCCTAGAAAAAAGAATATGTCTATTACTTATGTCCATCATTTTAAACCCATTTCCCAGGCTGATTGTAAACCAGACACCACCTTTCACTTCAGAAACCACGACTCTCAGATGAGAGTGCTTATATTGCCTACGTACTTCAGAAATTCCTTGGAATTGCTCAAAAGCCAATCAGAGCTTTTGATTGACAATATCATTACAACAGTTGATATCATTCAAGAAAAAGGGGGAATAAGTGACATTTTAGATGGTCTGTGCCACTGTAAGTCAGATGCGTGTGGGATTCTGCTAAATGTTTTGAAATATTGAGCCTTGGAGAGAGTGTTCATTGCTAACTTTCTTACTCCTAGGTCTCTGTGTTGCCATGAATTCCAAACTTTTTTTTCCACAGAGGAATAATAGTTTTGGTCTCTGTTATGTCTGGTAATAGTTCCCCTTCCCTTTGAGAGAATTCTTATTCTACTTCATGGGACTCTACTGGGGCTTTCAGTCATGGTGTCCTCTTCTCTGGCCACAGGGAAGGGCACGTGTCCCAGATTGAACCAATCATAGTGATCCTTCCTCCTGACAATAGTGATTGGTCCAAGGGGTGGGTATGTGACTCTTTGGGCCACTTTTGGTCTTCCCTGGGATTGATATATAGATGCTAGATGAAAGAAGGAATCTCTCTTTTGTTGGTGTTGCTAAGCTAGGATAACAGAAATACAGATCTGTCCATATTAATCTTCTTTGGCTGTATGGAGAAAGCTCATCTTCAGCCATAGAATATTATATCAACACCCAGAGAGAAATAGAACTGGGAAATGGGTTGAGAGAATTCTGGTGATGTCTGAGTTGTTGGTTCCAGACCATGTGGTCTTATTCCTGATGATCTCCCCTAAATCCCATGGGCTACCTCAGGTTTCTTTTCAGCTCTATGGACCAATGATTTTCTTATTTGCTTAAGCTGGTTTGAATTGGGCTTTTGTCACTTGCAGGGTTCTAAGAATACCTGGTCAGTTCCCAAAGCTTATCCATAACATAGTTACTAATTAACGCCCAAGTGCTGACAGATTCTCATGAGTTAATATGTTCTTCATCTGGCTTAAAATTTGCATTTTACCAAGGGCCTCCTAGAACTAATGCTTTGATGCAAAGGAGTCTTTTCAGTGGAGGAAACAAGTTTTGGGCAGTTTAGCAGGCCAAAGGGAAAGAGATTTGCTGGGGCACCTGGACTCTCTGCAGTCTCTCAAGTCATTTCGGACAAGGAAGCAGAGTCCTTCACCTGCAACTTCCACCCTGTCCTTAGATCCCCTCTGTGGCAGCTGGGAGCAGGAGTTGGAGCTAATGGATGTCAGGGGTTTATATTCGTGAGCTCTCTTCCAGGCTCTGGACCTCCTACACTGGTCCTCCCACTCTTGGTCCTCCCTCCACCCCACTGCAGCAAGACATGGGTAGGTCGTTTAGTAGGGAATTCGCCACTAAACAACAACTGCCACCAATACTGCCACCCTTCAGGGAAGGACACTTTGCAACCAATTACTTCCCATGAAAATACCCAAACACAATTTTGTTCATTATTAAAATTTTCCAATAATATATTTATCTTCCTCATTAAGTAATACATTATTCTCCTACAAAACACACAGTGAACTAGAATTACTAGGCACTGCTTATATTAAATTGTTGCTTAATAAATTAAAACTCCTATGGTTATGAATAAACTAGGTCATCTGCACAGTTTGTAAATTAGTAGTTTCTTGTAGTTATTCTCTCCTGGTCAAAGCCTAAAAGAGAGGGAGAGGAAAAATGATTATCATTATTATTTTATTGTTTTCAAGCAAACTACTGCTCTCTGCACTGTAGTTTAAAATAAACCACTCAGTCTAATGCAGTAGGATCAATATTGTTGAGTATCAATCAGTAAGGATGAATTTTAAAGACTGTGATCTGTAAACTTTTAAAGTCACATTAGAAGCTGTGTCTACTGGCTATATAAGACCTGATGAACAACCAACCTCAGATAGTATTTGAAGATTCTTGATGCAACAAACATTGTCCAAAGTGATTTTAATTATTAGTCAAAATGTTTTTCCCTGTTACAACTTTTGGGTGGATTGAGAGGCTTTCCTTTCTGACTTTAGCAGAAATCAACTTCCCCTCTGGCATCTTTTCAATTTGAGAAGATTAATAGAGATTTTCCATAGTCATATCCAAAACGATTGACACTATTAAAGAATCAGTTACAAGGACTCCTCAAGTTACAAAATTCTTACTTACAGAATCGTATAATGCAAACAGATTGCTGTACTCTGGGTTTTTTTTTTTTTTTTTTATTTTAAATTTTCCTTACACACTCAGAAGTCACTAGGGACAGCAACCAAGCCACACTAAGACAATTGCCCCACCTTCTGGCAAAACTATGGAATTGTTTGAACCCATGTATCACCCGACTACCTTTCGTCTCTTGAAGAGCGAACGTACTGGGTCTACCCTGCTCCCTCACTCTTGTTTTTCAACAGCTATAGCTCAATTATTTCTATTGAGCTAATTTCCCCCCAAATATCTATACACAGACATTATCTAAGCACTTTTCTCTTTGTTGTTTCTCTTCTAAACTATTGTCTGTTACCTCAGGAATTTCTTTTTCTTTCCTGAGCGATTTCCCCCTCTTCCACATAACTTCCTCTACCTCCTCTCTTTTTTTCTCATCCTGTAGCAAAAAAAAAAAATTGTCTAATATATGTAAGAATAGTGCTGGTGTAATAAGGAAAACAGAAGCCCAACATTGGAACTATAGACGACATAATAAGGAATCGAGTCGATAAGCCCTTTGGTGTACTCAGAAATTTCCTTCAGAATCTCTACAAAAATCCTACCCACTTATCTGCTTCTCATTAAGCCATTTACAATTATACTTATTTTACATTCAATAGCTTTTCTGTTGAATCATTGATTTTAAAATGAAGAATTTCTTTCTATTTAGTCCTTAATATACAGTAGTTCAGCTACATTAAATAGGTTAACATTATTTCTATGTGTGCTGTAAGTTACAAAGAACTAACTTTTTAGTCACAACGCTCTGGAAGTTAAAGACATCTTGTATTAAAAAAAATTAGTTAGTCTTTATTTATCTATTTATATTGAGATGCAATTGACCTATAACATGGTATAAGTTTAAGGTGTAGAGCATGTTGATTTGATACATTTATATATTGCCATATGATTACCACTGGAGCGTTAGCTGACACCTCTATCATGTCACATAATTATCATTTCTTTTTTGTGGTGGTAACCATTAAGATCTAGTGTCTTAACAACTTTGCATTTTATAACACAATATTGTTGTCTATAATCACTGTGCTGGGCATTCGACCTCCAGGACTGATTTATCTACTGGTTGCAAGTTTAGTTTGTCTTTTAGAGATACTTCCTCACACTTCCCCTGCCCCATCTCCCATGGTTAAGTATCTTTCTTTAAAAAAAGTTAAATGCTTAAGCAATTACCAAAGTAGTAATTATTTACAGGGGAAAAATAAAACAATAGTAGGTGGATAAAATGAAAGTCCCATCCCTTACACCTTTCTCCATCTCTCATCAGAAATAGTCAAGAGTTTGAAGTATTCTCTTTAGAATTTTTTTCTATGCAGTCACAAGCATATTTCTCTTTTTTTGGAGAGGAGAGAATTATCTATCTATCATGTATCTTTCTATCTATCTACCTATCTATCATCTATCTATTTTCTACCTATCTATCAGATAACTTTTTTCCTACTCATTATCAGCATCTTTTGGTATACAGATACAATGAAAAATTTTAAAAATGTTCTGCCTGTTAAGTACTTTAACAATTATTTCTGGTGAAAAAAAAAGTGGGGGATACATATGATGCCATCCATCAGAGATCAGAAAGCGGAAGGGTGGCTGGAAGAAAAGTTCCCTCACTTTTGCAAGCAAGAACTCACTTGTCTAGAGCATAAGAAAGAAATAGCAGAAATTACTTTTCATCATGGTTCAAAGAATACTGTAAAGTTGGAATGTAGATTTCACTAAACTTTAAAGGAATAATAGCTTCTTTTTAGGAGCATTTTCTTTTTTAAAGAACATAGTCAACTATCATTATAAAAAAAGTAATAAATGTACATTTTTATGTATACTGTGGCTCATCTTCTGAATTCTCTGAATATATTTTCACATTTTGTAAACCCACACACTTTTACGTCTGTTAAAGAAAAACCAAAGTGGAGGCCACAGTTTGAGTACACCCTTAAGCCAACCACCCACAGCCACATCACCAAAACTTAAACTGTCCTGATTTCCCCCAAATGCTGACTCTAACCTTAAACAAAACTTAAGCTTCATGTCAGCCTAATCTTTCAGCTTCTCTCCAATCAGCTTCAAACAAGTCAGTGTACGCAGTGTTACTACTCCAAGAGAAATGTAAGTTTCTGGTAACCAATCACAATAAAACAATGCACTTCCTCATTCATGCTTTATAAACAGAGCTGTAACTGCTGAGAGCCAGCTTCTTGCCACTTTTGGTTCTGAAGTCTCCCTGTTCACAGTTTGTTGTTCACTCAATAGAATATTCATATCAAGTAAATCTCTTTGAATTATTTTTTGACACGACTTTACATTAAATGTTATCCCATTCATGGGATCTAGAGACAATTGAGACTACAGACAACCAAAGGTAGCCAGACTATCTTTTTTAATGCATAAATAACAAAAGACAAATGCATTTTCCTTTTCTTTTCTTTAGACTCATTGGAAGCCAAGCAAATGCAACGTCGAAGAATAACTACACAGCCATGACTGAGTTTATTCTCCGGAGACTAACAGATGGAGCTGAGTGGCAGCCTGTCCTTTTTGTCGTATTCCTAGTCATTTACCTTATCACAGTAATTGGCAATGTGAGCCTGTCTTGCTAATCAGAAGTGACTCAAAACTTGATGTATTTCTCCCTCAGTCACCTCTCCTTTGTGCATCTCTGTTATGCCACCAATGTCACTCCTCAGATGCTGGTTCATTTCTTACCCAAAAGAAAAACCATTTCCTTTATTGGTTGCTTTTTACAATTCTACTTTTTCATTGCCCTGTTAATCACTGATTTTTATATGCTTACAGGGATGGCTTATGACCACTACACAGCCATCTATGAGCCCTTGTTAAATGGTAACAAAATATCCAAATGCATCTGCCTCTCTCTGGTTACTGCTCCTTACATGTATGGCTTTGCAAATGGTCTGCACAGACCATCCTGACGCTTCATCTATCCTTGTGTGGACCCAGTGAGAGCAATCTCTTTTACCTGCAGACCCACTTATCTTAGTTCTTGCCTGCTCAGATACCTCTGTCAAAGGAATTGTCATGTTTGCGGAGCCACGTTGTCTTTTGAAACTTGAAAATATTTCACAGGGGATTAAATAAAAATGTTAGAATTGTAAGCTTTTAGCTCAACTTTCTTCCTTTGAGATGTGTAATGAAGGAAGCAGAAGGCATTATGTTATCAGTGGCAATAATTTTTAGTCTCAGCTATAAAGAATTTGTCCTGGGAAAAGTTTCTCTGCATTGTGTGCTCCTAGTACTTGGGCGTTATTCTTTTTCTAACTTAGATTGATTTTTGCCAGAGGGAGAGCAGAACTGTAATTTTAATGCATCTTTTACTCTCCACATTAATGTTTTTAAAATAATTGATTCTTTCCCGTCATTAGGGGAAATGGTGCCTACGAGACAACATGATGTTTACCCACTACCCTAAAATACTTCCTTGGGCTGATTTTTTCCAGGCCTCTTTCCTTTTCATTTACTGAAGATTGAAATTCTTCCTCCCTGGTGAAGGGAGTGGTCTAACCCTCTAATTGGTATTGATTGATCATTTCTTTTTATTGGAAGCAGAATATTCTTTCTTGTTCATTGCTACCTCACTTTTTATTAATTTTATATTCTTGGTTAATTAAGTCATAAGGAGGAGATCTGGTTTGAAAAGGAGCTTTTTTGGACAGTGATATTCCAGTATTCCCAGGACTACCCTTTGAAAAACCCATAAGTGGGGTATTCATGGAAGCTTCAATCCCTCCCTCTTAGCCTATTCCTTGTGACTGAAATTGATCCTGAAAGCTGGAAAATTGCTCCTCATTGGCCACTTTCTTCAATAATGAGTGTCTTTTTAATAACACCAGTTTTGCAATGCCAAGCAGCCAGTGAATGTTAAAGGGAAATAATCATCTTGTAATTCAGACTGGTAGGAAACAGTCATTTCTAATTACTTGTCATAAGAGAAGACAATGCAATTAAAGATTCTGGCTTAGACTAGAGCCTCCACACAGCCACTGTCTCCGTTGATTCATAATTTTGACTGTCTGAAAAGGCAAAGTCAGCCAGATTGACCATACGCTCATCCAAATTGGCTTTTCCCATGATGGAAGACACCTTACAGGTGTTTCACATTTTCGGTGGGTGTTATTATACAGTCTTGGAGAGCTGGTTATTAAAAGCCAAGGTCCTTGTCTAGAAGAATTACTAGGAGTTACTTCAGAATAAGATTTAGGCACACTTAAACACGCAGTAGGTGCTTAAGCATCTCGATAAACATCTTTTTTTGGTGAGGAAGATTGTCCCTGAGCTAACATCTGTGCCCATTTTCCCCTATTTTGTATGTGAGATGCCGCCACAGCATGGCTTGATGAGTGGTGTATGTCTGCCCCCAGGATCCAAACCCATGAACCCCAGGCTACTGAAATGGAGCACACTGAACTTAACTACTGTGCCACCGGGCTGGCCCCCATAAACATCTTTTTTGAGAGCCCATTATGATGAGCTGTTTAGGATGCAAAGAAAATTTTGTTGCTCCATCCCAAAGACACTTTTCAGTCCTCATCCTACTTGATTTTTGTGGCAAAGACAATACTATGTATTCACTAAGTTCTGTTCTACTTTTCTCTTTCTGGATGTCCAGGAGGACTGCATTTTCTGGTTTCCCTGGCAGCTAGTTTGAGATCTACTTCTGGCCAAAACCTCAACAGGAAAGTGATGTGTGTCACTTCTGTGTTGAAGCATAGAAGAGCATGCGTGAGCCCTCCATGCTCTCTCTTACCCTTTTATGGGTGTGGAGGCTTTAAGATGGCAGAGACACAGGATGGAACCAGCCTGGACCCTTGGATCACTGTTCAGGTGAGCTTCCTCAGAGTCCTGCAGCAGACCGAGTGTGAGAGGGAAATAAACTTTTACTATAAAGCCACTGTGATTTGGGGAGTTATTTTGTTACTGCAGCATCTCTTAGCTTATTCTGACTTACAGCCTCTTTGGAGGCATCTGACTTTGCCAACCTTCCTTGGATTATGCGACTCAAAGCTCTCCTGATTTTCCTGCTACTCCTTTGGCTTCACCTTCTCTGTCTCCCTTTAAGGTTCTTCTTCCCAGTCCCAGTCTTTAAATATCGGAGTTTCTTAGTTTTCTACCCTGGGCTCTTTTCTCCTCTCATTCCATTCAGTCTTCTTGTATGAATTACCATGTGCTGAGAACTCTCAACTCTATTTCTCTAGCCCAGTCTTCTCTCCTAAATTACAGATCCCTATACGTATCAACCTACCTACTGGGTGTCTTATATGCATCTCAACTCAATCTATCTAAAATTCAACTTAAAAGCTCTCCTTCCCTCAAATCTCTTCCTCCTCCAGTTTTTGTATCCTCAGCAAATGATATCACCATATGTTGTAGCTATTCTCCAAAGATGGCCCTGATGAACCATATCTCCTTGTATTCATACTCCTGTTTAGACCCGCCCACAGTGAATCTGTCTGGCCCCCTGACCTACTTTAACCAAGAGAATGAGATGGAAGTGAGACAGGGCACTGGCAGCTTTGCACTTTTGGGAGCCTTGAACTGCCACCTAAGATGTCCAGTTACCCTTCCGGAGAGTCCCTATGGAGACAGTGAGGCCCTGAGTCCACATGGTAAGAAGGAAGAGGCCCAACTCTCCCAACATCCCAGCTGAGCTAGTTTCCCAGCCATCTGCACCAAGGCCCCAGACATGTGATTGAAGCCGTCGTGGAATATTCTAGCCCAAGATGTCAGATGACTGCAAATACATGAGAGAACAGAAGCAAGATTGGCAGAAGAACCATCCAACTGAGCACCATAAACTGAAAGAATCATGAGAAATAATAAAATAATTGTTTGTTTAGCCACTAAATGTTGAGTGGTTTGTTGTACAGCAATACAGGTGAATGAAACACAGTATCTCCAGAAAACTGGAGATCATCTTTTCATTTCTCTCCCTCATCCTCCACATCTAGTTCCCAGCCTCTTTGATTATACCTCCTAAGTATTTCTTGAATAGTATCTTTTTTCTATATTCTGCTGCCCAGTCCAAATTGCCATCATCCCCTTCTCTAGTACTGGATCCCTCCTGTAGCAAGAGGGATCACCTGAAATGCAAATATGGTTATGGTCTTTGCCGGCCACCTAAAATCCTCCTATGGATCCTTATTGTTTTTAGGATAAAATTAAATCTGCTTAAAATTTCTTCCAAATCTGTGCAGGCTCTGTCCTTGTCTATCTTTCAACTTTATCTTCTGTGACTCTACATTCCGATCATCCTCGATCTGTCTCGGTTTCTCCAGAGTGTCATGTTGCCTCTTGACTCCTTGCTTTTTCACTTGTTGTTCTTTCTACCTAAAATACTTTCTCCTGTGGTCGTCTTTTCCTTTTCTCCTTTTTCAAATTCCTACTCATCCTTCAGGTCACAGTTTAAATATCATTTCTTCTTGGAAGCCTGGTTTAGTTATCCCTGCCATGTGCTCCCATATCATTTAAATCTTTAATTCATCAAATCTTTATTGAGCTTGTACCATGAGTCATACACTGTGTCACCCTCCCCCTTTAATGACACTTATTATTCTGTTCTGTAATTATTTGTTTGTCTAGCTCTGCCAATAGCCTGTAGGCTTTTCAAGGAAAAGGACCATGTTTATCTCATTTCACTTTGCATCTCCAGCATTTAGTACATAATAGATGCTCAATGTATATGTAATGAATGAATGAAACTAAACTTAGTCTTGATAGATGGTATAACTAGTGGAAGGAAATTATTATTCAATAAGCACTCAGTTCTGATAAACCTACTACTTAATATTTTAGTAAATATTTGGCAAGAGAGAAAAGTTCATGGTTTATTGGAGACAAAGTACAATTTTCAGTGACAAATTAAGATCAAAACTCAAGTCCAATTTGATTTTCTAAAATCACAGTTATTCACAAATTGGAGGGCTGTTGTAGAGACTATTCAGCATTAAGCCATCAGCTTTGATTCTGGACCATTACAAACATCAGGCTAGATGGAAAGCTAACCCCCAAAAGTCACTACATCATTTATTTCACAGAGAGTGCTGGTAGTGTCTGAGTACTCTGAAAACATCTTGAATATATTTGCCACAAAGAGACATGGTGCTAAGAATATCTTCAACTATTCTGGAAGACCAAATATGCCTCAAAGATGAGTGGTTTCCAGGGTGCTCAGACCTGGTAATTGTGGTTACCCTCAGCAATGACTATGCCCCTGTTGACTGCTATTAGGTAGTCTGGAAAATGCTAGGTATACCAGTTTCCTTAAATAGCTTACCATCTTCAAAGGGCTTCAGATAACTGCCTCTGGTTCTTGGCCCCATTTCAGGGAAATTTCTGCAAGAAACCTGGAGTAGCCACCAAAGGATATTGGGGCAGACAAACAGGCAAAGCCCCTGCCATCGTGGAATACATCTTGGTGATCATCTGCAGCCATTCCTGTTAGCATCACTGTTTCTAGTCAAAGAGGTCCCTGTATTCACCACAAAGCTCTTCTACTTTTAGCCTAATTTCAGTAGTCATTTTGAATATTAGGCATTTATGGGAAGCCACCTCGAGTCCGTTTTTAAAAGTATGTTGGATGCAAATAAACATTTCATGTAACAGTTGTTTACTAAATTAAGATGTAGGCTATATTCCAAAGAGTAGTTTCTCTGGGTGCTGGGAATATGTGTGAACTTAATGTTTTTATGGTTTCTGAAAATTTTTTTGCATTGAGAATATTGCTTTACAACAAGAAGTAACATAGTTAACAGAATACAGAGGTAGAAGGGAACTTAATAATTATTTCGTTTAAGCCTTTCATCATACACTTGAGCAAGGTAAGACCCAGAGAAGATGTGATTTACTTCATCTTTGATGAGATATGCAAACATTAGCCACAAGTGAGGTTTTGTTCAATATTTTCAATTAATTGTCAATGATAGCTCATATCCTCAAGAAGAGGGGAGAACTTTGGCTTTCTGGACATATTGTTTTATAGGTTCCCTCTACCCCAAACATGATGAATTGGCTCATCACTAAAGACAAATGTGTCTGACATCTGTATTTGAACTTGGAGTATTCATTGTTTCACTGGGACATTTGAATAAAAGAGCTTGGGTTAGTGTATTAGTTTGCTAGGGCTGCCACAGCAACATACCAAAAACTGCGTTGCTCAAAAAACAGAATTTATTGTCTCATAGTTTTGGGGGCTAGAAGTCTGAGAGCAAGATGTTGGCAGGATTGGTTATTTCTGTTGGCTGTGAGAAAGAATCTATTCCATGCATTTCCCCTAGCTTCTGGTGGTTTGCTGGCAATCTTTGGTGTTCCTTGGCATGTGGAAGCATCACCCCCATCTCTGCCTTCATCTTCACAAGTCTGTCTCCCTGTGTGCATAAGTGTGTGTCCAAATTTCCTCTTTTTAGGAGGACATCAGTCATTTTGGGTCCAGTGTAGTACACTATGACCTCATCTTAACTAAATCCATCTACAACCATCCTATTTCCAAAGAAAGTCACATTCTTAGGTACTGAGCATTAGGAATTCAACATATGAACTTTGGGGAGACACAATTCAACTGACAAGAGTTAGTTTCACAGAAAAGGGGATATCATGGGGTGAATGGATTACAAAAACTCTTAGTGGCTGATCTATTTTGAGGGATGATATCTGGACCAAGATAGATATGAGGAGTTTGCCTGAAGTTTGGACCTGATTCTCAGGATGCATGGGAATCAGTTTCTTCTAGAGCATACCCAAGCCTTGGGCCTATTTGTGTCCAAGAGCACCTGGGAATTTTGTGGCTGCCATACCTCAAGTCTAGACTACATTGTTTGGGCTTCTCTAGTGGAGATCTGTGTGTCTGACCCCTCCAGACCATAAGAGGTGGTTAGTTGCCATTTGGTATGCTATTTTTTGGCAGCAGAATGGTGAATGACTTATATTTCATTTTTACTAGTTAGGTAGGTCTATTGCATCTGGAAATTTAAAAAGTAAAATGATCACTATGGCAAAATGTTAAAAAGACTCAAAACTTCAAATAGCAAAATTCAATAATCTTCCCCCAACTGAGCCCTCATATTTCTAGAGAAGGGATCAACCTTTAAGACTGTGGCTTTGAAACTATTCAGAATAAAGAAAAAATGAGTTACAGAGTTTTACTCCCACATTTTCTAAAAGCACAAAGCTTGGGAAGTAAATGAATAATCGTGTGCTGGAATTTGCTGAAATTACCTATTTTTCTTGATCGCTCTGTTTTTCACTCTTATTTTCTAGACAAATATGAACTACCTACACTCAACATTGAAGGTATGTTATTCCCGTAAATAGATGCACAAATAAGTCTTTAAAAATATTGTTAGGAAGTTTTAAATGCTTTAGTGGATGCCTTTGAAATCTTGAGATATATTCTTCCTGGCCCATTGAAGTTATTCAGCTAGGAGTTCTTCCTCAAACCAGATGGCTTGTGCTCCAGCATAGCACCAGCTTGGAGAAAATGGCAATTCCAGGCACCAAACAAGAATTTGAGACAGCCACGTCATGCTTTATGTAAGAGGATTAGCAGAAACTCATCTCAGTGTGCCTTCAAAAGAGGAAACTAAGCAGACAGCCTTGTTAATTTAGCATATAGACTTGGAATACAGCACAACATCCATCATCTCATCAAAATTCAATTAAAACATGGGTTACTGGCCAAAGAAAAGGAGCCAATTCTCTTTCTCTCTCTCTTTTTTTTCGGAAGAGTTCTTGGAACATTACTAAGTCTTTAATGGTTCTTTCATTATGGAAGCCAATTTGAAAGGATAGGTTGAGATTTGAATGACCCCTTATATTAAAAATTAGAACTTGTACAGTTATATATTTGCTATTAATTTAAAGCATACTGGCGCTAGCAATGGTAGGCAGGTGAGGTTATTTTAAGGTCTCCTTTTTTAATGACTTTTGATCTAATTTTAAAACTCTTTGAATCCTACAGAATCTTCTCTTATATGGCAGAAAAGGTGTAGTAATGATTATCCACTTAGCCCAGATCCATTCCATGATTTAAAAAAAAACGTTATTTGCTAACACATACTAGACTTCACACAGGCAAAAGGTAAGCCCACAGGTCTGGTAACAAGATTTCCTGTGTTAAATGCAATTGAGTCTCAAATTTTCAGCAGTTAAATGTCTTAATTTGTTCTTTTCTTCCTACCATAATATAATGAGGATAAACTTTGACACACAGCAGCTCTGCAAAGAGAAGATTTCTCCTTGTTCATTGTTTCTCAAACCAATCTTCTCTCCTAAAATTTGATTTCCGAAGCGCCTTACAGTCCTTAAGCCAGGTGGCTGCAATGAGTCCACTTGGAACATTCATGATTATCAGAAATAAAAGCTAGACATCCTTAAGACAATCAAATGGGGTTAGTCACCAAGTAGGAATAACTCTTTTAACCTCTCGCTAACTCTGCCCTTTAGCCTACCGACTACAGCACAGGTTGCTAAAGGGAATCACCTTGGCTCTGAAATAAATAGTATGAATCTCTCTGGGTTAAGTACTTATGTGCCCTCTTATACACGCAATTCATTTTTCTGATACTTTGGCCCAAATATTGTCAATTGGAGGTTTGCCTTGTGGCTTGAAGAAGGAAAACTATAGAGTGCTTTCCAAAGGACCCATGAGAAACCTGTCTATAGAGGCCCCTCAACCCCAGGCTTCAAGATTTGAATACCAAATACTACATTTTTTTTTCCATATGAGGTAACCTCCCATCTCCAGGAAAGGTCAACTGAGGAAGTGACATGTTTTTTAGAAAAATCAAAGAAATACAATATTAGATTTGTGGGAAGAAACCACGGATTTGCATTTGATCACACCTGGCCATCTTTTTGTTTGTTTGTTTGTTCATTTAACAAATTTGTGCTGGGACATATGTGTTTCTCATTACTTGGTTAGCCTGTGGAGTAACTGGACTTCATTGTTTATGCGGGTCCCCTGTAAAAAGGAGAGCTACCGTGCTCTGTGAATAGAGCCAGCCAACTTTCTAGAATTCTTATGGGGTGGAAGTAACTGTGTTGACTTAAAAAGAGATATGAAACTTCTTCCTCTTGTCTTTATTTCCCCCTAAATGGGAAAGTCAGGAGGTTGGTGTTGCAGAAGAATAAATAAGAAAGGTCAACCAGTAATATTAAAGGCAGGGAAGGTATAACTACAGAAATATTATAGAATCTACTAAATTTTGACCTTAAAATAAGCATAATAATAATTTTTTAAAAACCCCAAGTACTACCAGGGATATACTTGCAAGCACCTATGCTTATCTCAGTGTTATTTTATGGTTGTGCCATAGCCTAATATTTCTGCCTCAGTTAGAAAGCCTTCTATTCCAAGTAACAAAAAATACCAACTCAACATTGGATTAAATAATCAGAGAGTTTATAGGTTTCATAAAACTACAGTTGTTTGAGTTCCAGAACTGATTAGTCTGGAGCTCAATGACGTCATGGTGGACTCTCTCTCTTCCATCTTTCCATCTACATCTACCATCTACAATGTGGGCTTCACCCTATGGCTGGGCCCCTTGAGGTTATAGGATGTCTGTCAGTACAGTTATGTCCACATGCTTCCTCTTTCATATCCAGAGAAAGATAGAGTGCTTTCCTCAACTATCTAACAAAAGTTCTGAGATTCCTGCTGACTATTAATTGGCTTAAACCTAGGTCATTTGAATTAATATCTATCGCAAGGGGGCAGGATTATCCTGATGGGTTATAGCAATCAGACCCCAGCCCTGGAGCTGATGGAGGGGTTAATCCCACCTAAACAACATGACTGCTACAGAATGGATGTTGGGAAGGCGACAGATTTTCCACTATACATGCTCAGGGAGACAGTGAATTCAAGATTCCCCATCCTTGAGTTGTCTTTTATGATGGCAATGAAGGTTACAATAGTAACTTTAAAGCTATTAGAAATCTCAGTGTTTTTATTGAGGCCTCTTTCTGAGAGATATTAGAGAAAATGAGATTGTGAGGTTGTTCAACATTCTCCTCATTTATGTTACTCCTACTTTTCTTCTATGAATCACATAGAAGTATATGGATTCACATACTGGTTCAATTCAAAGAGTCAAAAAAAATTCTTGAATTCTACACCAGAGATGAAGATCAAAGACACCGAAGCTGGAAACTACCACAAATGTCTTTCCAAAATTTTATTAAAGCAAAAGATATTTCCTTACCTTGCATTTTTTCCCCTTTTATAAAGATAAACTAAAAAGTTAGACAAGGGCAAGTTTAGCCCATTCAAAAGATTCCCTTAACGGAAGAAACAATGGCATATGTTGAATTCTCTTTTGAAACACCAAACAAGATAACCTTTAGATCCAGAATAGAATCAGTTTAGCTGGTCAAATAGACAACCAATATCAGAATTTACAAGCGTTCTTTCACCAGCTTTCTGAAAGGCAGCACATTCTTTACTTTGTCTATCAGAATAGATTGTCTGATAACACTTTTTCAATACTAATTCATGTTAGTTGCCTATTCTCCTACATTCAGCTTAATGTGGTTATACACTTTCTAAACCGGGTTGAGGCCCACCTGCCCTCTGGAAATCTTTGCCCATGGAGCAGTGCTTGAGATCTTTGGATACTAGTTTTAGAGCTTTCCCCCCAGAGCACTGGGGGAAGGTAGGAGAGAGAAAGACATATTAGATATGGAAATTACTCTTTCCCCCAATAATTGGTCTCTTAACATATCATAGAAGTTTTATTTGGGGATATTATTATTCCTGCACTGAGAAATGAATACTTCAACCATATTCTTAACTGGGTTCCTAATGAAAACACTACTTTCCATTGAAAGTTTCTTAGGAGAATGAGGCTCTTGAATAAAGAGTGCTAATGAATTCTAGCCATTCCCACAGCTGTCCTAGCCCTTCCTTCACATGATCCTCCACTTCCTACTTTCATAGTTCCAGATGTAAGTATCTCCATTGGTTTTACTGTTGTCATTATTGTGGTTGGGCAACAAGAATTAAAAAATAGTCTAAGAATTAAAAAAAACATGTCTGCATAGTATCAAGTCACTTGCGTGATTTCCCAAATGTATTAATTGTTCAATCAATGTTTGCTAAAGTGTGTTCTGTGGAACCCAAGAGCCAGAAGATGTTGAGAAGAGTCTAGAATAGAATTTCTTGATGAAATGTATTTAGAAAAATGTGCATTTAGCAAATTTAAATGGACTACTGCAGAATCGCTCAGGCCTTTAATATGCATTCTATATATCCAAGAAAAAGGATATGTAGTGCTTTCCACACATATTTAACCATGGAATCATTCTCTTGAAGAGCATTTCATATAACACACCTGAGGAACACACTTTGGGAAATGCTCATCCATGTCAAATTACCCTGTTTCCTGGGAGTCTATTATCTGCTTGCCTTTTGTCAGCCTTTGTTATTAGATGTTCCTAGGGTTCTATTCCATGACAAAATCCAGTGAGGAAAACTTTGCCATTTTTTTTAAATGGCAGATGGAATGGTAGGATGGAAAAAGGCCCAAAAGCTATTTTCTCAAGGAGAGCAGATCTGATTCAAAATCAAGAAGCCTCTGATTCATCTTAATTGTTGTATTTCTGAGGGTGGAGGACATTTGCCATTAACCTCTAACTGGGTCCTTTTTCCCATCTGAAAGTACATTCTGCTGTGTAAATACAAGGTCATAATAAACTTGGAAAGTGGTAACACTGTTGGTTTAGACAACTGACGTAAGTTTTACGGAAGCATTTTTTGCAATCCACTTTTAAGGCAAGGGTGAACGCTGCACATGTACACTGCAAATGGAGATTTGGTGTCAGCTACAAGTTCATGTTAAGATCTGAGTCTGCCCCATGGGAACAGAACTCTAATTATCTGTGTTAAGGGGCTGCAGCTGAAAAGCTCACAGGCCACTCCCACAGCAACATGGCCACGCGATGGCAAGGCTCTGCCAGGACTGAATATCCAGATGAATTCTCTCTTTATTCAAGCCTAAACTACATTTCATTGCAGAATTTTGGTAATCGAATAAATTCTAATAAACTGTCTTATCTAGAGTGGATGTAGAAGAAAGCTTTCTTTCTATATTTTATAATGGTCTTATTTTTTCATATTATAAAAGCAGTAGATGGTCAGTATGGGAAAAACACACAAAAGTGTGCAGATAGAATAAAAATCATCCATAAACCCACTAATCTGAAATAACTGCTGTTGGTATTTTGGTTTATCTATCTCAATATTTTATTTCTTTTTTGAGTTGGTACATATTTATTTTGCAGGATGCTTTCAGAATATCTTTGAACTGTTTGTAGCTCTAATGCTGTAGACTAGAATTTATTTTGGGGGCAGACTCCCTTTTCTCAGAAGAGCTACGCTGGTGAGCCTGTCTATCATAGAGATACAAGTTCAGCAAGAGATTTTCATTCTGTAGCACTGAATATTGGTGAAGTAATTCTACTACTGCAACTAGTACTATATTCTTACTAACACATGGTAATCCCAATGCTAATGGAAACTGCTAACATTTTCTATATGCTAGAGTATGTCCTATTTTAAATGCATGGTCCTATTTAATCCTCCTAATAGCACTATGTGGTATATTCTATTATTATCCCCATTATGCAGGTGGGGAAACCAAGGCACAGAGAAGATAAAAAACCAAGGTCACAAGTAGTAAGTGGTGGAGCTGGGACTTAACCTGGACATTCCAACTCCAGAGTCTGTGCTCCTCTAGACTGAGATGTTAACTGAGATGTTTAGTAGCTAAAGGCTGCCTTCACGGTGGGCCCAGTGTAACCCTAAGAAATCATCATGCTATTAGCTGGCTTCATTCTGATTCCTCCAGCATGTTCAGGTACAAGGGTGCACTCCAAGGGGCGGCGGGGGCGGGGGGTAGTAAGGGGAGGAGAGAGAAAGACAATGAAAGAGAAAACTGTAGTTGAAAGGAATGTGTACCTCAACGCAGCAGCCGGCCAGAGGCGGGGAGCTGAGGAGGAAGGAAGGACATGGCTCCCTGTGAACAGGCGTGGCCAAGGGATTTTAGGAGCAATGATACATGAATTCCAATTTGATGTTTTTCTTTCTAGTCTTGTGATTTGGCTATGCTATTCTCAAGCCATATTTAAGTTTATTAAACCACAAGAATCCTCTGTTAGCTGGTCTCTGCAGAATAAAGGTGCTGTGGGTTGCATCCATGTTTGGGGTTTAAGCACAGAAGGAATGATGAAATAGGCCAACGTGACTGAAGAAGCCTGGGGCAGCATCAAGCACGGAAAGTGGAAAACAAAAGCCAGGACATGCTGAAGATCATCAGAAGTAAGTGTGAAGACGACCTGACTTCCTCTAGTCCTGTAGGAGGGGGCATGGATTCATATTTGGTATTATGGGGAAGCTCCATCCTATAAGTCTTGAGAACTGGGGACACTTGGGTTACACATATAACAAAAAACACAGGCTATATAACAATATATTTTACTTATAAAACTTGAATCATAATATATATCATTTGATTTTGTGGCCTTTTAGTGTAGCATTTTATTGTGGGGATTTTAAAAATTTAAATTAAATGTTTTTGAGATGTAATTTTTCAATGGCAATGTGTCATTACAAGGGTGTCCCATAATTTTCACAACTATTCCCTCTTGCTAGACATCTAGCATGTTTTCCAACCTTTTTTGCCTATATAAACAACAATGTGAGACAAGGAGGCCCATTATCACCATTGACTAGACATCTTAGTACAAGAGGACATGAAAAAATGAAGACGTAGCTAAAAAGGGACAAAATAATCTTTTTTGTTGTTGTAGCTGATGACTGACTACAGAGAAAATCCTAGAGAAATGATAAACAGTGTATTAGAACTAATAAGAGAGTCCAGCAAAGTTGCTGGGTCCAAGATTAACATTAAAAAAATCAATGGTATTCTTGTATACTAACAATACCAATCAGAAAATTATACTCTATGAATTCAATTTTGGTCAAAATCCCAAGAGACATTTTAGAAAAACTTTACAGCTTATCCTAAAATTCATAGGGAAGTGTAAAGTTCCCAAAATGGCCAAGACAATTTTGAGAAAGGAAGGAAATTTTCCCTTCCAGATGTCAAAGCTTAATATAAAGATGTAGTAATTAAAACAATGTGAAATTGCTGTAGGGATAGATAAATAGAGCAATGCAATGGAATAAATGCCCAGAAACAGACTCATAGACATATGAAAAGTCTTTCACAGAAGTGACATTGCAAATCAGCAGAGAAAGGATGAATTATTTCATAAGTGGTTCTGGGAAGATAGACTATCCAAAGAGGAAAAATATTAGACTCCTGTTCACCTGATAAAGATCCAAATGCAGAATTCAAAACTTTAACATTTTTTAAGAGAGTATGTAGCAGAATGCCTTTGTAGAATTGGAGTAGGGAAGGATTTCTTAAATGAATCTCAAGAAGCACAAAACATATACAAATATTAGTATATTTACTATATTAAAACTAAAAATTGACTGTTGAAAGACATGATAAAGTTTACAAAACAAGCCACAGATTGAAAGAAACATTTGCAATGCATGCAATTGATAAAGGTTTAGGATGTAGAATATTTACAAAATCCCTAAAAAGCAATAAAAAAAGAAATGCAATTCAGTAGGAAAATTGGCAAAGGAAATTCACGGAAGTGAAACCAGACTGTCTAATAAAGACATGAAAATATGCCCAGCCTCACCAGTAGTCAGGGGAACACAAATTAAAGCAATGAAATACCATCTTCTTTCCACCAGAAAGGCAAAAATTAAGAAGCCTGACATAGCAAGTTTGGGGTATGATGTGGGGAAATAAGATCTTCCATACACCGTTGTCAGACTACTTGGAACAATCACTTTAGAAAGCAGTTTGGTTACAACAATAAACAAACACATAGAGACAGAGATTGGATTGGTGGTTACCAGAGGGGAAGGGAGGAGGGAGGAGGGTGAAAGGGATAATTTGGTACATGTGTGTGGTGATGGGTTGTAATTAGTATTTTGGTGGTGAACATGATGTAATCTATGCAGAAATAGAAGTATAATGATGTACACCTGAAATTTTTACAATGTTATAAACCAATGTTACTGCAATAAACAAAAAATTAAAAAAAAAAAAAAAAGAAAGCAGTTTGGCAATTTCTAGTAAGGCTGAAGGTACTCATAACAAAACAGAACTTAGGAATGAAAGATAAAAAATAAAAAGCCAGGAGCCGGCCCAGGGGCACAGCGGTTAAGGGTGCATGCTCCGCTTTGGTGGCCTGAGGTTCGCAGGGTCAGATCCCTGGCACGCACGAATGCACCCCTTGTCAAGCCATGAGGTGGCAGTGTCCCATATAAAGTAGAGGAAGATGGGCACGGATGTTAGCCCAGGGCCAATCTTCCTCAGCAAAAAAAACAGGAGGATTGGCATTGGATGTTAGCTCAGGGCTGACCTTCCTCACAAAAAAATAAAAATAAAAATAAATAAATAAATAAAAAGGCAATAAAATCGATGGTCTTGGTGTGCCCTCCTTGGCAGCATTCCCTCTCCTCTGACCCCAAATCCTGAATTTTGTTTGTACTGTTCCTTGGCTTTGCTCTTTTTTTTTTTTTTTGCTGAGGAAGATTGACCCTGAGCTAACATCAATGCCCATCTTCCTCCACTTTATATGGGACACCGCCACAGCATGGCTTGACAAACAGTGCGTTGGTGAGCGCCCGGGATCCAAACCTGCGAACCCTGGGCACCCAAAGCGCAGCGCGCGCACTTAACCGCTGGTGCCACCAGGCTGGCCCCCTTTGCTTTACTCTTTTATCACATACTATGTAACCCCAGACACTATAATACTTAGTTTTCTATTGTCTTTGGACTTCATATCAATGGTATCATAATGTAAGTAACCTTTGATGTCTTGCTATTTTAGCCTAATGTTATTTTTTCTGAGATTCACCCAAAATATGTGTATATAGTTCACTAATTTTTCACAGCTAAAATGGAATACCCTAATTTATATCCAAGCAGGGCTGTGAGGGACAGTCTTGAACATGTCTCATGGAGGACACCTGTGAAAGTTTCTTCTGCTTCTCTAGAGTCAGGCTAAGGTATTTATGTTCTAGAAGTGAAATTGCTACATCAAGGGGTATGAGCGTCATCAACTTCACTAGATAAGGCAGAATTGTTTATCAATATACGTTCTTATCATCAGTGTGTGAGTTCCTGTTGCTCCACATCCTCACTAACGCTGGGTGTCATCACAGCTTTAAATTTTTATCAATCTGGTAGGTATAAAATGGCATCTCATAATGGTTTTGATTTGCATTTTCTTCCTAATAAAATTGAATATATATATATATGTATTTTTGCTCTTTATCTTTTCTATGAAATGCCTATTCATGTCTTTTTTCTGTTTTTCTATTGACTTGTTGGTATTTTTCTTATTGATATTTTGAAGTTCTTTATACAGTTTGGATACTAATTCTTTGTTGGTTGTATGTGTGAAAATATCTTCTCTTGGTTTATAGTTTTTTTAAACTTTCTTATTGTAATACACAAGTTTTTAATTCTTAATATAATTGAATGACTATTTTTTGGGGGGGTAGGGAGAGCCTTATCTTACTGTTGTTTTAATTTGCATTTCTTTGATCACTAGCAAGGTTGAACATTTTTTCATGTTTATTGGCCATTTGCATTTTTTGTCACCTTTTGCCCATTTTCTATTGCTATATAAAGGACTTCATATGTTAAGGATATTAACCCTTTGTCACATTTGTTGGCACTATATCCCCCAGTTTTCCATTACTTTTAAATTTTGCCTAAAATTCCCTTTATTGCGTATATATGTAAACATATTTAAACCCATTATTCTTTCTTTTTATGTTTTTCTTTGTTTTTTGCACTTAACACTTGATCTGGAATTAATTTTACTGTGAAGAGATGACATTAATCAACTGCCTCTCCTTTATCCATTGATTTGTGATACGATTTTTATTATACACTAACATCTTTGTTTATTTAGGTCTGTTTTTTGGCCATATTCTTTGCTATGTTAATTATAATTAATATATCAATTCTTGCCCAAGATTGTACTTTATTGTTATCTTTACAGTAAATTTTACTGATTGGTCAGGCAAATTCTTTTGATTATGCCTTCCTTTCAAAGTTTCTTGGATCATCTCAGAAGAGGCATTCTCCATTTGTCTAATCAAATATTCCACTTGTTTCCTAGACTGTTATCATACAAACAAGATGCAGCTTCTTAATTTTCAAAGTGTTAGAAAATACAAACTATTATCCTCACAACTTTTCATGGATTCAGAAGGAACTGCTGAATGTTCTAGGATCAGAGCTTGGGATAGTACTTAATGCTGTACCGTAGAGAGAGCGTAGTGCTTGATACAATGTTTGATAGGGTCTTCCTATAGTTATGCTTCAGTCACTTTCAGTCAAGGCATTTTCTAAACCAACAGGGCCTGCTGAAATAATTCTCTATCTCCTTGGTGGACAACAAAGAAAACAGGCTTTCACCGAAAATGTCATTATTCCTGCTGAAAAAATGAAACGCCTTGATTAATGTATCAATGAATCTGTTTGCGGTGAAATACTCTTGTAATACAGGAGTCAATGTGGTATGCCCTCAGTGTTTTCTCCCCATCAGAGTGGTTAGAAAGAGGCCCTTCCTTTGTTCAGGCCTTGGCTATTGAGTTTGAGAAAGTGGAGGTCCGATTGTGAAACAAAAGTTGGGCTGGACAAATGTGTTATCTATCAGGCAGGGCTAGATTTTCCCAACTCTGGAGGCCAGAATTGGGAGGTGGGGAGGGAGGCTTTGGAGATGGAGTGTATTGGGGGCGAGGTCAGTAGGGCTCTGGCCAGGGGGGTGGATGGTGTGGAGCCTCCACTCCAGCAAACACCAAAATGTCCAAGGCCATGCCATAAGAGACAGCTCTATTCTCTCTTCCCAAAGAAATCAAACTCCAATGGAATACTAAGTCCATTTGAGTATTTTATAAGTGTAAAGTTACTATAAAACGAGCATTCTAGTCTCTGCTTGAGTGCAGATTAAATCCTGCCAAAGTCCAGCTAATGCTCAGGGGTCCTCCCAGTTGGTGTCACGTGAGGTTCCACACACGAAAGCCAGGCACAGCTGAATAGCAAGTTAACCTAATTGTCCCGTATCGGGGACTGTTGGTGAAATAATCATGTAAAATCTTATACTCATCCAGAATAAGTCATTTATTCCTTTTATACCTCCATTTCTCATCTGTAAAATGGGGAGGCACGCATATAACTTCTCACATACCAGAAATGCTTTTTGATAAATACAATAATGCTTGCAAAAGTACATTTGATAAAATGACGCTAAATAAGTTTAGGAAAAATTCTACTTTGTATATTTGTGTGCTTTTCTGTCCTTTTGAGTCATTCAGAAGAAAGAAGGAAACTACTAAGGGGAAGGACATGGTTCAGCAAAACACTGAACACAGATGCTTGTAAAATAGTAATCCTTGAGGACAGTATACCATTCATGCTACCCCAAAGTGTTATAAATTGTAGCAACACCACCCACTGATTAATGGCTGTTAGCTTCTTTCTCTGAATGACCCAAGACACTCTGAAAGCAAGTATTTTGCATGGCTATTTCTTGATATATTTGTCAAATGAAATGACTTATAGCAGAGCAAGTTAGTAGTAGCTGATAGAAAAGCAATGAGAAGATTTAGCTATAGGTTGCAAACTGGTGGCCTGAGAACAAAATTGGACTTGCAGATATATTTTGTGGAGCCTCAAAATGTTGGTTGGCATTGCGTTGGAAAATGTTTGGAATTGCTGTCAACATTTAAAAAGCTGGGGCCAGCCCTGGCGGCCTCGTGGTTAAGTTCAGCATGCTCTGTTTCAGTGGCCCAGGTTCGGTTCCCAGGAGCGGACCTACATCACTGGTCTGTCAGAAGCCATGGTGGCAGCTCACATAAAAAAATTTTAAGATTGGCAATGGATGTTAGCTCAAGGTGAATATTCCTCAGCAAACAAACAAACAAACAAATAATAAAAAGCTGGAGATTTCATATGAACACAATTGGTTGGAGTCAGCTAGCTGCCTCCTTCCTTTTACAGAACTGTTGGTTTTTCAATTTGTCATAGTCTACACCACTTTCTATTATCCCCTTCTGGTTCTCATTTACAATGCCTAACTGGTCCCTCCAGTCACTTGAGTTTGTAACCCCTGACTTAGACAATGCCAAAGGATGGGGAGGGAGCTTTTGTAGTCTAGATTAGGACCCTAAAAAGGAGTCCTTAGGTCTTGAAAAAAGTCAATGGAAAGAAAGCTAGTTCAACATATCTGAAGTAAAATGTTTTTCTTTTAATAAAAACATTTTTTATAGATCACAAGTTAGAACAATCTTCTCTTTGTCATGAAATTCATTGTAGTTGAATGGATTTTCATTTAAATAACAATGGATATATCAAACCACTCTGATAACTACTAACACTCTCTTATGAAAGGCAAAGAATTCACTTTTCTATGGAAACAGCAGCAACTACTAACTGCCTACCAAACTTTGCAAGAAGAAGCAGAATACAACTTGTGGTGGCAATTAGAATATTGCATCTTAAAGTGATGGGAACTTTCAAGGAATTTGCTTGCTATTACCACCACCTACAAATGTGGGACAGAGTACCAGGCAAGGTAAATGTGTATTTTGGAAAATTATCAGTATCAGCAGGATGCCACTGTTTTGCAGCATATTCCTTGGCTCACCAACAGAGAAAAAAGGCCCTCAGTGAAACAGACTGTATATATACAGCGAGAGGGAACACTGGGGCAGTGCTGGAGCAAGTGGCAGAATAAAGTGACTTTAAACGGCTTAACTTGGTTTTCTCTAGCCAGTGCAGGCTCTAGCCAGTGCGGGAAGCTGACCCTTACTTAGTTGTTTCAGACGATTTTCACCGGCATTTGCATGGTCTCTCCTGGTTTTTGTGTGTCTCATTTCAAGGAGTTTGAATCTTTCAGTGGAGGGCGATTCCTTAATGACTTCTACAACCAGCTGGTAAGTTTCATTTGCCTTAAACAGTTGACCTCAACAAAGCATCAATATGCATAAGCAGACATGCATCGTTGCCATGATCTGACTCTGTAACCCCAGACCAAAAGCTACGAGAGCAAGAGAGCTTGATCCTCTCTTCCCCAAGTAAGAAAACCAACTCCCTACTTCCCCCAAAATCAATGGAATAGAAGGTTGATTTGAGTATTTTATTTATAAATGTACATTTACTATAAAAGCTGTTGCATTTTAGACAACTTTTTATTTTTATTTTTTACTATTTCTCAGAGGCATTTTAGAATAAATATTTTAAATGAAGGTTAGTGTAACTGATATAGAACATTGGCCCACCCAGAACAGTAACATCTTTTGGACGGACTCACATAGGAGGTGGATCATTTCAGTTCGTTAAGTCTTACACTGTGTATCGATAACTATACTATGTATCGCATTAATAACACTCTATTACATAGAAAGAATGAGGAAATGTCATGAAAGTTGGCTAGTGAAAAACAAAGAGTTACCCATTTTTTCTTAAGAAGGGACTAGCTTTTGGAGTATGAGAAAAAAAATCAGATATACTTCCTCAGGAACAATAAATCACTCAGTTGCCTCATCTGTTTTTTAAACAAACACATTTACATTGTAGCTCAATGGAGCAGAGTATTTTTTTTTCCCTAGGATCTCAAAGATTATTTGAAAAGAAATAGATCATACTCGTTATTCTGCATTGGGAAAAATGAGATCTAGTCTGCCCAAGCTGCCATGTAACAGACTCCAAATGAAATATAAATCAAATATAAATAGAAACAGTTGGCAATTAGAATTTAGAAAATGTTGGAGATTATTCTGTGCTGGTGACTATTGTTCATTATGGGAAAGCACATTTCGCAGCTGGAGAATGGGGCTTTATTTTTCTTGACTCGATTCTAGCTTCAATACATGTACAATGAGTCTCACTAAGAAATATGTATAAATGGGTTTGTGAAACCAGAAGAGAATGTGCAATATTCATATAATCCTTACATAATGGATGGAGTTCCACATGTAAAAAGTATTCTATAAAAATCGGTTATGAATGATCATATTGTACATGTTTTGTGCATTATTTGTGGTAAAGTACTCTGCTAATATCATGCAAAGTGTAAACATCCACATTATCAAAATATTTAATAAAACATGCAGGTGCTTAATCAAAATATTGGACTTGATCTGTACATTTTCAAAACTTTTTCTTTTTCTTTTTAATTTTTTCTATTTTTATTTTTATTTTCTTAAAATTTTTTTTTCCTGTAAAACAGCAAACACCTCCATGAGAAGTCTTGGGACTTGGAAGTGACTTCATCTTTCCTCAATGTACTGCATCCACAATTCATCACTGGCTATGTGCAACAGCTTCGCATTTTCTAAGGCACAATTTTTAATGAAGTGATGTGTAAATTTCAGTCTAACAACAGCTCATCCAAATGACAAAATGGTCAAAACACCTCCAGTGGCTGAGGAAATTTCTGCACTTACATGGAACCCGCATGCAGAGAATCATCTAGCATGTAAATAAATAATTGCTAGCCATACTCAGTAAGACACATAAAAAAATTATTGCTTACATAACAACAGAAAAACATCTACTTGATCTCCTTTTATGACTACTTTAACCTATTAGGAGTATATCCATAGTCTACATTCACAAAATATTGTCTTCACTTATTTGCCATCATTTTAAGGCAGAATAAATAGTTCTCCTTTCCCCAGTCTTAAAGAAAAAACAGCCTGGAGATCTAAAACGTGATGGTTTTTAGTAACTTGATTCCTTTCTTGGCCTGCTGAAACTCATCACACAGGGCAAAAAAATAAACCAGCTCTCCACAAGAGTTCCTCTCTAAACTTCTCCATGAGCAAGGTCCAGAATTCTTGATAGTAAAGAGAGTTGGTGATGGAGGAGAATGAAGGAGAGCAGATATCTGTTAGAGTGGGCAGGGCACAGTGTGAGCTGTTGGTTCTTGCTGATCACACATCAGTGGCTTATCACGTCATATGTCCTTTGGATTCTATTAGGAAGGACTTAGTGCTTTTCTTTAGACACCTGTGCTTCAGGCCCTCAAGGAGAACTTTGCAGGCAAGGGTGAGCAGTGGTCACACCTAATGATGGACTGATCTCGATGAGAGCTTCCACATGCCTCACATTAAGTCTCTTATTGAATCTAGAGCCTGAAGAGAAGCAAGCAACAATACCCTCATGGCTATCATTGACCCACCACTCTTTTGAAGAGTCTTCCTCACAGATTTTGGTAATAACTTTGGAAACGATGACTGAAATATTTCCCTCTGGTTTCTTCCTACCCTTGGGCAACATCCCAGAGTGTAAGTCTAGCCAATATTGCAAGGGCTCTCTTTATTTGATGGACCAGCCTATATTAATGACATAACTTCCAAAGTACACAAAATCTAATACTAACGGTGCAATAATTTATTGGTATGACTTCTACTTCAAAAGGTAAGTAACACAAATGTTTCAGGATTACAGTATATATTATCAGACTAGCGTCTTTGCATTAAAAACAAGTTATAGCTCAGAGCTATAGGATGTGATTTTTAGTTTCTGAAATGCATTAATCATATGCTCCTGTCTTAGAAGACCACAACTCAAATTGGCATGTCTTGCACTTTCTGCAGCTCAATTCTGTAAACATAAAGTGTTTAATTCCTAGAAATACTAAAACAAAACAGATTTATTGCATCATTTATCTCATTAATCCCCCAAGAAGAGAATAACACTTTTTAAACTGTAAGCCTGTTTTACCATGCTAAGACCTTTTTTCGAACTATTCAGGATCATTACAATTCAATATTCTTTTGCATATACCGTGCAAATGCAAAAAAAAAAAAAAAAAAAAAAAACCAGGAAAAACAAACACTGTGCTACAAAAGAACAGATACCATTTTTTAGAATAGCCTTTCAGAAATTAGATGATGAATAATGAGAAGTCCCTGCACTTAGGATTTTGTTAAACGATTGCCAGGGGACACTCTCAATAAAGAAATGGTGAGTGATCTGGAAGCTTGAAAACCACGTCACAATGTTGTGGGTTGGCCAGCACCTGTGATAAAGAAATCAGAGCAACATTTGGTTAAAGTAGTCAGTGCTTCTTGCTTCAGACATTAAAAAATTACCCAAATTAGCAATGACCTCTGCCAAAGTCCCTTCCCTCTAGGGAGGGGAAACTTGTCCCACCCGGCCACTCCAAGTGTGGTCCACGGAGACGCAGTATTGCTGTTACCTGGAGCTTGCTGAAATACAGACTCTCGAGCCCCATCCCAGAACTTGAAAAGGAGCCCGAGTGATTCACATGCCCTCTGAAATTTGGTTGAAATCCTCTGGATTTCACCCTAAGTCAAATGATCTCCATTCAAGTTTTCTACCTTGTCTTCTGGGGCCAGTAAGCAAGAAATTAATCTCTCTTCTCTCAGTTTCTTTAGGTTTTGGTTTCTCTAAGAATAAATACATTGCAACAGGAGGAATTTGACATCTGATCTAGAAATAGGATTGCTAGATTTAGCAAATAAAAATATAGAACACCCAGCGAAATTTGAATTTCAGATAAACAACAAACATTTTTTTAGTATAAGTATATTCCATGTAATGTTTGGGATAGACTTGTGCTAAATGCTGAGCATGCAATATTTGAGACATATATATACACAAAAAAATTTCATTGTTTATCTGAAATTCAAACTTAACAGGGCAACAACAACAAAAAATTAACTGGGCATTTTGTATTTTATCTGGCAACCCTATCTAGGAAGGATTGTTTTGGTTTCATATTTCCTGCTGAACCTTCACAAGGGTTCTCCTTCATTTTAGGGTTGTGATGAGGCAATCACAACACTGGAAAAGACCCCAGGGAGATTGTGTTAAGTGCATTTCACGAGAGTGAATGATGGAATGGACACAAAGACACAATCATCCAGCACCCAAGCACAAATGGCACCAGTTAAACATGTGGCGGCTTGATTCGTGACAGGTAATTTGTTTTGCACTTCCATTCCCATTTACATACGAACTTAAAAACTGTTTACATTGCTTTTAGGAATTGCATTTTAATATGCTGTTATGCTATTTTTCCCCTCCAAGGAAAAATTTCATTTAAATGTGACTAGTTACTTGAAGAAAATCGGATTATATATTCAGGCTTTATTATTCCACACAATGACATTATTTGGTCTCACTTCGAATGCCTATGATGTACACCACCCCTCACATCTATCCATCTCCCCTCTTCTCAACTCATGTCAAAGTTAAATCAAAAAAGAAAGAAAAAATGATTTTTTAGCCATTTCTTTCCATTCTGACTCTTTTATTGCATCTGGGGTATATTCAACCAATTCGAGTGTATTTATACTTCTTTAGCCAATTATTATCCCCTCCACCTATTCACTTTTTTTTTTTTTTCCTCGTGAGGAAGATCAGCCCTGAACTAACATCCATGCTAATCCTCCTCTTTTTTTTTTGCTGAGGAAGACCGGCTCTGAGCTAACATCTGTTGCCAATCCTCTTCCTTTTTTTTTTCCCCCCAAAGCCCCAGTAGGTAGTTGTATGTCATAGTTGCACATCCTTCTAGTTGCTGTATGTGGGATGCGGCCTCAGCATGGCCGGAGAAGCGGTGTGTTGGTGAGCACCCGGGATCTGAACCTGGGCCACCAGTAGCAGAGCGTGCGCACTTAACCGCTAAGCCACGGGGCCGGCCCATATTCACTTCTAAGCTATATATTTTTTTCGTATGACATCAAGAAAGAAATGAGCAGTATTCTTAGATGTGCTGGTCACTCTCCTTGTCATGTGTTGACTTAACTAAAGTTTAGCCTAAAATGATATTAACATTTATCTGGAAAAATAAACCTGGGAGAAGGGTTAAGAAAATTTGGAAAAAATAATTGGAGAGAAGGTGGCCATTATTACTCAATATTAAAACATATTATGAAGCTATAATAATTAAAACTATTTGATACTGGAGAATAAATAGGTTAATAAAACATAATAAAATATCCAGAAATAGACCCAAACATACATGGGAACTTAGTTTAAGAGAAAGTTGGCATTTCAAATTAGTAAGAAAAAAAGGGATTATTCATTAAGTGTTATTCACACAATTTGCTAATTGGAAAATAAAAGCTGGATAGCTATTACTCCAACATGCATTCCTGATGATCACATATTTACATGTGAAAAAGAAAACAGAAAACAATTCTAGGTGAAATCTCAGTTAAATTTATCTATGTCATTGGAGTAAGGAGAGTTTTTCTAAGTAGGACACACAAAACCCAGAATCCAAAAAGGAAAAACAAAAGATATATTTAATTACTAAAATGAAAATCTTTTCTATGGAAAAAGTCACAAAGTGGAAAGACCAATGATAACTGCAATAAGCAGCAAATATAAGACAAAAGGAAAATTTCTTTAATTTACAAAGAACTCATACAAATCAAGTGCCAATAGAACAATGGGTAAAGAATAGAGAAGCGTTTTATGGAAAAAGAAATATAAATGATGAATAAGCATATGAAAAGATGTTCAAACTCACTTATAATTAAAGATACACAGATCAAAGCAATGAAGTTTTTTCCCCACCTAGCAGAGAGGAAATTTCTAAAGTTTGATGATATCCAGAGCTGACATAGGGCGTGGAGAGAGAGAGAGACTCTCAGACTTTGCAGGGAGAGTGCACTTTTCTGGAAGATAATTAGGCAAGTAGTCTGAAAATTTAAAAAGCCTTTTAACTCAGCAGTCCCACTGCTCAGAATCTACCCTATGGAAATGCTTTTAAATGTTCATCAAGATATGCATACAAGTATGTTCATTGGAGCATTTAAAAAATAATATTAAAAAATAGAAAACCACCAAAGTGTTCATTCATAGAGAGTCAGCTTTAAATTATGGTGAGTCTATACGATGGGATTGTATGTAGCTATTTAGAAAGCCACTAAAAAGAATGAGGAGAAAGAATATGTTATATGGAAAAACTGCCAAGATATATCACTAAGTTAAAAAAAACAGCAACAAAAACTAAGCACAGATCACTGTGACTATGTGATTACCTTTGTGAAATAAAAACCAACACACATGCAGGTACATGCATCACACACACACACACACACATACACACACCTGTGTGTGTGTACACATTTACAAACATACATTCTGCCCCTCTCCCCAAAAATTATTAGAAAGTGATTACGGTGGTTAACTTTGGAGATTTTTACTTTTAATTTGGTATCTTTCTGAACAATCCAATTTTTCTAACCTTATACCATTTAGAACTTTTACTTATTTATTCTTTTGAATGTCTATAGAGGTTATCTAGGCAGAGAGATAATGAGCTTTTTTGCTGTCTTCTTAGTATCTTAGCATTCTAAAAAAAATCCTAGTACAATATTGCATTAAAAATATAAAATAAACAAGGAAAAAATCATATCTTTAGTCTACCTCCAAATCACTTATTTTTCACCTTATGAGACTGTTAGAGGAACTCCACAGTTCTTGTCGTTAGATTTGGAATTAAAAGCAGTTAATGCCCTTTATGTTCGTACACATAAGAGAAAAACTGCTGGCCTAGATCTGAAAAGCTAATTTCCAAAACAAATGACAATGAATCATCCAACTTCTCAATTAAAATAAAAATCTGGATGAAAACAGGTCACTGTCACCAGAGGTGGGTTCAGGTTTGTTCTCTGCTGGCATCCTTCAAGCACTTTAAATTATGAAAGAAATTCAGATTTACAGCACTTTTCAAATCTGTTCAACGGTCCTTCAACCTAACAGTGCCCTCTTCTGGTTCCACGATTCACATTCAGCTGGTTCACTGAGGCTGGGAAAAAGTGTAATTTATAGATGATAGGAAAAATCACTTTGAAACCTGGGGAAAAAAGGGTTTAGTTGTCTGTTCTAATGTATAAAAACAAAACAAACAAATGAAAATCCAGTTTAAGTAATATATATAATTATCATATATTATACATGTATTTGCGTACGCATGTATATATACTTACGGGATATAGATGCTATACTATTTATACAATATTTGATATATGCAAAACATAGTATAAAAATCAGTATCAATATTATATACATATTTATACCATATATATACACACACACATTATATATACATGGTATAAATATATATAATATAAATATATGGTAGCAGCTCTAAATTGGAACAGTTTTGACCTCAAATCAAATGTTTATCATACACCAAAACCACCTGGGTTTGATTTAATTTTTAGTTCCCATAATTTTATTAAAATACATATATACATTTCTCTGGATTTACTAAATCTATAGCTATAAAACAACTTCATTTCAATTTTTACTCTTAAAGTCTTCAGTTTTGTAGATTTAGAGACCCATGTTAAAAAAGCTGTAAAATGTTACTTCGCTTACTTTTAGAAATAATAAAACATTCTGGAATTTCAAACTCCATGTCTTCATTCCCATTTTTATTTTAAGAGTCTCTGACTGATGAATTTGCACAGAAGAGTCCCCTGCTGTCTAGTTATCCACCAGAAGGACTACACTTATGAGGGAGAGTGAGGGAGGATTCTGAGGCCAGCCACTGGTTATTTTCAGATTTTTGAAACAGCAGCCAGGCAACAGCACCCTCTGGTGCCCCTGAAAGTAACATGAACCTTCTATGGTAGGAAACCCAGAAACAAGATTGGAGGGCAGGCTGCTCAGGGAGCTTTAACGCAGCACACACTTGTTAAGCTCTGATTGTACACTAAGGTATTTTGGAGTAGCTCAGGGATTCACAGAGAAGCAGAACCTATCATTTTGTCTCTCAAGGAACTTTGAATTTAGTTGGGAACAAAACCACATCATGTCATGAAACTCCTGCAGTTAGGGCATGTAGACGTTGAGGAGTTGGTGCTTGATTTGATGAACAATGGAGAGCCACTCTTCACACTGAAACCATCCCCCAAATGGCACTGGTCTTCTAAAGATATGCCTCAACAAGTGAAGGGTGCTGCACAGATCTTATATCTTCCTTCTATCTCACCAAAATCTCTATGGTGAGCTCAGCCAATGTCTCAAACTTGGTCTACAGTTCTATCTGCTGGTGTGTTAATGCACTTCTGGATAAAAAGAATTTGGCCACACTGTAGCAGTAACTTCCAGTAAGAAACAAGTGGTAAACAAGGGGTTATTTCATTACAATTTCTTTCACCTAGATGCTAATAAATCTTTCCCTCAGGGTAGGAGTGTCAGCTGATGGGGAGAAATAATTGAATTCCTAAATTGGGCCCTACAAAAGGCATATGAATGCACTCACTCATCTCGAGGTATTTCACCCCAGTACTTACTTCTGGATCGCATGTAGCAATCATTACAGTTTAGAAGACCATTTCGAATCCTAACATCCGTCCCACTCACTGCATCTCCAAGCTGTCCTTTACAAATTCCACACTGTAGGGTAGAAAGAACAGAAGTCATAAGGTGCATAGGAATTGTTTCTTTATAATGCTTAGTTACTGTTTACAGGAGTAGCACAACAATCACTTCTATGACCTCTGCATTTGTTTAGCATCTATTGTGTGTTAGATGCTGCACTAACAGTTGACTTACAGCAACAATGTGCTTTTAGCATTTTATCCTAACTCCTTGCATTTTACAGAGGACATTGGTTCAGAGAAGTTAACTGACTTGTCCAAGGTTGTGAAGTTGGTAAGTGGTGTCGAGTTGATCCCAAAGCCTAGGCTGTTAATCTCTCTAATGCACCGTTTCTCAATCAAGATGAAGAATCACCACACCTTCTCCCTCTGGGTTGTAATTAGTATTTTGGTGGTGAACGTCATGTAATCTATGCAGAAATAGAAGTATAATGATGTACACCTGAAATTTTTACAATGTTATAAACCAATGTTACTGCAATAAACAAAAAATTAAAAAAAAAAAAGATGAAGAATCATTTTAAACAGATTAAATCCTAGTGGTTTTAAGTAAACACATGGCCCACAGATTATCAATTGAAATTTGTCTGTGAATAATCTTTAGATGCTTTCCAGCATTGTTGGCAAGTTCTACCAGATCAGAATTACTACGAAATAGCTATTCCATCTTATATTTCCACATTAAAGCCAGTAATACCAGAGTAACAAATCCACTGGGAAGGCAACTCCTTTCAGCCAAGTCAGCTGAGTGCAGAAGGAGACTGGGAAACACTGTACTGGTTGTACCAGAGAAGGTGGCAGTGGAGGTTGGTTCAGATGCCAGCCTCTTGTAGGGGAATCAGTACCCAGCTCAGGAGAAGAGGGCCAGCCCCAGACTCATGCTCTAAGATCACTTGGGCAGAGGAAGACTTCTTCCAAATTATGTTACAAGCTGCATCCTCATCGCAAGGGTAGGGGATAAATCTAAGAGGCGATGTACCTTTAAGCATCAATCAGGTCAGCTCCAGGAAGTGAAGGATTAGAGAGAAAAAACGCTTTGACAGCTAAGAAGGCAAGGCTCCCATCCCTGGAGAATCCACAAAGACTCTTTGCCACCTTGATTACTTTGAGTTCTGATAAAGTTTCTGAGAACAAACTGTGATGCTGCAACATATTATCTTGGAATTACCATGAAATTTTAAAAATATATTCTTTGAGCCTCAAAAAACTCTTAGACAATTTAGATATACATTATCTAGGTTAATTTTACAATAATAATATTAATAAATTGAGTCTAATAAAGTATCCATATTGTTTTGTCCATGATAAGTTTTGCTTTCCAGTGATTACTGATATTATTAAATTAATAACTTTGGGACAACTGCACTCACTTTCTCTTAGCAAATAGGTAAAGGAGTTATTTTAAGCCCATGCAAGTTTACTTTATAGGTGAAGGAGCTACCAACAAGAAACAGAACAAAAATCAAGAAGGAAAAAGAAAGCACGTCAGAGTTATGAAGAGAAAGAAATGACTCTTATTCAGAGCTAGGGGGTTCGGCTTCAAAAATTACAGATTAATTTGCAACGTGTCCATGAGTGGAAAACAAAGGAAATGCTGATATAGTCCAACTTGTAAACTTTATAATAAATCAGATATAAATGGTTAGCTCACCTACTTATTAGCAGGAGATCTGCGACTAGAATCACGGTCCCCGCTCTTATGGAGTGGATAGTTTTTAGAGGAGATGATAATTAAACAATTCAATAGTGAGTGATAAGGACCTTGAAAGGTTCTGTAAGGACCTGTAACAAAGGCAAGGCCCTTAGTCTGGATGAGCAGGGCAGCTTCTCAGAGGGAGTGATATTCAGTCTGGGATTACAGACATATTCATTCAGAGACCTACAATTTTGCAGCTAGCTATAACCACTTAATTGACAGAAAATCTTCCATAAGGTCCACGACTAAAAACCTTTGACATTAAATCACAAGAGTTTAAGAGGCAGCAAAGATGTTACATTCCAAATAAATCCACATAGCCCTAAAAGATTCAGAAGTACCGCTGTCCTCCCAAGGTGGCATTCTTGGCTTCCTGCTAGAGTATATGCTCTTTAGCAACAAAAACTGTTTTGTAAAGACACATTGCACAGATCTGTTTTGGTTCTTCCAACCCAAAATCCCAGAGGGATGTGTGATAGGAGAGTTTCACCCTGAAGGATGGACTCCACACACACCTCTACAGAACCTAGCGGGGAGAGGCCTCACAAGCAAACGCTGTCAGGATTTCCAGGAGGCATTTCCCAGAACGTCGCCAAAAGACATCAAGAAATCGTACTTAGAGAGAAGAGTAATGAATACATACCCGAAAGCACTGGATGTGAAAATAGAGATTGAGGGTCTCAATGATCATTGCAGCTCCTTTCCCCAAAGGAAGCCCACAGGAAGAACACAGTTTCTTCCCACTTATAGACCTACGTTTCAAAATATATATATTAATAGAAAGTTTTGTTTAGAAGAGCTGGTCAAACATACAACATATAGCCTCATGCAAAAAAATGAAAACATGGATTTTTAAAATGTTTATATCATGAATTAAATGACAGTTACTGAACTGAAAATGAGCAGGAAATTAAGCATTATATAGAAGTTGCAAACAACTGCTAAATACAATAGGCCTCCATTGTAGTATGGAATTTGGTGTGTGTGTGTACGTGTGTGTATATATGTGTGTTTTAGTTATTTGTTGCAAGAGGTTTGTGTTGTAATCTATTCAACCATAGTGAGCAAATGCCTTGAAATAATTAAATGTATTTATCATATATTTTCATAAGTCCTAAAAGATAATCAAGTTTAGCTTTACTAAGGTTTCAATGTTGCTTTCAAATTTTCTACAATTGTTTCATTGGCCCACTAGGGCATCTTTACTTACTTATTAAGAAAAAATTTTTTTTGTTTAAAAATAGAGAGGCGATTGTGATACAGCCTAACAGGTCCCAGGCAGCTATGGGACCCAACCCCTGCTCTGTCACCAAGTTCTGTGATCTGGTATAAAGAACTCATTTTGGGTTTCCCTTTCACCTTTAAAATGAGAGGATTGGACTAGATTATCTCTACTACCTCTTCCAGTGTAAACACTCTCTGAGTATGATCTGGGCACATATCATCCTCTCTGAATTATAAGCCCCTTGAGGGCTGTGTCTACCCCATCTCTGTACCCATGAAGCCCCTAGTACAGTGCCCATCAATGGACTAGAACCAAACTCAGCAGACTGACACCAGGTCAGAGCACTCGATTCTGTCCTTTAAGGCAGCTTTCCCCAACTAAGATCAGTTTGCAATGATGCCTACTGTCTGGAAAGCTCTTGGATTACACAAGAAATTTTAAAATATGCAGTATCATTCAGAAGCCAATGGGGTACAGAGGGACGAAGAAACAGAAAGGAAAACCAGAGAAAAGTGGAAGAGTTGCCCTAAGCAAACCCTATTTATTAGGATTTCCCTCTTATCCAGTAGTTAAATGAAATTTCTAAATCAAAGAAAATCTCTGAGTACTCAGTAATTTGTCTGTCCAGTGAACAGGAACTCAGGCAGCTTTTAAGAATATCATGGGGCCCAATTAACGTCCAGAAGCAATCGTTAGAGAGCTTGAGTAGGGTAAGAGAGAAGGATGAAGTTTCGTTTCTCAGCCTCCGCCTGGTTCTCTGTAAAAGCCATCAGCGGATCCTGCCTAGAAGGAGCAAGTCGTCTTGGAGCAAAAGGCGCCGACTTAGGAGCCCAGCAATTGTCTGGTGGATTTTATTATTAGATTGCAGGTTCCACACAATGTAATTAAAGCCGCGTCAATGTCACACACTCAGCTTTTTCTATCGTGGACTGCAGGCGGGTGGGGAATGTGTGATTCCTTCTGCCTATGTACGTGTGTGGGGAGAGACATGGATGGGCAAATCCCTCAAAATCATTTGGCAAGCGCTAATTTGGTTGAAATTATGCTGGACAGACTCTAGCCAAAACAAAGCAGCCTCAGAAAGGCTGGCTGACCTCTTGTACCTGTTTGGTGACTGGCCAGGAGTGGTGGGAGAACAGGGGGACAAGTGCCCCGCCTGGAAGTTCTCTCGAGGGCTTTTCCTGTAATATGGTAAAGGAGCCAAAAATTATGACAAGTAAAGAGAAGCCCAATCCCACAAGAAAAGACAATTTAGATAAGAAAAAAAAAACTTCCTTGACAACCAAATAAAAGACCATGGAGTGTCCTAGAGGTAATTTTTTTATAAAGGACAAAAAATAATAATTCCATCTAGCAAAGATTATACATGCACTGGCTGCATAATATCAAAACCAGGCTGGCACTGTTGAACAGAAAAGACATAATATTTTTCTAATCTTTATTTTTGTCAGGTTCTTTGCTTAGCTAAAACTGCATTTGGAGTTGGATATAAAAATTACGGACTGGTTGAGAGGAGAGAGATGAGTAGGGATATAGGGAAAAGCTCTTAAAAAGAGCCCAGAAATAAAGGGCAGAGCTTAAAGGAGATATTTTTCAGTGAGGTGGTATTTTCCACCCCCATCAATAAATTCCTCAGGGGAACACGTGATTAGGGGTAATGTTCAAAAGATTGAATAAGTGCTATGTCATGGGCATCTACGAAGCAGAATGGTCCCCAGCTGGAAGCTACCAGAATGGTTTTACAGGTGGTGTTGGTTGCACATGAGGTCTGCCTGTGATTAAGCTGTCAGTTCTTGGCTTTTGCTTATAAAAGTTAATTTCATTTATAAAGAAAGGGATAGAACATAGGAAAAAAAAACAAGGAAAAGAGAAATGCCAACACAGAAATGAACAGAGCATGAGTCCATCTGTCTTCTAACCACTTTCAAAATAACTCCCTGAGGCGCCTGCCCACCCAAACCTCCCTCCTCAGGCAGAGTGTGTTGTCTTCAAAATATCACATTTTCACGTAATACTCTAAACTATCAGTACTACTGCCTTAAAAAAAAAAAGGTTGAAAATCACTGCAATAATCCATAATAATAATGATTACTTCTATGTGATTTTAGCTTCAGTTGATTCTGAGTGTCATCTAGACATAGAAATAAAATTGGATGGGGGCCGGCCCCGTGGCTTGGTGGTTAAGTGCGCACGCTCCGATGCTGGTGGCCCGGGTTTGGATCTTGGGCGCGCACAGAGGCACCACTTCTCCATCCATGCTGAGGCCGCGTCCCACATACAGCAACTAGAAGGATGTGCAGCTATGACATACAACTATCTACTGGGGCTTTGGGGGAAAAATAAATAAATAAAATCCTTAGGGGCCGGCACGGTGGTGCAAGCAGTTAAGCACACGTGCTCCGCTGCGGCGGCCCAGGGTTCACCGGTTCGAATCCTGGGCGTGCACCGATGCACCGCTTGGCAAGCCATGCTGTGGCGGCGTCCCATATAAAGTGGAGGAAGATGGGCATGGATGTTAGCCCAGGGCCAGTCTTCCTCAGAAAAAAAAAAAAAGAGGAGGATTGGCAGATGTTAGCTCAGGGCTGATCCTCCTCACAAAAAAAAAAAAAAAAAGAAATAAAATTGGATGGGCATAAGAGAAAAGGGGGAAATGGTTCAAACACTGTATTGAGAAAAAAATGTAACAAGAAAATAAGGTAAAAAGATGAACTTATATAAACAAGTTATCATCATCATCATCACCATCATCGTGATTATCACGCCATCACCTGTACTATATAGTACTTACTATTTGCCAGGCATAAAACCCGATGAGGTAGGTACTATTATTATTCCCATTTTATACATGAGGAAATTGAAGCAGAGAAAGATTAAGTAACCTGCTCACAGTCTTATACAGGCAAGTGGCAGACTCAAAATTTGAATCCAGGTGGTCTGGCTCCAGGTAGAATGATTGATTAAAGTATAATGAATGTTATATTTTTAAAACTGATTACAAGGAACCTCTGTCTCAAATATGATCTTATCATGGAACTGTGGGTTCATTTTGAATTCTTCTACCACTTAAACAGTCAAGTACTTTGGATAAGTTATTTAATTTCCCTGAGCCTCAATTTCCTTACCTGTAAAATGGGAACAATAACCCAGTAAAGTTATTGGGAGAGCTCAGCGAGTTAATGTATAAAAAGAAGAGGAGAGATATGTAAACCTCTCAAGGCAGTGCCTATTATACTGAAATGCTTCAAAAATGATAGGAACTATTATTATTGTAAAAAATATGTTTCTGACCAAATTAGAATTTACCCTGGCGGTAGCCACTTAAAGGGAGAGAATGATAATGAGAGAAAAACATTTTTTTCCTTGAAAGAAAATTTGTCAAGAGGCTCTGAGACAACTTAACTCACTTAAATAAACTGCTAGTACAACAGGCCTGCAAATTCTTTCCAATTTTTAGATTTGTGGGTTAAAAATATTATTTTGCCTTTTTCAAATTGATAAATCCACAGTGAATATTTACTTGCCAGGAAGAGTGTCCCAAACTTCCATAAACATCTGTTACCTTGTCAATGAAATTCAATGGAGAGAAAGCACAAAGATGCTGCTAACATCTTGCCATCTCACGCTTTTTTATTTTTCCTCCTTCGTAGTCAATAAATTAAAAAAAAAAGAATTCCACATCCATCTTATTTGGTTACTCACTTCCGTCTTTCACTCGGAGACTCAATCTGATGGTTAATGCTTTTATCCAATGGGAGAGTTTTTGGCTTCACATCTTCTAGAATGTGCATTGATGGGTTTGATACCTGCTGATTCTGGGGTGGATCTGAGGCCAAGTAAAGAACATAAACTTAGTGCTCGGTAATGTCACCTCAGTGCTTAGTGAGTCACCTTTCTTTAAAGGGCTGATGCCTGCTGAGGTCTCACAGGGATTTCATGGAGACTCTGGGTACACGGTGGTGGGAGTTTAATCACTGTATTGTTTAGTATAAGCTACTAGTTAGCACAAACCCAGTTTATTCATTGTGCTATTTAGCACAAGCTAGAAGAGAAGCTTGCAGTTAGCAGAGGTCATATCTGACTAGATGATGTGAGGGGGTCTTACAATAATTTAAACATCGGGGGTGGTCTTCTCCATTCTTACCCTGAGCTTGCTGTGGGTTCATCCCACAGGGTGGGGCCCCAGCTTCTGCATCCAGCTGATCATCCTGATGGATTCCTTTTGATCCAGGGTTCTCAGAATGAGTCAAGGCCCCTTGAGTTAGGCTGTTAAAATATTTCAGAACAGAGATAAAAGCAACTCAACTAAACTGATTGATCTTATCCCGTAGGGCATCGAAGTACCAACGACAATATGAAAAAAGAAATGGGGCTAACTAAATGTTCATTTATGCTTTTTGTTTTAAACTAGATTTAAAATGGATTTAAAATACTGTAAAATGCTACGCATTTTCATTATCCATCAATTTAACAAGCTTGAGAAACCATCATTTCCATTGTCCTCCCATCTCCCTGCCCACAAAGCTCTTCATTCTAATAATTTCAAGGGACTCCAGAGGTAAGCGGAATCTCCCAGATTTTCACAGGAGAAGACTTCTTGCAGAAATCATTTGGGCCACACGGGACTTTGGCAGCCCATGGTAATTCATTTGCCTTTCAGTAGCTTCTGTGTGCAAAGAAAGGAGAGATGGAGGAGATTATAAATAGTTCCTGATGACAGCAGGCACTATTCGGAAACTAGCAAAAATTCACATAAAATTTTACCAGCATTATTCAAATATTCCTGACTAGTGGCTTTCATTTCATAAAACTGAGAAGTTCCTTTAAGCAGTGTTAACTGGAAACAGATGTCCTATTCCAAGGGCTTTGCAGACTCTGGAAAGGCTCTGGACTCCAGGCTTCTATAGCCTACAATCTACCCAGTCTTTTAGAAGATGAGCATAGGAGAATTCTCAGAGCAAATCCCACAAGAAGAGCTCAGCTTGCAGCTAACCTTTCCAATTGGCCAGTGTTTTAAAATGACACTGAGATAGCCTTTCGTGTCTTTGGGTCCCTCTGAGGATGGTGTATGTGTGTGTGTGCAGCCTGGTACAGCATCACATTTATCAATATCTATCTGGTATCTCAGAGCCACAGAGGCAAACATCTGTCTCATAAAGAACTTGCTGATGGCAGAGCACTGCTAGCCTCCTGGGTTTCTGTGGGTCCCTTCTAGGTTAGGTGTGGGGTGGCATCAATAAACACACTATAGCCCATAGCTACAACCAGGTTCTGCTCCTGTCTGAGCTAGCTCTGAATGCTGCAGGAATTTCTGGGTGCCCTGTTCTGATCTCCCTTGGGACACACTGGAACCCATGGGTGGGTGATTACCCACAACCAATTGATTTGTTGGTTATCTTTTCTATTATCACCCAGAGTAAATGTGGCTTCTCACAGCTCAGAGGATACTAATGACAAAGTTCAGGTCCACAGTAAAACCACAGTGGGTGGGACTTCATTTCAACCTCTATCCCTCTAGACACATTAACCATTTCAGGTGAGTGATATTTAGGTTTGGGGCTTTGAATTGATGCCATGGTCCTTTGATGATCTACATTGTCTCCCCTTATTTAAAAAAAGTTTCACCTTTTCTTTATTTAAAAATAAGGCTATTTATATTCAGTAGCGTAAGGACTCTAACTTCCGAGCTATTAGAATGTGTTTGAGCAGTATGTAATGTATTACTGGAATGATCGTTTCAAAGCTGAACGTGATACGCATTAGCAATAGGTACCCTATCTGGGAGTGAACGGGCGGAGCCCGGCTTTGTGAATTCTGATAGACAGCTTGGTACACAGTTCATACCTGTCCTTTTCCTCCAGTGGATCACTTTCCCTAGTCTTAAGCAACAAGTCATTGTTGTCCTCCTGGAATGGTTTCTTCTGTCTTGTCTCTTGTTCTTCCTCGCGACAGTTTTCCAAGTCCATCTTATTCTAAAGGGGAAAACAAGGATAATCTTAAATAAACATTTTAAACACACTGAACAACACTCATCTCTGGCCACTGGATATGTGAAGCATTTTTCAATCACATTGCCTACAATTTAAAGAATAGTCATCCAAATTAACTGAATAGTAACAGATTTCCAACTATTTGGAATAAATACGTAATCTGGATCTCTCTCAAAAGCTATCATAAAAAGGAATTGGTTAGAAAACCCACCTTTCAAAATAAAACAAAGTCATAGGACAGCTCACTTCAGGGCAAATGGCTGTCTAGCGCCCATGGGTTTATGCAGACTATGGACTATCCAGGTCTTGGTATGATTTCTGTCCAGTACCTCCATGACCTTATTTAGGGAATAGGGAGGTAGACCAGCCTTTCTGGGCTCTATCCAGCCCTCCAAGACACATGTAAATTTCATGTGGAATTTTAAGAGTGGGTTAGAAACAATTTTCATGGAGGCTGGTGGAGAGCATACTGTTGGCATCCTGCTGCTACCCTCCAGTGCAAAGGAATGTATGGCATGGCAGAGAGGAATAAATGTCTGTTGAATGAATGAACGATGGATGGGCAGTAAGACGGACATTTCCACACACGGCTTCCTTAAATGAGATTTTGTCAGCCAGTGCAGAAAGATGTTGGTTGCCAGCCCATGGGGGCAGATCTGGCCTGAGTAATGACTTTACTGCTCCTCAGGAAATGACTCTAGGGTTTGGCCATTGGCAGTGACAGTACCATGGGGTAAAATGGCCACATAGTAGCTGACATGATTCTAGGGAAATAGCCAGTCCTGGATTTAAAGCGGTGGAAAACCTGTCCTTGTGGTTTTGTACTTCTGTTTAGGCTTACTTATTTCACAAATTGCTTTTAATCTATGGTCTCACCACTGTCCCACTGCCTTCAGTCATAGAGGAGGATGCAGACAGCTGGTCTGCAGAATTTGAAGAAACAGTAAATGGAACCACAGTGTCTTCGATTATCTTGCGCTCCTAAGGGGAAAGACAGGAATTAATGAAAGGGGAAAAAATGAAAAATCATATCTGTCAAGAGAAAAATTTCATGAAAGAACTTTAGGAAAAAAACATCAAAATTATGTGCAAACAAACAGGGCACTAAAAAAAAGTCTTATTTCTAAAAGCATGTAATCAGATAACACTCTATGGGCAATGATTTAGAAATCAGCATTTTATTTAGAAAAACAAAGTCTTTGCAAATTAATTAGTTAGTGTGATTCAAGAAGCCTAATTAGAAATGCTAGTAGGGATCAGATTATGCACAAAAATTGTTGTTGAAGATAAAATTCACAATATTAACAATAAACAAATTTTAGATAATACACATAAAATGTAGCTCCCTTCAAATTCTCTAACGTGGTCTCACTTGTTGGTCTAAAAAGAAATGAAACAAAGAAAACAAAACAAAGTTTTCCACCTTTCCAAATCTTTTTAGTACTCTGTAGTGAATGCAGTGGTAAGAATTCATTTTGCCTCGATATCAAAATTATACTCATAAAATTAATTCACTACTACTAAACATGCTTGCCTCAAACACACACACAAATAAATTGATACTTTCATGTCATCTCTCTAAGATAAATCAAGAATCTGACTCTGACTAGAGAACAGATACAATTATATTGTCTACCTTCACCACGACTCAACACACCTTAACCACAAACTAAATTTGGGGGAACTGTGATCTTTTAGAGGTCTTTTATTTGTTTATTATTTTTGTGTGTGTGTGAGGAAGACTGGCCCTGGGCTAACATCCGTGCCCATCTTCCTCCACTTTATATGGGACGCCGCCACAGCATGGCCTGGCAAGTGGTGCGTCGGTGCGCGCCCGGGATCCGAACCGGCGAACCCCGGGCCGCCGCAGCGGAGCGCGCGCACCTAACCGCTTGCGGCCCCTAGAGCTCTTTTAAAAAGGTTGATGGGCTTTGAGTAAAGAGAATCAGACATAGCCACATGCATACACATACCACAGACACAAAAAGTGTTGACAGACTCAGAGGAATTAGGACTACAGGTCAAGTTCCCTCTTGGGAATTTCCTACCTCCTCGTAGTATCTGCGCTCTTCCTCCTCCACCTCCTTCTGGGCCTTTTCCCATTCTTCTTTCAGCTTGTCCTGCTCCTTCTGGTATCTCTCCTGTTATGGAATTTCCAGAGATCGTTCTGAACTGACCCCTGCATACGTCCTTGGGACCTTCCCCCGCTCTAAACCACCCTGTATAATACATTGCAAGACTACGTTCTTGTAACATTCTGAATCTAATCGATTCATGCAGCAAAGGCGGAAGACTATTTTGTGGTGCTCAAACAGGCGAGGGACATAAAAATCCAACGGAGAGCTGGATTTTTCTGCTGTCGGTGTTTTACAGAATTGTTCTTCATATATATAAATAGACATTTTCTTATGGAAAGAGAAAAGGTGGAAAAATTGAAAGATTCTAAAATCTTCCTTAACTTGGGTTTTGTCCTAGGAGGTAGGCTAAACCAATGGTTTGCTTTTACTAGGCCTTTCAGAGGTGAGTTTTACTGTTCCACTAATAAAAATACATTGCCGCTGGTGGAGTTTAATAAAAGATTTAAAAAAATACCCTTGTAGGTTTACAAGATAGACAATGCAGAAAGATCCAAAGTGGACGAGATGATAATTAGCTGAGCAGCTGAATTACTCTTTGCTTGTAGCCATCCTATCAAAATGGAATCTTCCTAGCTTTAAGTAACTTCTGAATTAAGAGCAGCTTTTCAACAGCCCATTAGAAGGCTTCAATATTAGAACTGCCATTCTTGTTTTCAGAAACAATACAACACTAGTCACCACTTCTGGGGGAAAAAATAAATACTCTGAGTAAGGATGGCTTTAAAAATGTGACTGGAGTCCCTGACAGCTGACTAGAAAAAATGAATAAATGGAGATTAAAATTAATGCTTAAAACGAGAACTGACACCAGTGGATGCCTTGGGAATGGCATCTTTGACATGACAGAGACAAAGGAATCACTGAAGTGCACCACACACAGTCAAATATTTTAGGCTGATTATTGTCAGTCCTCTCCCTGAGGCTAAAACAAATCTGGGCTTCTATCGTCCTGGGGAAGGCACTGAGATTTCCTCCAGGTTTTACCTGCTATGTCGTTACCTTAGGAGCAAAAGGACTTGATTGGAATTGTCTGGAGCCTGATGTTCTATTAACGCTCTAGCAAAACCACTGTTGGTCAACTCATGGCCAGCTTTTAACTCCAGGTAAAAATTTGTTATAAAAACCGAATATTGTAAAGTTTTAGAGAGGGACTTCGGGGCTTTTCAGAATAGAGGGACTGAAAAGCAAGCAAAGCTTCTTTGGCTTATTGGTTCTAGGAGCTCACCACTGGCTCCCTCACCAAGAGGATGAACTGATGATGCAGGCAGTGGAAGATGTGGTATGTCTGCAGCACGCACACACGCGCACACACGCTCACACACACACACACACCCTTCCTTCTCCCACAAACACCTGGCCCCAAATCCCACAAGCCACGATGCCACACTGGTAACAATTTGGTGGGACAGGAACAATACATACGCCTACACCTGTAACCACGGCCACCCTGCAGAGTGTAACAGAGCACCACAATGGGCAGCACACTCGCCTGTCTTCCTTACTCCGTGGAATTTCTGACTCTTGGCTGGTCACCATTTAGGTGAGGAAGGGGCACCTGATTTCCAAGAGAACAGCAGACGGCCAGGGCTGGTCTGGGTCTCCCAATGGACCCAGAAGTCCCCACAGCTCTGGGACTTTGCTGAATCTGGTTCTAACTAACATTTTGGTATTGAAGGTTTACCCCTCTGCAGTTTTGAAAAGTGTCAGACTTAACCACCAGACCTAAAGCCAAACTACAATCAATTAAATATCTAAACTGCCCCTTTGCTCCCGGCTCCTAGGAAATAAACTAAAAGGATTAGAACAAAAAGATAAAAAAATAAGTAAAATAAACTCGCATTAGGCATTGCTTTCTACACAGCAGCTGAAAATCATCAAAATTAAGGAGATTTAACATTCTTTTCCTTTATAATTTTTTTTTTAAATAAAATCAGTACTATTGGGAATATAGTGGAAAGAACACGAGTTTTAAAGTCATCCAGACTTGGATCTGAAACCAAGTTCAACCTTTGTTAGCTGTGTGACCTTGGGCAATTATTTTAACTTCTTTGAGGCTTAGTTTCTTTAATTGCAAACAAGCTAATAACACATACTTTAAAGAATTGTATAAGGATTAAATTACATAAAAATATGTCAAGCACCAACCACAGTTCCCGGCACATCCCAAGTGCTCAGCATAGGTTAGTTTCTAAAGTTACTAGGTTACGTTTTGAAGTCCTGTTACTCCACAAAACTGGCATGAAACAAGTAGGAGCATGATACAGTTACTCCCAGGATTTTTCTAGATTTGAAAATTAGCAGCTTTTACTCAAAGATGGAGCAAACATTTCTACTTAAGGAACTAGACCCAGGCCCAATTTTATTCCCCACGTTTGCTCTCCAATAGCTTTTTGATAATTCATTCCCACTGCTACTTGGACTGGAATTTGTTTGGCAACTAAGGAGGTGATGAATGGATGGACTGGCCCTTAATCAACACTTGGAGTTGTTTTGGTTTTTTTGGTGAGGAAGATCGGCCCTGAGCTAACATCTGCCAATCCTCCTCTTTTTTGCTGAGGAAGACTGGTCCTGGGCTAACATCCATGCCCATCTTCCTTCACTTTATATGGGACGCCGCCACAGCATGGCTTGCCAAGTGGTGCGTCGGTGCGCGCCCGGGATCCAAACCGGCAAACCCTGGGCTGTCGCAGCAGAGCGCGCGCACTTAACCGCTTGCGCCACCAGGCTGGCCCCTGGAGTTTGTTTATTTTAAGTGAAATGCACTTTCCTCGTGTTCATCAGTGTAACTCCTGGCAGGAGGAATTAGACAAAGGGCATTCTGTCGCATGGACACAAAATGAATTGACTTAGACTCATTGACTTCTGAAAGGAATCTGATTCCACGCATTTCCTGTGCTAAAAATCTATTTAATACAACAGAGACTGAGAGCATAATCTAAAAGAAAAAAGCAGCAAACCCAGTCCTACCTGGAGCAAACGTTCCTGCTCCTGCTGCCACTTTTCCTGTCGCTTGCGCTCCTCCTCTGGGTCCCACGCCCAGAACTTAAACTGCTTAGAAAATAAAAGCATGATCAGAACTGAGCCATGTCCTCAAGGCCAGGCCAGGGCAAGGGACACGATTAGCCAACGGCCTGGCACCCGGATGGACACGCAGAAGCAGAAGCCTTCACATATCTAAAGGCCCTCTTTCTTGGTTGGAAATCATTTTTTAATCTTAGTCCCTCTTTGGTTTACGTCCAAGATGTTGGTATGATTCTGTGAACCTTTTTGGAGTTAATGAAAACATGAAGTAATTAGCCACTGGCATGAGAAGGCTTTTGCTTCATTTCTCTTAGAAGTGATTTCTTAAATGTATTCATGCTCCTGAGCATAAGATATTCATTCTGCATATTGATCCTTGGTCCGAACAAATGGGTCTGATTATTTGAGCAGAACTGCATTTTGTAAGAAGTCGTGTTTGCTGCACCATAAAACTAATGTTTTATAGTGTTATTGCTTTTCTACACCAGCTTTCCCTAAAGTGGGTTATTTAACTCACCAATGCCCTCCAGCACCACCTGAGGTCCAGGCAAGGGGGAGCCGCTGCCCTGGAGCCTGCTTAACAAACACTCAAACCCAAAGACTTTTTTTGTCTTTTAAAAAAGGTTTTTGTGAGTTTGGGAACCAAGTGAGTGAATGGGAATAATGGGATAAGGATGCATGAGCTAAAGCAGGCACCCAGGCCACAGAAGATGAGATTGAGAGGGTGAGGGGTGGGGGAATCACATCCTGGCCCTGGAAACCAGCAAAAGGGGGCTGCTATGTTTAAAGTTGGCCTCCCCTGTCACCCAGAGCAGGTGCTGAGGCAGACCAGGTTCCCCATAACTGCGCTCCCTCCCTTCCCTCCTTTCTGATGGGTAGCTTTGGGAGGCACTTAGAATTGCCTGGGAATCTTGAGAGAAAAAGTGAGGCGAAGGTGGAGGAGTTAGGGAGCAGGGGGAGAGTCTGGGCTGGGGTGGGGAGCAGGCAGAATCTACCCACCCTGGCTGCCTGGGATGCTGGACAGGGTCAGTCCTGTCCAAGGTTTAGATAGGTCCAGTTACTGCCCAAGACACCTGGGCCAGCCCACCTTCCGCCCTGCCATGCCCCCAACAGATCCGTGCTACCACTCAGGTGCACAGCTGGGCTGGCCCAGGAAACCGTCTCCAGGCTGAGAACACAGGCCAGGCCACGGGTGTTGCTTGATTTACAATATTGTAACTACTTATAACTTTAATGTGTTTAGACATATGAAATGTGGGCCTCAATTGGTACACTTGCTGTGGTTCCTGCAAATGGTTGGGATGGTCATGCTGCCCACAGAGACTCAAAGAAAGGTGGGTAAATATGGTAGGGAAAAGTGCCTATATGCCACTCTTGGGATTCACACTACACATCAGTATATTAAAGGCTCTGACAAGTCATGTAGGGGAAAAACTATTTAACTGTATATGATCCAAAGGTTCCCAAATTTCCTTGCATGACCAGAAAATGTTGTCCAAATGTGGATCCCAGATAGGAAATTCTATTGCATTAATAATGTTGGAGGTTCGGTCCACTCAGCATGTTCCTAAGACTTACAAGTTTAAATGTTCAGAACCTCTCTCAGGGGCACAGCCCTTCTTTGTCTTTTGAGGAAAAAGGGTGTGGTTATGTGAATCAAGCCACAGGGATCCCAATGGGGAAAGTCCACTAGTAGGAAAACAAGAACCACAGTTAGGAATGACTTAATTTTCAGATTTCACTAGGTAGTAAACATAAGAATAAGTTGAGGAAAAAGTAAGCAGATAGGAGGAGGAAGTGTGGGGTAGGGTGATCGAGTGCAGAAGAAAATACGGAATATTTGTTAAAAAACAAGAGAGGAAAACAATGAGCATTTTCAGAGGAAGATAAAGAGGAAGATACCAGTAATAAACAAAAGAGAAAGAAAAGTGACCATGCTCCTTCCTTTGGTGACTATTTGCTGAGAGCTCACTATGGGCCAGGTGGGGATACCAGCTGGCCAAGATTCCCAGCCTTGCGGAGCTTGGAGCTTACGACTGAGTGTGTGTGGGGGTGGGGAGTGGCCCATATGTAAATGACCACCAGAAGATGGTGGAATAACTATCATAAAAGAGATATAAAAGGTGCTAGAGAAAGTCAGAATGGAGAGCATTTAGCCCACTTTTTTCTACAATTTATCTGTTTAAGATCTGTATCTTCCTCCAGCCCAAGGATTCCTCAATGGCAGGGAGGCCCCTTATCCCCCTAAGTATCCCAAGACCTCGCACTTTCAGGCCTCCAATAATATTTGCTGAATAAATGAATGGAACCACTTCATGCTGGGTAATGTATCTCCTTCTCTCCTCTTCACAGACCCTGACCCCATAGCTTCCGGCCTCTCCAAGTCTGACCAAGAATGGCCTGACTCTATGGAGGTTAGCATAATCAAATGCTAACTTCCTCTTCAAGCTTCTCTGATTTTCAAACTTCTTTTACTTTTCTATTCTATGAAGAGCTATTTATCATCGAAAGAACATCACATTTGGGTGGGTATTTTCAGAGAATTCACTTATATAGGTCAGCAATTTGTCTCTTTCTTGTTCTATTCTCCATAAGCCAGAAATAAGCATGTATTTCTTTAGGACGCCCTTCTTTTCCACCCCTGCCCAGGGGAGACAAGAACAATTTGACATTGTTCCATGTCATTTGAAATGGAAATCAAGGGGTTATGTTATACTGCTCTTCAGATCTGTGCCATGAATGCCAGCTCTGGGGTCCTTCTGGGTGTTCCCCTCCACCGTGGGTGAACTCAGCTTCCCAGGAAACTCAGGATTCCCAGTATTGGCTGGAAACTGAACCTCCACAAATGGTTGCTAGTTCTGGAATGTGGCTGGAGATACTGAGGGTTATGTGACAAGTGATGGGTCCCCTCTCCATTCTGCACGGGCACATAGGAATTCCCAAAGTGAGACAATTTACCTATAGATAAGAATTGGTATTGGTTGTGGTGGACAACTTGGATTAGGCATTGGGGAGGATTTGTTCATGTATAGGGCACTGTGCTAAAGGCTTCCATATATTTCTTTTTCTTTTTTTTTTTTTTTTTGTGAGGAAGGTCAGCCCTGAGCTAACATCCATGTCAATCCTCCTCGTTTTGCTGAGGAAGACTGGCCCTGAGCTAACATCTATTGCCAATCCTCCTCCTTTTTTTCCCCAAAGCCCCAGTAGATAGTTGTACGTTATAGCTGCACATCCTTCTAGTTGCTGTATGTGGGACGCGGCCTCAGCATGGCCGGACAAGCGGTGCGTTGGTGCGCGCCCGGGGTCCAAACCCGGGCCACTGGTAGCAGAGCGTGTGCACTTAACCGCTAAGCCACGGGGCCGGCACCCCATATATTTCAATTAAGGCTCACAACATCCTGAAAGGAAAGTATGATTATCTCATTGTTCAATCAATGGAAACAAGGTTCCAGAAGTTATATAACACCTTCAGGGTCACATGACTAGTAAATCTAGGATCAAAGGTGCAGCAGTGCTCCTGCAGCTACACCCAGGGGGCTTAGGAGAAATGCTAGAGTTGGTTGTGCCACAGAGGAAGTCTCCAAATACGATGGGAATTTCAGAGGATGAACAAGGTGACAGGCCCAGCATTGGAAACACCCAGTTCAGAGAAGACTCAGGTCTACAGAGAGAGTTCAGATATAATTCCACAGCAAGGAATTTCCATGGTGTCATATGTCTTGACATTTTAATTAGCAAATTTTTAAAAAATTTCATTGAATATACAGTTAATATTATTCAGGATACTGATTGTGAGAAGGGGTAAAAAGGGGTGCAACAAAGACAGCTTGGGTTTCCCAGAGAGAGTCTAGGCTGGGCCCTGCCCGCCAACACTATGTTGCAGTATTATCCTCATTTAAAAAAATGATTTTGAATGCCTACAGAAGTTGTATATCTTGATACTAATTCCTATTGTCAGATTCATTTTAATTGCTTCTTTTAGATTTTACTTTCCTGAATCACTTATCATTTCGTTTCCAGGCATGATAACAACTCCGCACAATGATGATCCATGTCTTTCTTCCTAATTCACCTGACAGCATCATACATGACTTTTAATTATTCTTTTACTCCAAACAATTGTTTGGAGCCCATTTTTGGTTGAATCCTCTTTAAGCAAATCAAATCCCTTATAAATTAAAATCACACTAAATGCATGACCTTATTCCTTAAAATGAGTTACTTACAGGTGTAGTTAGAGGGGACTTTTCACTGCCTGGAGAATCCACTGCACAGGAAGAAAGGAAAAAAGATCACAGTGTGAGTCGTTTCCAATTGTCTTTCTTTTTGATCTTCTCAGTGGAATGTGGTTCCTACGTCAGTCTCAGACCAATTTTTTTACTTTTGTAAGCCAAGAGCATTAGAAAATCACAATAAAGCAGACCCCTGAAGCAGTTTGCACCCATCACCAAAAGAAGTTATGACCAATGTAACATCTGATCACATCAATTAGCACCAGGTACTAGACTACAGGAGGCAAAAACTATTCCTATTAGTGCTGGTTTTTAATGCACCTTCATTCTGGCTTGGTTGATCAGTTCCCTCACTGTCTGACATGAGAAGTCTCATTCAGAGAGAGGCCAGATGTCATCCAGGAAGTAAAGAGAGTGACACAGTTAACAACAGAACCATTACCAGTTCCTGGTAAATGCTTCTAATCTTTGTTTTTAAAAAAAAAAAAAAAAAAAGCAGAGGACAATAAAGAAAGAAGTGAATATTATCATTTCGTTGGATTCTCAAAATCAAAGTAAAATTCTGTGAATTCCCCCCCAATTCTAGCATCACTGGTACTGATATCAAAGAACTAGCTCTTTGCTAACTGTGCCAGAAACAAGCATTTTTTTTTCTGAAATCAGAAATGAAGAAAAATACCAGATATCATTGGTTGCCCACAACATGGATTTTTGCACAAAAGAAACAAAGCTACCCAGGATGCGTTTTACCTGACTGGGAGAAAAACTGGGAACGTCGCCAAGAGTTCTGAACTCTAAGCGGAATGCTGGCAGTGCCAGGTGACTCTAGATCAGATGGCAGAACAGAAGAAACAGAAAACCATGAAAATGGGGGTGAGAATTGAATACAACCATGCTCCCGAGTACCAAAGGAGGTTTGGCTGCAGTTGATATAGAAATTGAAAGTGAGAGAATCTAAAGTACAAAACATCTCATAAAATGCATACAAAACCTGAAGACATGGACAAAACTCAATAGCAATGAGACAGTTTATGCTGTTGTTTGTCTTCCTTCGTATTAGGTGAAATTTTACAGGCTCATTCTTAATGGTGATATTGTTAAAAACATTAAATCTCAAAATGATACACTATGCAAGAGCAAAATGCACAGTTTACATTGCTTTTGGAGAAAACAAGAAAAGTATAAAAGACAGGAGAGATGAGTTCAATTATTTTTTATGTACTTTATAAAGGTTATTATGGAAGTCTGCAGCAGAAGTTATATATACGTGCAACACAAGGATGTATATACGTCTCTCTGCAATGTGGTGGCTTCAGGCAGACACAGAAGCTCATGGCAAGCGTTTGCATTCTTCAACGACGTGCTGCACTAGTCTGTCATCATTCTCAGTGCCAATAAAGGCATCAGTTTTAAAATGTGCACATATTTCCCTCAAACATCAATTTGAAATATCTTTCTACCATTTGGAGACAGCAGAGGGAAAGAAATTTGTCATCTTTAAATGAATCTTACGAATGCTTTCAGAGTATTTAAAGACTATTTCTGCACATGTGTATGCTTAAGTGGAACTTAGGGAACATCATTAGGGCCCACCAGCAGATCTTTAGTAGCCTGGATGATCAGTCTATAAACTGGTGACTTTATGGAAATGGTGGAGACACTTTCTGGGAGAGAGAGCACTAGGCATGGCTCCAGGATTCTTGATCCTAACCCTATAGCTTCTGTGGACTTGATGTGTGACCTCAGACTAGTCACTTAAATGTGCACTGACTTTTCACACCTGGGCTAAGTCCTATACTCCCCCCCCCCAATTAAAGACAAATTATGTCTTTTAAGGTTACACTTACTAGAGGGCTTTTGCTTCTTGAAAGATAGGAATTTTATATACTCCAAACAAGTATTACTGTTACTTTTATAGCTAGCGGTGATGTCTTTGGTGAACAATTTAAACACATACTTGAAGCCAGTGGTTTTCAGAGTGTGGTCCCCGGATCTGCAGCATCAGCATCACCTTTGGGAACTTGTGAGAAATGCAAATCCTGTGGCCCCAGTCCAGACCTACTCGATCAGACACTGTAGGGGTGGGACCCAGCCATCTATGTCTTAACCAGTCCTGCAGGGGACCGTGGCACATGCTCATGTTTGAAAATTACTACTTAAAGCCATATCCCCACAATATAAACACTCTTATTTTAAGGAAAGCATTTAAGAATAGTTTATTTCTGCCTGGCATCTTGCTCTATACTTCTATTCCTACTGCTACTATCCTGCAACTACTAGATTACATTATTAATGCTCCTTCTGGGCCAGGTGTTGAGCTAAACACTTTTTTTGATTTATCTCACTTAATTCTTCCAGTGCCCTAAGAGGCTGGTATTATAATTCTCTCCAGTTTACAGGTGATGATTAGAGATTAGAGACAACTTAGTGGGTAAGGTCACACAGCTGAGAACTAGAGCCGAGCAAGAATTTGAACCCAGGGCTTCTGCCTCCAGAGCTGGCAGCTGTAATTACAGCTTCCACGAACCAGACAGAGTATAGAACAGGTATACGCCAAATATAATTCTATCTTGAAGAATAATTTTTGAAATGCTATAGTGCTACTAAATTTTGTTTTTTAATCATTCAACAGATAAAGCATGAAGTAAAGTCCCCTAATTCAACAGCACATTTTACAAAATCAAAATGCCTTACAACAGGTAATGGAATGTAAAAATATGTTAAGACAATAAAACTAATTAATATGGCTTACAATATCTATTTCCTCTCTATATTACTTATCTACACAATTACAAAGTGCTAGAAATAGGGCAGAATTAAAATGTCTAAATATGGCAAACGCTGGCCTAGTTATGAGACTTTATTTTTGCCAATTCCCTTCAGGGTGGCAGGGCTGAAAAATTTAAAACAAATGCTTTGAAGACAGTATTGAACTTGTTTCCACATTAAGAAACTAGTGATCCTCAGTGTATGCACCAATTAACTCCCTCCCAGCACTTCCTGTCATGTAGATAGAGCCCCACTCATCTCCCAGCCATCAGCAAAGGCTAATGGAAGCCAACTTAGATTCTGCCAATAGTGGCCCAAATAGCTGCCCATTCCTGAAAAGAAAAGTAAAAATAAATCCCCAGCCACAGTGACCCTGAACCATCCTCTCTTCGCCTGGACTGATAAATCTATAAAATGTACTAGGGAAAGTAAATTAAAAAAGAAAAACAAGAAATCTTACAGTTCTTGCCTCTCAAACTCTAGCTGTTTTCACATCTGGAGAGGGAACTCACACCAGGGAAGCCCAGTGGTCTATCTGTTTTGAAGAACTGTCCCCATGGGTCATGGAACTCTCAGTACCCATTCCCCCTGTTCACATCCCTAAGGCTCCTTCCTGGTGGTTGTGGGCACCTGAGTTTCTCACCAGGATAAATGTATTCAAGTTGGGCTCTTAAAGAGTAAAGGGATGAATTCACAACTTACACATGGCCTAAAAGGTACTTAGGGAGTTTGCAGTGGTCAGTGCCTCTTTAAGACCTTCATAGAACCTAAACTCATTATTTTGAGACTCCATCCTTCCCACATTATATCAAACATATTAAAATGTATCATACATAAGAAACATTCAAATGTATCCTCAGTCTGTCTGTCTATCTATCTATCTTTCTATTTATCTATCAATCTACTCTTGTTATAAAGAATTTTTGGAAAGATTAAAGTTTTTGGTTATGAGTAACATGTTTAATCTACGATCATGAAGGATTTCTCAGTAATCATCATGCACACCCAGGAATTATTATGGAGTTAGATAATCTAACTTTCTCCCAAAATCATTGTCAAATTAAATGGATATTTTATAAAGAGTAGATAATGAACAATTAACAAAGTAGACATAATATTATGATTATAAACTTTTTATTAAAGTTACTTATTTTTCACTTTGTAATTTTTTTTTTTTACATTTTGGAGCCAGTAAAGTTATTTTAAGGTATTGAACACTTGTGTAGGCCCTATTGTGCCTGTAGTGCCTGGGTGACAGAAGGGTCTTGGCAGCTGGGGTTGCTGGCTTAGCCAAATAGAGAATGCAACCCAGGATTTCTATTCTGAAGTTATTAATTCAGCCCTCCTGGACTCTGGCAAACACCCTAAAGGGATGTCAACATAAAGGAAGTAATCTTCCTTTAAAATAAAGAATATTTTACTACAGATGGGCCCAGCAGAACATGTAGAACTAAAGTAAAAGGTTTCCTTCTCTTTACCTTGAGAATTGAGATTTGGCAAATGTAACTGGTCGGTTTCAGGCATTTTGTCCAAAAATGGAAATGTCAGGGTTGCTTCTGGTTCTGGAGATTTTGGCTTTACCACCTGGATCATGGGCAACAGATATAAACATTACAAATATTATCCATTAATAAACGCACAGGTGAAATAAAATGTAAAGATCCACTCCTATTACATAAGTCAATAAGCCCAAACATTTAACTTTTTTTTTTTTTTTTTTGCTGAGGAAGATTGGCCCTGGGCTAACACCCCTGCCCATCTTCCTCTACTTTTTATATGTGGGATGCCTGCCACAGCATGGCTTGATAAGCGGTGCATAGGTCCGCGCCCGGGATCCGGACCTGTGAACCCTGGGCCGCGGAAGTGGAGTGTGCGAACTGAACTAGTACACCACTGGGATGGCTCCAAACACTTAACTTTTAAATGGAAATTTTTGTCCCTTCACCAATCCCCCTTCATGCTTTTCTATATTAATATAGAGGTCCATTTTTCAGAGAAATCAAACTAGAGCATAAAAATTTGATGATCACTTTCCTCCAAACCCAGAAGATAGGATTCCATCTTTGGAATTATACATCACTCTGTCTCATTTTCTTATTGATCAATCACACATTCTCTTCCTGATACTACATAGTACTGAATTTGTAGTGTCAGGAAATGAGAGGATCAACATAAGATAAAAAATCTTACTATGTAAGTGCTACGTATTAAAGTAATATTACCTTCTAAGGGACGTTATTCTTGCAAAACCACACACCCCCCAAAAACTTATGCAACACACATTAAAGACCATACCCTTTGCCTGTTGACAAAGAAGCATTATTATAAATAACCATTATCAAATAGTGCCATAGCAATGATGTGCTTAGGGGATTTTTGAGGCAAGTTAGGCTACGTGTCCTTATGGTAAATAGTTCCAAACTTACAGGCTTTAAAAATTCTTACATTTGCTCTGTAGAAATAGTGTTTTTTTGTTATCGCTATTTAATTTTATTTTCTTTCTCTCCAATCTGAATGGCCTTTGGTAGAAATACCCTTTTTCACTTTGTTCCTTCTAATCAACTCATTGCTAAGAGACCTGATGACCAAACTAAAGTCTAAAATAAGAGTCAGTGGACTCTGAGCAAAGGTCTGAATGAGGGGCAGGGCTGTATCAGTCGTGTCCTTTCAGCTGCTCACAGGACTTTCTTTGATTCACTCTGGTTGGGGCTGTGTTCCCAACGGATTAATTTGATAGCCAATAGGGCGAGTGAGGCTGTAGAGCACTTGTTTCATCATAAGCTGATCTATGGTTTGGTCCTCAGGATGATTTAATGTCTAGAATTTCTTCTCAGTAGGATTTTATTTTTCTTTATGACTAATATATTCAACTCTAATGGAATCTTGAAGAAAATACGGTTAATCACTTCATTCTGCATTACATTCTGCATTCTACAGTACATTCCACAGGAAGGAGGAAATTCTCCCTGCCCCCAATGTTTTTCCTACAGTTTATTTCCTCCTTTCAGACCCAGACTATTCTTTAATACTCTATGTATAAAAATGGAGAATAGCTAGAGTCTGAAATTCCCATAAGGCATCAAGGCCACAGGCATTTCTGTGGCTCTACCAAGGGACACAGCACTCTCAGCTCCTTAAGGCCACGGGCTATATCTTGTTCACTGTTGAATATCCAGAGTCTAGTACAGTGCCTGGCACATAGTAGGTGTACAATCAATATTGGTTGAGTAAAAGAAGGATGAACTGGAACTAGAAGTAGTAAAACTTCCACTTTAAAGTCCAAATTTAGGGTTAATTTAATTTTATTTTTTTAACATTGTGGACTTAGTTTTATTTTTATTTTTTTGTGTGTGTGAGGAAGATCAGCCCTGAGCTAACATGCATGCCAATCCTCCTCTTTTTGCTGAGGAAGACTGGCCCTGAGCTAACATCTTCCTCCATTTTATGTGGGACACGGCCTCAGTGTGGCCTGACAAGCTGTGCTTTGGTGAACGCCCAGGATCCGAACCCTGGCCGCCAGCAGCGGAGCACACACACTTAACCGCTATGTCTCGGGGCCGGCCCCAGGGTTAATTTTTAAAGTTGGAATATCACCACATATAGTATGTCAGTATGCAAGTCAGCGGTTCTCTATCTGGGTGGCCCATTAGGATTTCCTGCAGAGCTTTTAAAAATACAGATGCCTGGGCCCTGCTCCCGGAGATTCTGATTTATTTGATCTGGAGTGTGCTTGGTATTTTTTAAATTCTAAAGGGTAGCCAGGTCTAAAAGATGTACACTTTTAGACTCAGTGCCTGAAAACAAACCAAACTAACATAAATGAGATGAGACTCCAAACAAGGAAGAAATTTAATAAAAACAAGCTTTTAAAACCCATTATATCAGAATAATAATTTTCTAGTTTCCTTGTTATTCAAATCCAGAGGCATCAGAAGTACCATTGCTATAAAACAGGTAAATATTGGCAAGAGAGTATTCAGCAAGCTGATAGATTAAAAAGCAAATAAGCAAGCCCACACACAGCAAACTAAAACCTAACTGCAAAGCTTTATAACATATTTACATTACATTTTTCTTTTAAATGTATCTCATTCTTCCTAATTGAAAATTAGTTATGTGAAATAAATTTTAAAAGATGCTGAAAGAACACATATATCAATATATACCAATTGTTACTAATAGAAGGTAGGTTTCAGTGATGTTTTCTCTCTTTTCTGTTTATTTATATCATATTTTTAATATATTTACATATATTACTTGACAGATTTGTTACATATTTATATATACATCACTATAAATATATATAAAAGCTGATGCAACCACTGTGATCAACTTTCTCCCTTTCTCTAATATGTATATTTCTCATATATATATATATATATATATATATTTCCCTTTTTTTTGCACTCTCTCTCTAGACTGAATGTTTGTGTTCAAATTCATATGTTGAAATCCTAACCCCCGCGATGACAGTGTTAGGAGGTGGGGCCTTTGGCAAGTGATTAGGGCCCTGCCTTCATGAATGGGATTAGTGCCCTTATAAAAGAGACTCAAGAGAGCTCCTTTGCCCCTTCTGCCAAGTGAGGACACAGCAAGAAGACGGCCGTCTATGAACCAGGAAGCAGGTTCTCACCAGACACCGAAATCTGCCGGCACCTTGATCTTGGACTTCCCGGCCTCTGGAACTGTGAAAAATAAATTTCTGTTGTTTATAAGCCACTTAGTCTATGGTACTCTGTTAATAGCAGCCTAAATGAACTAATACATGTATATTTCTACTTGTATTTAAATTTTTTACAATAAACATGTAGTGCATTTGTATTTAGGAAAAAAATACAAATTAAAGGTAGAAAAAAAGATTAGGAGAGAAAAATAAGTCTTCCTTATGAACAAGTGCCACAGCAGCAGCCAGCTGCAAAATGAAGTCACATTAACTGGGATTTAACTGCTTTGGTCCACTAGGTGCCTCACCTTTTGTGACAGCACCAATTCCACCCTTCCACTCATTTCATTCTCCAGTTTCTTCTGGTCTTTTTCTTCTGGCACATCGTTCTTCGGCTGAGGGCTGGAGGAAAACTCCACAAAGGCCACGGTTGGGCTGGATCGAGTCACAGTTGTTGTAAAATGCTGTGGCTCTGAAATAGAGTTACACTCAGAACCATCAAGAAGAAGAAGATCACATGAAGGACCAGTTATCCTGTAATGCCATGAAGTGCATTGTGTATGTACACATCCTGCCCTGGGCAATAACAAGTTAAATTACAGTGCGATGAGAGGTGTCAAAGAGCCTAAGCTGCCAGAATTCTCTAGGCTCTTTCATGATATTATAAAAAAATCAAGCAACATAAAACACATCAAAGAATCCCACTATGAAAAACTTAAGTTCTTAACAAGAGTCACAGCTTACATGAGAATAACACCACATGAAACAAAATGCTGAAATACAAAATATTATGATAGATGCTTTGGATGGGAGAACTATCTATATCTATAGATTATCTATAGATAATTTCTATCCAAATGACTGAGTGGCAGCCTGATGCTTCCTTTTGTACGTCAATGCTCCTTTTTAACATGACATTTATATAACTGGAATGTGTTAAGGATTGTGTGGTATAGATAATTCAAGGAAAATAAAGTGTTCTCTGATATGTAAAGAAGAATTAGGTACACTCTGAGTGCGTGGAAAAGTTACCACCTGAGGGAGCATATCAAAACATGGAGTACAATCTAGTTTGAAAAAGCATATGCTAAAATGTTAAGTAATGACATTTAATTTATTTTAAAATGCCATTTAAAAATAATTTGGTATTAGAAGAGAGGGAGAGGTTTTTATGTTTATCAAAAGAAGAAATATGTTAAAAATATTGAGACACATTACTTTAGGGGATAATGGGCCTCTATTCACACTCGCCGTCCATATTTGCGGCATTACTTCATTTTTTCAAACTATTCACCAGCTTGATCATTTCAGTGTCTATTTTTATGATATATTTTTCATCTATGTCTTAGCTATTGCTGTTACTGTGTGTTAACATATGACCTTCAGTTTTTAGCATTATTTATTTGGGGAAATATAATTTTCCTTATGATGATGGAGATACACTTTCAAAAAAACAAAACAAGGCAGCCAAAAGCACGGGCTCGTCACAGCAAGATAAATCATATGGTTGGAATTTCCCCAGGAAGCCTCTAGGTGGCAGCACAACCACACCAGTTATGGAGCCTGACAACTACATTTCTACTGCTCAGCAGGAGAAATTCTTGACGCTATTTCCATCATATCTTAAGAGTTATCATGATTTACCTTAAAACTAATCTGATACAAAACAAACCTGATGAGGCAAGTTCTGTATTCCCTTTTTCTGGTTTTTCACCATCATTCTCATCTTCTTGACTGTTCAGTTCAGTTTCCTCAGTGGTTGCCTGAAAAAGATTTATTCCCCCTTGAATAAATTATCCCTTTGAAGGTTCTAAAAGGTAAAGGATTTCTTTCTTTCTTCCTTTTTGTGAATAGTAATTTTTAGGCCGACAAGGGGAGTTGCCTATATGAATTCATTCTTTTCTATTTCTTAGGCAGCTTTGTGGCAAAATGCTGGATTTTCTTGGAAGGAGACATTCTGTGAAGGAGACCAGAGGTGCTCAAGCAGCAGCACATTGTGAGGGTGCACATCCCCCCAGTTCCTCCCCACCGCCTCTGACTGCCCCAGATGTACATCCCACTTTTTCCTGCCTTCCACCATCGAATTTTCAAAATCACAGCTACCCCTTCTTGCTATTACCTGAATTCTCATTGTCTCATTCTCTCTCTTTCTCTCCTCTTCTCTTACTGGTTCTTATTGCTTTTCATCAAAATATGGGATCATTCCTAAAAACTTCAACTATTTTCCTCCACCTGTGCTGAATCAGTCTCAAATGTATCAATTATTCCCATGGGTTCACCATTATGTTCTCTGTCCATTTATGACGTACTTTCATCTCCAGCCCCGAGAGTCGGTCAAAGCTTCAGTTCAGCTGGGCTGACCCTCAGTGTCATGGTAAATGGCTCACACTCAACCTGCTAAAAGTTACCTCCAAACAAGCCCCTCCTCCAAACCTGACAATTTCCATTTATAGCATTAGGTTTCGCCAGCACACAAATTCAAGTCTTTGAAGTGTTCCTTGACACACACCTCAAAACTGTCCATTATTTGCCAAGTCCTGCCAAGGTTCTAACATGATAGTCTTTATATTCATCTCTTCCTTTCTGTTTCTACAACTAGGGCCTGCGTTTAGCCTTTACTCCCTTGTTATTCCACCAGATAGTCTCTGTGATTTGGATCTCGTTGTCTAATGCACTTGGCACGTCACCGTGATGTTCATCTCTCTTGGTAGTACCTCAGTTTATCACTTTTATGTTTGTGTTCCTCTCTCTCGGTAATACCTCAATTGTACTAGTTTTATGCTCGATGGAATTTTTAACATTAAAAGAATTTGGAACAGGGGCCGGCCTGGTGGCCCAAGTGGTTAAGTGCGTGTGCTCCGCTGCAGTGGCTTGGGGTTCGCCGGTTCGGATCCGGGCACACACCAACGCACTGCTTGGCAAGCCATGCTGTGGCGGCGTCCCATATAAAGTGGAGGAAGATGGGCACGGATGTTAGCCCAGGGCCAGTCTTCCTCAGCAAAAAAAGAGGAGGATTGGCAGATGTTAGCACAGGGCTGATCTTCCTCACAAAAAAAAAAAAAAAAAAAGAATTTGGAACAATCTAAATGTCCAACAACTGGGGAATGGTTGAATGAATTACTACATGTCCATAAAAGGAAATACTATGCAGTCATAAAAAAGGGTGTTGAACAATAGTTAATGAGATGTGAAAATGCTTATTACCTAAAGTTAAGTTAAAAAATGTATATACAGTATGATGCCTATAATATAAGATTTTATACATGCTATACATATGCACCAATATACCTGCTAATACATATATAAAAATGCATAAAAAAGACAGTAAGGAACTAACACTAAAATGTTAATAATAATTATTTTTAATGTGCTTAAATTTTGGATGATATTTTCTTCTTTTTAAATATATTTCCATATTCCAAAATGTTCTACAATGAATATATATTGCTTCTATAATCAGAAAACAAAATCAATGTAATTTTACATTAACTTTATTGGGAGCCAATGGACTCCAGAGTGAATTCCAAAATTCTCCCACTGATATTATAGTATTTGCTTGATAAAAGGAAATGAAAGGTTGAATTAAATACTGGTTAGACTATACCTCAACAACCAAAAAGAACAAGGTAATGACTATCACGTTTTTTAGCAATAATGTCTTATTATGAAGGGCTAAAGTTGAATTTTTAAAGTGTGTATGAAATATTTCATAAATTTTAAAAGGTTTTAGGATAATGACTAAAATTAGTTTCAGAAAATGCATTATTAAATACTTTATAAAATATCCCTATGGGTTCTCAAAAAGCTGTGGATTTATTGGTCTCATAAGTATATATATTTTATCCATAAATCAAAATTTGTCTTTCAAGTAACCAAAATGAAACCCCTTTAAAGTTAATGTATTGGTGGAAATGGTCATTGAAATTGTCATTGAACTCTTTAAAAACAAAGAAACTATGCAAGGATGCAAGAATGGTTCAACATATGCAAATAAATAAATATGATACACCATATTAGTAAATGAAGGATAAAAATCATATGATTATCACAATAGATATAGAAAAAGCATCTGACAAAGCTCAGCATCCTTTCATGATAAAAACTCTCAACAAATTAGGTATAGAAGAATGTATCTAAACATCATAAAGGCCATATTTGAGAAGCTCACAACTAACATCACACATAATGGTGAAAAGCTGAAAGTTTTTCCTCTAAGATTACGAACAAGACAAAGGTGCCCACTTTCACCACTTCTATTTAACATAATACCAGAAGTCCTAGCCAGAGCAATTAGGCAAGAAAAAGAAATAAAAGGCATCCAAATTGGAAAGGAAGAGGTAAAATTGTTTGTGTTTGCAGATGATATGATCTTATGCACAGAAAACAGTGTTTTGACGGAGTCTTGAGGGTTAAAACTAACATAAATTCAGTAAAGTTTCAGGATACAAAATCAATATACAACTATTTGAAAAAGAAATTAAGAAAACAATCCCATTTACAATAGCATCAAAAGAATAAAATACTTAGGGATGAATTTAACCAAGGAGGTGAAAGATCTGTCCAATGAAAACTATAAAATATTGAGGAAAGAAGTGGAAGACGACACAAATAAATAGAATATCTTGTGTTCCTAGATTGTAAAAAATAGTATTGTTAAAATGTTCACACTACCCAATGCAATCTACAGATTCAGTGCAATCTCTATCAAAATTCCAATGGTATGTTTCACAGAAATATAAAAAACCCTAAAATTTGTATGGAACTACAAAAGACCCAAATAGCTACAGCAATCTTGAGCAAGAAGAACAAAGCTGGAGGCATCACATTTCCTCATTTCAAACTATATTACCAAGCCATAGTAATCAAAATAGTAATATAACAGAATAAAAACAGACACATAGATCAATGGAACAGAATAGAGAGCCCAGAAATCAACATATACAGTCAACTAATCTTTGACAAAGCCACCAAGAATATAAAATGGGTAAAGAATAGTCTCTTCAATAAATGGCGTTGGGGAAAACTCAATATCCACATGCAAAAGAATAAAATTGGACTCATCTTACATCATACACAAAAACCAATGTCTAAATTAATTAAGGACTTAAATGTAACACCTGAAACCACAAAACTCCTAGAAGAAAATAGGAGGAAAACTCCTTGGCATTGGTCTTGGAAATGATTTTTTTGGATTTGACACTAAAAGCACAGGCAACAAAAGCAAAAATAAACAAATGAGACTACATCAGACTAAAATGTTTCTGCACAGCAAAGGAAACAATTAACAAAATGAAAAGGCAATCTATGGAACGAGAGAAAATATTTGCAAATCATATATCTGATAAGGGGTTAGTATCCAAAATATATAAGGAACTCTTACAACTCAAAATGAAAAAAAGCAAATAACCCAATTAAAAAAATGAGCAAAAGGGGGGCCCGCCTGGTGGCATAGTGGTTAAGTTCACACACTCTGCTTCTGGCGGCCTGGGGTTTACAGGTTCGGATCCTGGTTGCAGACCTACACACTGCTTATCAAGCCACGCTGTGGTAGGTGTCCTACATAAAGTAGAGGAAGATGGGCACGGATGTTAGCCCAGGGGCAATCTTCCTCAGCAAACAAGAGGGGGATTGGCAACAGGTGTTAGCTCAGGGCTACTCTTCCTTACACACACACATACAAAAGGGCAAAAGACCTGAACACGCACTTTTCCAAGGAAGATATATGAATGGCCAAAAGGTACATGAAAAGGATGCTCAACATCATTAATCATCAGGGAAATCAAAACCACAATGAGATATCACCTCACACCTGTTAGAATGGCTATTATCAAAAAGTCAAAAGATAACAGTGTTGTCAAGGATGTGCAGAAAAGGGAACCCTTGTACAGTGATGGTGGGAATATAAATTGGTACAGCCATTATGGAAAACAGTATGGAAGTTCCTCAAAAAATTAAAAACAGAACTACCACATGATCTAGCAATTCCACTTCTGGGTATATATCCAAAGGAAATGAAATCAGTATCTCAAATAGATACCTGCACTCCCACGTTTAGTGCAGCATTATTTACAATAGTCAAGATAGAGAAACAACCTAAATGTCGATGGATGAATGGATAAAGAAAATATGATGTGTATAATAGCTATATATGATATATAAATATTAATATTATATACAAATATATAATTTGTATGTATACAAATATTAATATATATATATACACACACAGTGGAATATTATTGAGCCTTAAAAAAGAAGGAAATCCTGCCATTTGTGACAATATGGGTGAATCTGGAGAACATTATACTAAGTGAAATAAGCCAGATACAGAAAAGACAAATATTGCATGACCTCAGTTATATGTGGACTCTAAAAAATAAAAATTAAAAAAAGGCTGAACTCAAAGTAACAGAGAGTAGAATGGTGGTTAGCAGAGGCTGGGGCACGGGGGAAAAGGGAAGAAAAAAACAACTAATAGAATGGTAGTTGGCAGGGCCTGGTGTGGGAGGGAGCCACGGGGAGTTATTGTTTAATGGGTAGGGTACAGAATTTGTAAGATGAAAAGAAGTCTGGAGTTGGATGGTTGTGATGGTTGCACAACAATATGAATGTACTTAATACTACTGAACTATACACTTAAAAATGACTAAGATAGTAAATTTTATGTTATGTGTATTTTACCGCAATAAAAAAATTGGAAAAAAAACCACTGTTAAAAATAAATGAAAGTTATTTGCAAATTTTACAAGTTAAAAAAAACACAATGAAACTTTAAGCAACAAGACTTTCAAACTTCTAAAAGATTTTACAATATCATCTAGTGGCAAAAAATGTGCCTTTTCTTTTGGAAGATGGGGTAGTTTTGAAATCCCCATAATCAGATGGGCATTTTCTAATGATGGATAACCATGTATCAATTCTGGAAGAACATAATATTACATTAAAATGCACTTTTAAAAGCCTAGGCAGCAAATAAGCATCATATTTATATTATTTAATGGATTTTATAACTTTTTAATATATCAACAAGCCTGAGTTGAATCCTTTTAAGAGACTTAATGAATGGAAATAGTTAAATAAACTGAAGTCTCTTTTATGGTATTTAAGTTATATGTATATATATGTTGTGTGTGTGTTTACATTGTTATATGAACAACTGATATGATAGCAGCATTTGAAGATCAACCAGTCTAGCATTACAAAAGAATAAACTGGGTTTTATAATTGAAAGTGCTCCCCTCACACACAGAAATGTTGATATATGATAGCATTTTTTGTTTTATGATGTTAATATATAAAATACTGTCAGAAATACTGATCTTTGGGTTCCCCCCCAAATGAATTAGATTACAGAAAACTGTCTGAGGTTGGGAAACAAATTTACAGTCAAATATTGATGAGCGATGCTCATGAGAACACTGGTGTCTCCAATTACTAGAAATAAAATTAAATAACTAAAAAAACCAGGCCAAAGCCTCCCAGCCCCAAAACGAGCAAATAAATGGACATATTTTATTAAACCTCAGATGCCATAAACTTTAAGTTGTATTATTTTAGGTACTACTAAGAAAAAACCCACACTGTCTGTAAATATGACACACTATTGATTATAAGACATATCCTGATTTAGAAGTGTTCAAATGTGGAAAGTGTGCCACTTGGAATCAATGAAATAAGATAGTTCATGCAGTCCTTTAGACATAATTTATAATGCAAAGGAGGCAAAATCCTCAAGCACTACTTCACTAAGGATTATTTTCTAGCACACCACATTCCAGTAATATTTTACTTACGCATGACTGATGGAGAACCTCCACTTCCTAGATTTCTCACATTTCTGAATGCATTTCTATACGGCTTACCATTCAAATACTGAACTCCTAGATGATCCAATTTATATTCCCTTAAACTGATGCTTTAAAGGCTACATACTGTTGTTACTGTAGCCACAATCACTATTTGCTGCATTTACCATGTGTCAGCACTGTTGGGGCACTTGACATGGATTATCTCCCTTAATCCTCAGAACAAGCTTATAAGGTATTTACCAAATCGATTCCGTTTATACAGGGGAGGAAACTGAGGCCCAGGAGGCTAAGTGACTTACCCAGGGTCACACTGCTAGTAGGTAGGAGAGGGGGGAACCCCACCCTGTGCTGGTAACCTCCATGCTCCATCATCTGGGCTTGGAGTCACCACACCTCCAAGTTGTCCCCAGGTATTTAAAGGTTTTGATTAATAAGAAGAGAAGAAACCTGATAGTGCCAAGTTCATTGCAGAAATGATTCAAACTGCCTTTTCCATTTCCTTTCCTTCTCATTCTTTCTAGCTCATTCTTTCCATTCTACTTCTTATCCATTTATTCTGCAAAAGACGAGAACTCTCTGGAATCTCTCAGGACAGGAGGCAATTTAGCTAAGTCTCCCCTTCCCAGGGTGGCTTCCCAGACTGCCCCCAGCCATCACCCCGTCTCGGGGCTTTCGGTCCAGTGCAGGTTCTGAGGGGCAGGGGCCCAGCACGGTATCTGGCACAGAGCAGATATGTAGTCCACGGTAGGTAAACAAATGTTATTGCATTGTTAATGGAGTTTATACTCTCAAGTGAAATCTCCAAAGCCAGTCTAATTCACTTGTGTCTGGATACTCCATCCTGAAGGCTTGTTCCTTTTGTACTCACATCATTACTTCAAAGGAAATGAGTTCAAAACTGGCAGTTTTAACCAGTCCTGATAAACTCAGAGATTTGTCTGAAACAAACCCACCTTGATGGAAAATGCACTTTCTGACCCATACCTTCCTTTGGTTACAGATGAACAGAGGAGACCTCTTCCCTTCTCCAGTTGGTAACACTGTCTCAAGAATGAAAACAAGTAAATAAAAACAGATCCCTGGGCATGAATGAATGAGAGCACAGAAAGGTTCCAGGGGCCTAAGCCAGGAGCTGGCTTCCCCCTGACTGAGAACGCCATCCAAACTGGCTCTAGTAGCAGACTTAGCCCTGAGGCCACGGGTGGGAGGTGGCAGTTTCCTGGCTTGAGAGGGACACGGTCTCGCCACAAAATCTGCCTGGCATCTGGCTATTCATTTTTAACAAGAACCTTTTGGTGGACTGGCCCAGAGAGCGACACTGGAGAATGAACTGGAAATATGAAACAGGAGAGCAAGGGCTGGCCTGAGACCTAGGGTTTGGGTGGTCCTGTTTCTAGGACACATGAGCTATGAGAACTTGGACTGATCATTTAACCTCTACAGGTTGGAAGATGTGATGTCCAGGGTCCTTTCCTGAGCTACTATTCTGTGACTCTGAGCAATTCCCTGGCTCTAGTCTTGAGTAACTTATCTGGACACGAGCCTGGAAAATCAGACTATTCATGTCTTGGCACCATGACCCGGGTGCCACGTATGCCAAGCACGTGTTTCCCCTTTCACTTTTATACCTCCAAATATCTATTTACACTGGACGGAAGAGGATCTTCCTGGAGAATCAGCCTCTCCATTCCTTAAACTTTTTCTTTTTGCCTTAAACTTTTCAAACCAACAATGTAAGGCTCTGATCCAGGTAAGATGGGCTGGGTTTCATCTTTTATAGTCCGTGATGTGTGCTTTCTTGAAGTCTGTAAATGCTCTGTACCTTAATATCTTTAATGACTTTTAAGAGCACTAAATCTAACACTCTTACAACTACTTCTAGATGGAGAAAAACAGTTTCTAAAGAAACGTCTGTTGACATTTGACATCTAAAAGGAATTTGCAGTTGGTCTCAGTTGTAAGGAAAACAGCACCTACTCAAATGCCTTCACCCTGCTCTCACTGCAAAATGAAACGTTTCAAGAAAGATCTGATTGTCTGTTTTCCTGGATCAGAAAACACTAGTAAAGTACTGAATTTTCAAGGGGAAGGCCTAGAGCTTTATGAAGGTGGAAAAAACTGACCTACTTTGTTACTTAGTTTCAGAAAAGCAGATGAAGTAGTTTAGACACCCTAATAGCTGAGTTTGGCCCTTGGTCAACGAGAGACAATTGCCACGAACCTGGTGGGAAGGTGCTGGCCAGCAGGGAGGGCGTGCACACATCGTTCAGGATGAGTTGGCAAGAGGAAGCTGATTAACAGTCATGGGAAGGAGCGACAGGTCAATGGGTGGGAGACCTGGGGGTCTAGGCGGCAGAGGGAAGCCAGAATTGGGAAAAAGTGAATAATAGGAGAAGCGAAACGAGCTGCAGGAAGAATCATGTGAGCATCTGCAAGGGCAATCGTCTTCTGGAAAAAGCTGTTCACATCTGCTTGCTTCTTAGAGAATTACAACTGGAACGACCGACAAGTTGAGTTGGAGGACGAGGAGGAATTCATCTCATTTGTTTGAAATTCACATCTGTTCAAGATGGTAATTTTGACGATCTTACTTTAACGCAAAAAACTTTATACCTGTCACCTTTTTGGGCTTCTGAAAAACACACTGTAACTTTCTTTCTCCCATTTGTTGTATGACACAATATGAAAAATAATTTAAGGGCACCTCTGTCTATGAGTCACTTTGAAATCATGCTAAGTGCCTACATAAATGAATTCTCACAAAACCCATCAGATGCATATACTATTATTATCCTCATTTTAAATATAAACTGAGCCGCAGACAGTTTAACTTGCTCAGGTGGGGTTTGATCTTGGATGTAGTGCATGAAGTACTTTAGGTATTGTAGGAAAGGGTCATTTTTGGTACCACCAAGGAAAGAAAAAATTCAAATATAACTGACAGTGGAAAACACTAGAATAGCTTTGAAGGAGACACGAAACATCTTTCTGTAGGTCACTAAACAAGATAAATTAGTCCTCAGATTAGAAGACTTTCCACTTTCTTTTCCAATCCTGGATTCTAGGAGTCTGTATTTGTGCTATGACATGATTTTCTTACAGAGCTAATATTTTAAAATGCAAAAAAAAAAAAAAAAAATGTTGGTTTCCACTGGGAAATATCCCAAGGATAACTGGGAGGGGCCTCTGATTGGAGTGTACAGCTTCTAGTCACCTTCATCCCCTCTCAGCCCTGTGATCCCCACTTGGGATCCTCCTGTGGGCTCCTCATCACTGTCCATGCCTTTCTTTGCTTCTGCTATTCCCAACATGTAGAATAGCCTGCTTCCCTTTTCTATTCCAATGCAAATTCCCACACTTAAGGTCAAGTTTCAAAATCCACATCCCACACAAAATCCCAGCCTGTAATCATTTTACCTATTCTTTGCAATCTTATATCCCTCTAGTCTTCTGCCTCTATTATCTAGAACTTAAATATTGCTTTAGGCCGGCCCCGTGGCTTAGCGGTTAAGTGCGTGCGCTCCGCTACCGGTGGCCTGGGTTCGGATCCCGGGCGCGCACCGACGCACCGCTTCTCCAGCCACGCTGAGGCCGCGTCCCACATGCAGCAGCTAGAAGGATGTGCAGCTATGACATACAACTATCTACTGGGGCTTTGGGGGAAAAAAAGGAGGAGGATTGGCAACAGATGTTAGCTCAGAGCTGGTCTTCCTCTGCAAAAAGAGGAGGATTAGCATGGATGTTAGCTCAGGGCTGATCTTCCTCACACACACACAAAAAATATATATATAGCTTTATATACTTTTTAGTTGCTTTATGAAAATTGCTTTCCCAGCAAGTTTACGAGTTTCTTCTTCTATTTGAAACACAGGGCAGAGTAGGTCCTTAATTCACGCTTGTCAGTTAACAGGCAACCATAGGCAAGGTAATTGCTATCAGTCTCATTACCTTAGAGATGATTCAACTGAGGATGATCTGGTATCAGCTGATATAGTCAGAGTATTAAAAAAATAATAAATCTATCTTAATTTAGGATCTGTTTCTAAAGTAAGAGTCCATGGTCCCAAGAGTTTCAAATGAGAAAGGTGAGGTACAAGAAAACAGATGATATAACGTCACACAAAAGTGGTCGTGCCGGCCCAAAAGGCTGACACTCCAACCTCGCCCCATCCCCCACTGGAGCCTCGTGGCCACACTGCTCTGCTGCTTTGCCTCGCAGTCTGCATTACACTCCTGCCCACTGCTCCCATGCCCTTTGAACAGTTCCAGCTCACCCTGAAGGAACTGTGACATTTTAGTGGTGGGTGAGGCTACTCCTCTGTAAAGAGTGTATCTGTTGGGAATGCAGTTTTTGGAAGAAAGACACTATTTAACAAGAACACTATTCCTTTGACAGCCCCACAGAATGGGGCAAATGAATTAGAAACAGCAAACCAGGTCCAAGCTGGTATCAGGCCCTGGGAGGGAGGCTCTGAAGTGCAGCCCCTTGTTTTAAGCTGGTCACCATATTTTGCCACAACCAATTAATTCCATCATTTTATTAGGAACATACTGGCTGCACCACAGTCAAGAAATGCTTTTCTTGGAATATGGAGAAGGAAGTAAAATGAGGAGCAGGTTTATTGGAGAAGAGATTCTTTTAAAATGACTCTTGGGATGATGTGTTCTGAATGGAAAACTTTTGGTGTCATAAGTTGTAAGCCAGTATGAAAAATGTTTTAGTAATGAGCCAAAATTTCGTGCAGTACAGCTAACAACTTGGCTTATAGTCTAATAGATTATACAGGTAGTTATCCACCCAGAAAATAATGTAATAGCCCCTGCCATAGTTAATTCAAAACCATAAAGTACTAGAGACAGGGTAAAATAAATGCTACGACCTATTCAGAACCACTAGGGTTTACTGAACTAGAAATTACTCCAAACTGGGCAGTCTTCCCAAGGAAGAGCTCCATAGCGTAAGACACTCCCAGGCTTCTCCATGAGCTTGGACCTGCATCCCAAGGGTGCCCAGGACCAGGCTGGTTTCTGTGAAGAAAGTCCACAAGGCCACCTTTTGTTTGGGGGTTCCCTTGTTACACCATATAAACTTCTGAAATAACGTGAGTTCTTTCAGATCATCTAATTTTGCTTCTCTTAGAACAAGACATTTTGGGGGATATGTAATCAATGTGAAATCTTTCAATCTATCTTCTTTTTGCCTTTAGGGAGTTGAGCAATACAACTACTATTAGGTGGAAAATGCCTGGCATTAAAAGAGAATAGGCAGGGGGAGGGCAAAAGGGGTAGAAGGGCCCGTGTGCATGGTGATAGATGGCAACTAGACTTTGGGTGGTGAACATGATGTAGTCTACACAGAAATGGAAATATAATGATGTACACCTTTATATAATATTATAAACCAATGTTACCTCAAAAAAAAAAAAAGAGAATAGGCTATTTTCTTTTTAACTTGCTCATTGTAAAAATAAGAAAATTAGTACTTATCGAGAATGAGTATATTTTTAAGGGAGGTTTTACTGCTCTGTAAAACAAAAAAAAACCCTTTTCCTGTGTTTTAGGAGTCCTGCACTTAATGCTCTAGGTCTCCGTGCAGGATGGGTAAAGCTTTTTTTCCCCAAAGGGTTAAAAGCTTAGAATAAGAGAGATTAAATAGCTGGTTTAGGAAGTTTAGGCCTTATACCATCTGGTCTCTTCACTTATTCCTTTACCTTCTGTCAGGAATAAAATGTACTCAGCCAAAGGCAGGCTTTACTACAAATTCAAACAACAAAATGCTCAGAGGGCAGAACTGGTGAGAGGTAGAGAGTAGATGCATGCTGGATAGCAGAGCCTTTAGGATTTGTTCTTATAATTAATCTGCTGGGCCTGAGTTAGCCCTGTGTTCCTCTACGTAGCAAGTGTTGTGGGACAAACGTGGCACCTACACTGTGGCTTTTCCAAAGCACAGTGAGAAAGAGCTGTGCTCGACACTATGTGCAAAGGGCCTGTGACCTGATAGAGAAACCAAATTGCGGACTGGAAAGGTGTTTACAAAGGGAACTTAGAAAATTCTCATCATTAAGTGTGGCAAAAGAGAAATAAAAACAGAATTACTAACTGCCCCAGAACAGCAATTCCACCACTCTAATCTCTAATTAATTTGGGGAACTTCTAATTTAAATTTAAGAGCATAAGTTCATGTTGACTCTACCAGTAAAGTTCCCAGGCTACTAGCAGACCTCAATATTCCATCTCACAATAATTTGTAAGAACTCTTCAGAGATGGTAACATTTATGCAAATAAAAGGTGAAATTAAATTCCAGGCTGAGAGACTCAGCATTTGCCTGGATCACAAAACTTTGCTCCTGGAGACCAGCAAGCATGTTCACTTGGTGAGGAAATGATTTTGGTCTATTCCAATTGGAATCTCTTTCATAGGGCTTAAGCACTGTGGGAAGAATGACATCCTCTCAACTCCTCCGAGAAAACATGTTTTATTCCTCAAAAGACAAATCCCAGAGATAAGAAAAAGAATATCCAGCCCGCTGGATGGGTTTAGCGAGCTGGGTCATCTAACTGAGCCCTGGAGCTCGGAGACAAGTTTTCCTCTGCACCAAACTTTTCTAGGCGCTGGGGGAAAAAGCTTGACAGTTTTCTCCATCCTTTAAAATTCCAACCCAAATGCTATAAATTAAAACTGTAGAAATCAGCCTCTGGTGAAGACAAATGAGGCTGAACAGAGCCCAGCCTGCACCCTGAAAGCTGGTCTGCATCTACGGTAGTGAAAGTTTGGGTTCGATCAGCAAAACCAGCATGAGGCTTTCTGGCGTGAGACCTAAGAAAGTGCCATCTGGATCCTGATGACGTATTATACTCCAAAGCAGCAAATACGATGTTACTTTGAATTCTTTTTTTTTGCTGTTCTTGAATTACCCTATGTTTTTCAGCTTGGCCATTCAATAGTGTTTCCAATTACCCTGAATTTAAGAGGGCTAAGCTAATTAAAAATCAGTTTGATTTTAAATAAGTTTTTGTTTTTTTAACTAATAAGAAAGATACCCTTTTATACATATTGTCAAGGATGGAAAGTCAGGTTCTGATAGCATCAGTTATTTTCAAATTGTATTAACAAGCCTGATGGGGTCCTGAACAAACAGAAAAAAAGCTATTTTAGAGATTTATTTTTCTATAACACTAGACACCAATAATGTGAAGACAAGAAAAAGTTTTTCTTATTCATAATTTATATTACACCATCTATTATACCCACTGTTAGGGTTGAATTGTATCCCTCTACCCCAAATTCATACATTGAAATTGTAACCCCTAGTACCTCAGAATGTGACCTTATTTGGAAATAGGATTGTTGCAGATGTAATTAGTTAAGATGAGGGCCCCTAATCTGTGTGACTAGTGTCCTTATAAAAAGGGGAGATTTGGACAGACAAGCACACAGGCAGAACGCCATGTGAAGATGAAGACAGAGATCAGGATGATTTGCCTACAAGCCAAGGAACGCCCAAGATTGCCAGCAACCACCAGAAGCCAGCAGAGAGGCATGGAAGCCTCACAGCCAACAGAAGGAACCAATTCTGCCAACACCTTGATTTTGGACTTATTGCCAGCAGGACTGTGAGACAATTAATTCTGTTGTTTAAGCCACTCAGTTTGTGGTACTTTGTCATGGCAGCCCTAGCAAACTAACACACCCACATAAAAAGAAATGATCGCTACCAAGACCTACTTATTTTTTAAAACAGATTATTTCACAATGGAATTATCCCAAAAATGAAAAAGAAGTTTGGTTCTTACTGTCAGTTCTTGGGGAACAGAATTTGGCTTCTTTATGTTGATTTCAATGCTATTGTTGTCTTGTTTCAGCTCCACTGGGGACCCATGCACTCTGGCCACACCTTCGAACATCTGGGATTTGGTTAATGAGGGGGCCAGTGCCACTGTGGGACACTCTCTTTCCTTCTCCTCCTCATCGCCATGAACCGTTTCTCCATTCATGCTGACTTTCCCATCTACCTATAAAAACCAGAATGAACAAAACACAGGCTATTCCCCAATGAAAGACTATAACAAAATAACACGTTCAGAATCACCTTAAAACATTATCATTTAATGATCATAGTCCAACAAAGAATAAGGTCTCTCATATGCTTCAACTGGTTTTAGAAATCGGGGATCCTATAAAAGCCATCTTTCAGGGCCTCTTTGAAAGGTCATTGGCCTTCTTATCTAAAGCCACTTCAGTTAAGATTACATTTCATGTTCCCTTTACTTAGCGTGTGATTTTATTTTAAAGTATAGACAATCAAGGAATCTTACGTATAAATACATGCCACATATTTGGGTTCCAGTAATTTTTCTTTTAAGTTCTGACTGCTATCCCACAATTTAAAGGGTTTTTTCCTGGTTAGCATATAAATCAGGTGGAACCCATTTCAGATCGGGTATATTTTACAGGTTATCCTGTGGTGGTAGGTGGGGAGGGGTACTTTTTTTGACATTATCCTGGAGGGCAGGGAACCTGATGCCATGCTGTGTTACAGTAAATCCCTATTCCTAGTTAATTTTATAATCTCAATTTTTTCAAGAAAAAAAGGCCATGCATGCACATTAAAATATTTTTGTTTTGCACCCATGTCTAGGGAAGCCAGTGGAGCAAGAAAGGAGAAGCAGAGAGAGCAGAAAGAGGCATCTAGAAATCTCCATCTTGAAGTCTGAGGCAATATGTAGAAGGGTTATGAGAGGAAGCTCTGCGGTTAGACGGCCTAAGATTGAATCCTGGCTCTACCACTTAACAGCCACATAATCTTCAACTTCAGCTTCCTCAGCTGCAAAATTTATAATAATAGTATCTCCCTGATAATGTTGTTATGGCGATTTTATGGATTAATATATGTACAGAGTTTAGAACAGTATCTGGCATATTTTAAGTACATAAAAACTAGCTATTATTATTACCAGGCCTTCTAAAATCTTTCAAAAAGAATAATGGAAGGCCAAATATTAGTTATAGTTTATTTGCCTTAAGCCAGTGGCTTGCATACTCTATTGTCTGTGATCGGTAAGAAAGAAACTTAAATCACAACTGAGCATACATATAAATAGAACAGAAACAGGAGTTTCGCAAAATGCTGTTTTCGTTTATGTGTGATGTGCTAGACTTTTTTTTTTTATTGTATTCTATTCTACTTCATTTTTTTATTAATTGCTGATTCCAAACCACCAAACTGATTTCACAACCTAGCAACAGGTGGCAACTCTCAGTTTGGAAAACATTGCCTTAAACTATTTCACTTGATATTCCTTTACTCTTAATTCTGTTGCAATGGGAAACTAAGGTGTATTCCCTGCCTCCTGTGCCCCACTGCCCTCCCCACAAGAACACACACACACACACACACACACACACACACCTTTACCTTCTGTCCTGGCATTATCTGGTAACAACTGTTCCAATTACATACTACCTTTGACCACAAGTGGGTCTGCCCACTCAGTGGTGGGGCTGTGAATAGGGCTGATAGCCATCAAGGCCTATGATGAGTCAGGGCTCATTAGTGGTCAAGAGTGAGCCCCAGCTCTAAAGGGACCTCTACTCAGGTTCCTCAATCCATCCCTCCGTGAATGCTCTTCCTGAGGCCTCTACACCATCTTGCCACAATGGTAAGGGACTGGATTTTCTCAGGGCCAGAGTCTTGCCATGAAATCATCTACCCTAATTATTCTGTTTAAAGGATCACACTGCTGTTTATATAAAGGAGGGGAAGTGGACATCTAGATTATCTGATCAGATGCCTTGGATACCAAGCTAAATAATTGTATTCCCTACCCCTGTTCTGGGCCACCTCAACAACAAACCTTCCTTCATGGAATGTCACAGACAGTTCATCAGAGTAGGCTGCAGGTGAAGGGCGGCTGCTGTGGTACTTAGGTGGGTGATTGAGTATGTGTGGGCATGTGCATATCTGTGTGTGGGTGAGCCTGCATGAGGAGTAGCTCATCTTCTCAGGAAAAATTCAGTAAACTCTTGCTGAGAGCCTACTTTGTGCCGGATACCTACATCAGGAGGAACCTGTGAACAACAAAGACATAGCCCCTGCCCTTCAAGGGCAAACATCTCAATTCAACCCAGATGAGACAGCCAGGATATTTTTCTTTTGTTCTATCAAAGCCTAAGGCACAGATTTTTCAGCTATATTCAGAGCTATTTAAGCAGAAGTCAGAAAGTGTGGTTTGGTTCCCTCTGAAATTCAATAAGAAGATACATCATATTGCTCAGTTAGTGTTGTTATTCAAACTTTCTTTACAGTCACATGTCCACGTATCCTAGTGACGAATTCTACCTCTGTTTTCCGTTAGGAACCCATGTGGTGTGCAGGGACAATGAGAACTGATTTTTCTTTGTAAGTCAACAGAGCTTAAGACAAAGGACGAGAGCCTCCTCATGATGTGAGACAATACTGGAATATGAGAAAGTGAAAAGATATTTGGTTGTCATAGGTTCTTTGGTCCTGCAACATTATTTTACACATTGATTGGTAAAAAAGAAAAAAAACCTAGTTTTTTTTCACGTAAAAATATATAAAAAATCTGTTTCATCTGAGGACCAAGTACCTCCCATGTTCCCATGGGTTCCTTGCATTATTTTATTTTCAATTGTAGCATCTTTTTGGATATAATGTCAATTTCTACCTAAGAGAGAGGTAGCTGTGTATACTTCTATTTAAACCAAAGGCAATTAAAATTTTGTTTTGAGAAGTTTGCAGTACCCCCAACTTCACAATTGTAAATGTTAACACATTTTGCTTTTGTTTGATAAAAATAATTGCATTTTCTTGAGTCAAGATGTTTCTTTCCATCGACTACCTGGTGTTCAGTTTTGGCTCTACTCTTGAGGAACTCATCCTACCTTAAAGGTCTTCAGAACCTCTTGAGAGTTTTTGGGCTGAGAGTAAGGCTTGGGTGTCAGCATAGGCACTGCTTTGGGAGTTACAGTTTTGCTTGGAGACGCACTGCCTACCGACATGCTGGTATCCAGAACGCTGGTACGAGCGATGGTGGTCTCCACAGTGGCAGTGAATTTGGGTGGAGGCAGTGACTGTTGCCGCAGGTATTTCATGGGGTTGGGGTCATCCAGGAAGGAGGATAAGTTTGGGTCTGTTGAATGGCTTCTTTCCAGAATTTTTGGCATCTCCAAGCGTTCAAGAACAGCCTCGCTGATGGTGAACCTCTCAATGTACTGTTGAAGGATCCCCTCTGCCTCCTCCTGAGACCGTGCGTTCTTGTATGCCTCGTGCAACTCCCTCTCTCTCCGCTCTCTAAAGGATGGGCAGCGGGGGAAGCAATAACAAAGTCAACAATCACAAAAACTGCAAAGAAGACTTTGGGAGGAACCAAGGTAGAGCTGAAGGGACAGCACGAGGAGTGTATAATATTGGTGTCAGAGCCTTTGTAATAACCAACAACTTTTAGAAAAAGCACATCTACAACAACAACAGAAAGAACTCACTTTTCTTGAACAATTTCTCTGTAGGTTTTGATACTTTTCCTTCGTTCCCTTGTCCCATCCTCTCCAGCCAGTAATTTCTCCATTTTTTTCCTTTCTTCCTCTTTCTTGATTAAGTCCTGAGAAGCACTTCTTCTACGGCTCTTCCAACGAGCCAGGTCCTGTGGGGTGGGGAAGGGAGACAGAACATTCTTCTTCAGGCTTACACATAATTCTATCTCTACTCCTTAGAGTTTAGTAAGCACTGGTGATAGGCCAGACATAGGCTAGGGCATTTCCACACAATCCAATATAAGCCTGGTTGGAACAGGAATGCCTCAAAAGGCATATCTAAGCCTTCAGATATGTCTACATTATCCACAGAAGGCCAGCACATTTATTTAAACATAGCAATGTGAAATTTGCAATCATATTCCATGTTACCAAATTTTTCTTTCTTTCTTTCCTTTTTTGAGGAAGATTGGCCCTGAGCTAACATCTGTTGCCAATCTTCCTCCTTTTTTCCTTTTCTCCCTGCAAAGCCCCAGTAGATAGTTGTATGTCACAGTTGTACATCCTTCTAGTTGCTCTATGTGGGACGCCACCTCAGCATGGCTTGATGAGCAGTGAGTATGTCCGTACCCAGTATCCAAACCGACAAACCCTGGGCCGCAGAAGCAGAATGCACCAACTTAACTGCTATGCCACCGGGCCGGCCCCATGTTACCAAATTTTAAAGTATTGCCTCACAGGGTATTTCAAGAAACTTCATTTCTTGCTATTTATGACCTCTGCATTGTGAATGAAACTGCTGACAATAGACGGAATTAACCAAAGATCTATACAATTTCCTCAGAGAAGGAAGCAGAGGCAGAAAAAAATTGGCTTTGGGGTCTTACAGAACCGCTGATTCCATATGGATTAATTCATCTGATCCTTACAACAACCTCCCCACAAATCCTACAGGCAGTTATAGCATAATGATGAAGAGTTAGAATTCAGGTAAGATGGGTGGGATTGCAGCTGTGGGAAGTAATCCTAGCTCTCTTCCACACTTTGGAAACTCAGGCATGTTTCTTAGCCTTTCTGTACATCAGTCTCCTCATCTCTATAATAAGGATGATAATAACACCTACTCTTACAAGCCTGGTGTGAGAGTTGAATGAGATAGTGCATATGAGGTGCCAGGCACAGAGAAGTGTTCGATGTATTGTAGACATAATTATTACTACATTTTATCAACTTAGGAGAAGTTAACTTTTTTGACTAATGGTAGAGTCAAGTTCGCAATAGCTCCCTCCGAGTGCCTTGTGAGCATTTAATAAAATAATCCACTCTCCCTCCTCGCATCCCCACCTTCAAGCTCTTCGTCTGCCCTGGCTCTCTGCTCTCAGCACACAATCTCAAGGCCCTCCTCAGGCTGTGAGCTTTTCTTTCCTGGTTCTACTCCTGGCTCTTGTACTCACGAGCTGTGTGGCTTTGGGTAAGTTACTTAGCTGTTCTGGGACTCATAAGTGGAAGGGAGGATAATAATAGTCGCTAGCTCACTGAGTTACTAAGAGGATTAAATGAATTATTACATGCAAAGCACTTAGTTGCTGGGACTGGCATGCTTTCAATGTTGGCAATTATCATTGTCATCATCATCATTATCAATTTCAAATATATAATCTCAAAAGACAGTGCATCCTCAATTCTACATCCCATGCCTCTTTCCCACTCCCCTCTCCTTTGTGGCCAGCCTTCTAGCAAGGGTATTTGCTGATTACGAGTCTGTGTCATTCACTCCTCACCCTTCATGTTGCTATTACACTTCCTTTAATTTCCAGGTATACTGTGTCACCGTTTGAAATTCTCTAGGGGCTCCCTTCCCCTGCATGGCTTTCAAGTCCAAGCCTACCTACACCACCTGATTTTCTGCTCCAAAGGGCCTCTAACCCATCATGCTGGGCAGCCTCCCCGCTACCCGTGGCCTTGGCCCACACTCACATCCTGCCATTTGTCGTCCTCTTCCCGCAGCTGGTTATTTATCAGCTGCAGCTGCTCCTGGCGGGCCCTGCTGTGCGGCTGCACCGCGGCCTCCTCTTCACTCCGCATGTCAAACATACTCGTGCTCCTGAGTGTGGAGAGAGCAGAGACAAAAATGGACCAGGATCAGCGCCCGTCGTGTCTCTGCGCGTTCTGGGCGTTCTGCCGCGTGGGGGCGCTACCGCGTTGGGAAAACTGCCCCTTTTCCTCAGCAGCTTAAGACAGCAGCGCGACTCCCAGTCTGTTCTGACCCCTCAGCGCAGCGGGCATGCTGGCACCCCCACCTCTTCTCCTTTTGCCGCAAAAGCCAAAATGTGACCATCTTTGTCTTCAGTGGTGCTGCATCAGGTCAATAGAATTTTATAGGCAGGTGCCAAAATACCTTTAAAGAAGAGCTAGAAAAAGGTATTTGAAGTTCTGGGCTCCTCTCATTTGGAAATGTATCAGAAAATAACATGAAGAGAATGACAAGGTGTAACTTGGGGAGAATTTGTGGGGAAGTAAGCTGGTGTTTCATAAAGTGAAATTTGTTACAGTAAATGCTTCTTTGTGTAAAGAGCTGGCTTAAGTGCTTTCTACATTAACTGAGGCAATTTCTCCATTTTCAAAAAAATATCATACAGCCTCAAGTTTAAGACATCCAACTTTTCATAGCGTATTTTTTAAATTTTGGATGCATCCAACAGCTATGCATTAGTGATGCATATATTTGATGTGGTTATTTCTATTTCTTGTAAAACTGCCTGTAAATTGATGGTGTGTTGATGGCATCTTGGAATCAACAAAATAAGGTATTTTATAGTAAGAGTAAGGAATTATATATATGTATATATAGTATCCTAATAGTCTGTCAGGATTCTTCTGAATTTACTCTTTTAAAAGAAAAATAGCAAAAACAATTTTTTAAACCCTTAGGCTGTACATATGACTGACATATTCTATAGAAGCGTATTAAACGTTGTGCAAGGCCACAGGGCCTTCTCTGTGAGGCTCACATAGACCTTTGTCACAGCAAAAGCTGAAGTGGCAAAATGAAAACCAAAGCAAAATCCTCCCATTTTTTCTCTCAAAGAAATGATGAGCTCTGGGACTAAGTGGGTTCTACAGTCCAAGAATCAAGAAATGGAGGGCCCTTTAAAGCTCACTGCTAACCGCTAAGAACAGAAGACTGTGATCGTCCATTTTTGAAGCCAGCTTAACACAAAGGAAAAGAAAAGCCATGCACTTAGACACCAACTAATTCCAGACATCCTCAGTGATGTCCAACATAGTTATCCCCACGGCCAGACAATGAACAGTGGCAGCATCACTGGGTACCAGTGGGCTCCTCAGCAGGCAGCTCTCTGGAAGGGGAAGACGACCCCAAAGCAATGGCTACCCACCATCATTCTAAGCCGCTCAAAACGAATCTGCATGGATGTATGGGTGTCTCTTCCCTCCCTCTAGATGTTGGACAATTTAAGTCTGAGCTAAGAGACTAAAACTGAAGACTGTATTTAAAATCTGTCTTCCTCGAGTATTCTAATGCATAGAAGGACTTTTACCTGAAGCTTCTATTAGCATGGATATGACAAACCACCGCGTGGAGCTGCCTCCACATACTCAGTGGATAGTGTTGATCGTGGCAGCTGTGCCTTTCAGAAAGATAAACTGTAGTCCTCAAAAGGGAGGAAGGGCTGTGATTTTTCACTTATTTTATACTATTTATTAACGTGTTTTTAAGAAGGATTTAGGAATTTGCAGAGTTAGGTAGAAAAGTCTAACCCATGTTCTTTAAACTTCATGGATCAAAATTCACTTAAGTAGGCTTTCCTGAAAGAGACTGAAATTCATCTCATTCCTCCTCTCAGAGTTTAAAAAAAAGAATCTTACCTTTAAATATATTCAATTCAGTCAGTTCCTCTTTTAAGGCAATTTAGAGTCTTTGCGAAGATCTTAGAAGATATAAACCCCCCCGAGCTGGGACTCTTGTAATCTACTAAGTAGTTACAGATTGTGGGAGAAAAAGAAGGCCCCTTCCTTTGACTTTGCCATCTATAATTTCTAAAGGGCAGAATTTTGGTGTAGGCCACAATGGGTGGCCATAGAGCCCAGACTTCTTCTGGGACCCCAGGAAGAAAATGGCAGCCTTCTCCAGGATGTTTCCACCATGAAGTTCTAACTACCTCAGCCCAAATGTGGCCAAAAGCTGGTTAGTGAAATAAAAAGAGAAACTTTTGTGTAATTGTTATACAAAAAAACTGCACATTACTAATGTATACAATTGGTGAGTTTGGATCCTTGTATACATTCGTATTACCGTCATTACGATCAAGGTAATAAACATATCCATCATCTCCAAAAAAAAAAAAAAAAAGAAAGAAACTCTTGTTTGCTCTCTCATATACCAGGAAGTGCTATTTTTTCCTGGAATTTTTTTTTTTCTTTTTAAAGAAATACCATCGAACTGGCCAAAATAGAAATAACACAACTATGAGCAATATCTTTATGCCATTTCAAAAAAAGGAACTAAGCAAGTTGAGAATTGATAATACTAGACAGAAAATGGGCTGAGTCACCACTCAGAAAATATTCCCTAATTCAGAGGTTGGACTCAGCCTCCAAAATGGAGAAGTGCGTGTGTAGGGATGCGGTGGGGGATCCTGGAGAAGCCCAGGTTCCAGAATATTCTTATGAATTGCACTCAATTTGTGCTTCTAAAATAAGCCCATGCCCTTGGGCTATTGGGTCAAGGGTCCATGGTTGCAGAGCCCAGGAGCATCTCTTGGTGGTGGGTTGGCATTTTTGAGGGCCAGGATTTAATTACCTCAAGGGGAGCCTGGAAATTGTTTCTGGGCCAAGTTTAAGGTAAGGGAATGAAGAATAAAATGGCCTATGGCTCTCACACTGTACAGGCTCCGTTGCTAGGGAAAGTGTTGGGAGAGGAGGAGTGTGGAAGCGAAGAAAAGGCTAAGAAGGTGAAACTAAATCTACGGAAACATTCTTGGCTTGCCAGCAGGCGGAAATTTCTGTTGGCCTCTGCGGTAGGTCTGCCCCTGACCTGCATTTTCCTTAAAGGGCACATCTTTTTTTCATTGGGTTGTATTTTAAGAATGTGTCAATTACGAATAAATAGAGCCTGTCCTGATCATTGCTTTTAAAGATTTTGAAAAAGGGAGATCGTGGAGGAATAAACTAAACATTTTATAAATTTCTATTTAAAAAATAAACTCCCAATACAAACTTTTCACTGTGTTCCTCACATGGTTTCATGTAAATTGTGTCTACGCCAAGCAGAAATTGGGTGCTTTGAATATTCCTAGATAAGACCTCTGGAGAGGAAGCTCCTTTTACTCTTCTTAGTCCGTGAAGCTGCTTTTCATAAATTTGGAAAAGGAGAGAAGGGAGCCCCCAGCCCCAGCCCCCTCTTTAAAAAAATCATTAACTTTTCCTGTGGGTAACCTTTCACATTCAGGTACAGGCAAAATTCGAAAGCTCTTTTCCTTCACCTTTCAGGGTTTCCCAGAGATCTATCTTAGGCAAATTGCACATGGCTTTGCATTGATGAAGAATAAATCCATTCCATCAAAATGTTTTTGCTAACCAAATCAAAGTAGTGTTTTGCCCATCAATCTTGCATAATCCTCCTTTCAGTGAATGTTAAATATTGCCACTGCAGATTTTAAAAGTAGTAACCAGGGCTCAATTTTATAGACAACTTAACTCCACGCAGTCAGTCAAGCTCAGGCTGAATTTGGTTTTGAGACATGAATGTTGTGTATGTCAGGCCACAATGCAATCATAGATCGCACATCGGAAACTGATATCCTTGGAGCTAGAGTCAGAGCGCTTAGAGCTAAGAGTACAAACCGAACTGACATCTTAAACACAAACATGGTAAAAGCGCAATTCAAAAACAGTAAATTTTTGGCTTAATCTCATTGTCATTGGTGGAAATGATATTTGTGCGTTCTATACCATTGTTTAGACTCCTTATTGTGTGACTAGAAACTATGGCCCAGAACAAGAAGATGGGGAGAAAGAATGCTGGTGTTCACTCTTCTGATGGCCCAGGCTCCCACAAGGCCACAAAATGCCTCTCGCAGAGGAGAGACATCAAGCTTAGCAGATGTTTGATGTTCCAACATCAAGCTGATGTTGGAATTAAATATTATCACGTCTTTAGAAACACAAATTACTTGTGGGGGAAGGGTAAAAGGGGTAAAGGGGCACACGTGTACGGTGATGGACGGCAACTAGACTTTCGGTGGTGAACACGATGCAGTCTATACAGAAGTCAAAATATAATGCCGTACACCTGAAATTTATATAATATTATAAACCAATGTGACCTTGATAAAAAAAAAAAAGACTTGTAAAAAAACCCAAATTACTCAAATCTGAGAAAGCTAGCATTCTGCAAAGAAAACTTTTGCCTTGGATGTCAGTTTCAGAAGGCTCTGCATATGGGAAATCCATTTTTGAAATGGAGTTAATGTGGTTACAAATGGGGAAGTGTGGCTTCTTCTCAAATTTGGATGTGAGGCAGGAGATGGATAATGAATCTCTGCGAGGACTGGAAACCAAGTAGCAGGGATAGGAAGCCCCAGTCATGTTTTACATCTTGACCCCTTGCTATGTATGCCATGGAGCTTGAACGAAACACCAACATTTTGGTCTCAAGCATCCCACAGTTTATATTACTCCAACCTGGGAGGAACTTGGGCATCTGGATCTATAATTAGTGGTTTAGGATTTATTTTCTTAGTTTAAAAAAAGGTGGCTATGAGAATGACTGCTTCATTGTTAACTCCAAGCCCTAACGTATCAAGAATTAAATGCAAAAGGCAGAATACCCTTTTAATAATTCCACAGTTCACAAGGGGTACCAACGTCCAAACTGTAACAAGAACAACTTGAACATGCCCCGTCTATGAAAAGCAAATGTTAAGTTTTCAGCAGCAGCTGCATGTTAGAAGCATGCTTAAGGTGCCTTTTCATTCATCTCTCCCGCACAGAACATATGTTCTGCATTCCAACTACAAGTGTTTTTCTGAGGCTGCACAAGTCAGTTAGCTATTCAGTTCCCAGTTGCATCAGTTGCATTTCAATTAGTGGGTAAGTACTGGAAGCATGCAGTTTAGGCTAATAATTAATGTATTCCTACGAAGACGAGACAACTTACTCTGCGTCATCAGACACAGGAGTTCTCAGACCGTATCTATAAGACCAAATACAAAATTAGAAAATTGGTGGGACAGAAGGTTAACACTGTAACCAAGCTGGAAATAAAAACTACCAGTGAAATGTATGTATGCCAAACCTTTTTTTGCCAATCATACTGGAAGAGAAGTGTCATTATGCAATTAGCAATATTCATTGACTGCTGAAAATGAAAGAAAAGTCTTGACATTTCTAAAGAATGCAAAATTTGTATTAAAACCCAGAGGAGAAATAAAAACAATCCCCATGCTACCCACCAAGAAAGAATCTGTTCAATATAAACACAAAAAGGCTTAGGTGCAACCCACAATGTTTAGAGAAGGCAGCTGAAAAAAAACAAACCTGTATTACGGTCGTTCACAAACAGTTAAACTGTTCATGCCTTGATGTTCAGCAGTAATGGGCTGTAAGGGACACCCAGCATAGAAGCACACGCTTACTGACCCTGTCTCTGATGTGTTAATGCATTTGCACAAATGACATCAAAGAGCGTTTCTGCAGTTTTCCAAAAGCAAACCAGAACTCCAACCAGAACCCCAATCAGTGCCTTCCGCATGCATTTGACAAAAACCACAATTCCTAGAAAACTGGCAGCCTTAATCAAAACCAGACTTGGGTGATACTCCATAACCTGGAAAACCAAAGATTTTTACAGTCTTTTATATTCTTTGACTATTTAGATCTACAGAGTTGTACCCTCTGTGATATAGGCACTTTAAATTTTAGTATGTCTGATAAAGCAAAGAAAAAGGTCAAATTAGGAAAAAAAATTAGACGATTACAAGGGCATATTTTAAGCACATTTTTAAAAAGCAGCTCCCACAAATAACTGCCTCCTCAGCAAAGGGGAATTTTCAGAGAAGGTTCTTACCTATGCCCTGAAAGGCTGTTCATTTCTGCACTCTGATGGTAGACAAAGAATTATTTGCATACACAAAAAATGTCCTGCTTTCAGTTTCCAATAAATTAAACTTTGGGGTTTTCAGCAAACATTACCTAGTCTCATGTTCAGTTTCATAACAGTTTATAGAGAAAAGAATAATTTCTAAAGATCTCTTCCTATAATCTTAGAGAAAACACTCCCAAAACCCATGGATGTACACAAGCATACACCCTTCTCTCTTACGCTTTTACATTCCAGAACAGTCTGCATTCATTAATAATTATTCTCATTCACAGTGAAGGCAACCATGCCAGTGCAAAACCCAAAGTCTCTGATGAAATGGCCAAAAAGCAAGACAAGGGAAAAGGGTTTGTGGATGTTTCTCTTCTGGCAGTAAGACTCGTTTCCTGTTTCTCCAGGGGATGGTTTCAGGAGGTACTAAAGTTTAATCTAATACATTCTATTTCCAAAAACCCCACTACAATGAAGCAGATGGCCCGTGGATTCCTCCACATCAAGACAGAGTGCATGAGCAGTGTTAATTCTGAAGACTGGATAAATGTTTTCCAGTTAATCAATAGGCCTACTGGAATATAGACTTATACAAATATAGTGTTTTCTAAATTATCTGTGGAGCAGAGCAGTTATTCCTAATTGATGGTTAATCTAGACATAACTATTAATAGTCAGCACTTGTTTTTGTGTCCCTTTAACATTTTTGTTAATGTTTTATTAAAGTATAACATACACACAGAAAGGGCATGTACAACATCCATATATCTCCATGAATTTCACAAACCAAACACCCACAGATCAGTGTTGAGGGTTTTGCGCTATATAAATGGACCCATACGGTATGTACTCTTTTGAGCTGGTCTTCTTTAGCACATTTTGTTGAGGTTCAGCTATGTGGTTGCATGTAGGATCTATCTGAATTTAAATTGCTTCTACACAAAATACTTAAGGTATTTCATGGACATCTGTGCCAATAAATATAAATTTACACTAAAATGTAAGCTCCATGAGGGCAGAAATTTTTCTTTTTGGGTTCCCTGAATAGTGACCAGACGAGGCCCTCAATAAGTATTTACTGAATACTTATTGGATGCTCTGGAAATTGAAAAGAAAAGAATAGCACAGGGGCCGGCCCAGTGGCGCAAGCGGTTAAGTGCGTGCACTCCGCTGCGGCGGCCAGGGGTTGGCCGGTTTGGATCCTGGGCACGCACCGATGCACCGCTTGGCAAGCCATGCTGTGGCGGCGTCCCATATAAAGTAAAGGAAGATGGGCCCGGATGTGACCCCAGGGCCAGTCTTCCTCAGCAAAAAGAGGAGGATTGGCAGATGTTAGCGCAGGGCTGATCTTCCTTACCAAAAAAAAAAAAAAAAAAAAGAAAAAAGAATAGCACAGTCTCTGAAGATAACCTTCATTTATCCCTTTACTATATACTTAAGGATTTAAGGAATTTCCTCTCAGACTAATTTATTAACTTAAAGAGGGCACCAATTTAAGCAGAACTGCCTTTACTGTTAAGGACAAGATAATTAGAGCTTGGCCTTCAAATGGCTTTCCTGGTTGTCTTATGGGAAATCAAAAAAGTAAAGATAAGTTAAAAAATCACTAATAAAAAGATTTTTTAATACAAAGTAGTTGAGTCAATAGGCTATGAGGTACAAAATTGGCCAGACAAATCACAGTTGGTATAGCAGCCTACAAAAAAAAGGCAGTTAACGAAGTTTAGTTGTGATGGTAGGGGTATTTAGAAAGATAAAGGGAATATTCTGTGCACCTACTGATTGCATTTATATAACTTTCAGCACTAAATAAAGCACTTCAGGATCAATAATAAGCTGGTTATCTATTTCCATATTGTGCACTAGCATAAGCTTCCTTTGAAGTGAGAGGGAAAAATGGGTTTACTGCTCATTTAAGATTATCTCCCGGCACCTAGCAGAGGTTTACACATAGTAATTACTCAATAAATATCTGTTGAAAGGAAAAATAAATTCCCAATATGTGTGCTTGCTCAGTCACACAATTGTGTCACATAGGTAATCTGACCCTATCTCCTTATGCTCAAACTAGCCATTCATTCCCATTTGAATATAAGGAGGACTCTTTGTGAATCACAAATAGAGGACAGAGAGAAGTCACAGGGAATTCATCAGACTTCCAGTTTCCTCTCACAATTTGCATAGGCAACGCGCTGGAGTGGGACGGTGGCTTTCCACTCAGACAGAGCTGGGTTTGAATCTCGGATCTATAATTACTAGCTGTGTGGACATAGGCCTCAGCTTCCTAACTGCAAAATACAGATGAAAATTCTTACTCTCAAAGTTTGTGTGAGGAGTATGTAAATAGAAAAGCACCTAGAATGTATCTAGTAGACAGCCTACAGGACTCACTTCCTTTTTTCCTTTCATTTTAACTTGCTTTACAGTAGCCCACTGATCCAGGGCCATGCACCACATCAGGGCATCTGGAGAGGGAGTGACTGTGGTGGACCAGGAAGACCAGTCAGTCCTCTGTCACTAACCAGCCGGGATCCAGGTGTGATCCACTCACTTAACTTCTCTATGCATCAGGCTCCCATTTGTGAAATGGAGCTAACATTGATTCAACCTACCCATGAATTCCCAGGAGAAGGTGAGCTAGAGGCAGCAGACGCACTTTGAAAGGGCTACGAAGCACTCTATGGCTATAAAGTAGAGCATGACAATCACCCTGCCCCCGAAACCAGTGTTATAATAAGGCTTTATTATAATATTATTATTATGATTCAGAAGACTGTAAAACATAGGTTAAATCCAGGCAGTAAAGATGGCTAGGATATTAGTTTTAAAATTTGGGGATTACTTAAGCTTCTCTCTCCTCCCCACTGTCTCTCTACCATGAAGGTCCTTTGTGAAGCAGAACTCTATCATTTCCCGTTTTATGGTGGAGCTTATAATTATGCAAAACACTCCTCACTCATTTGTCCTACATTGATAGGCAGACCACACTTATTTATTTATTTATTTATTTATTATGAGGAAGATTCGTCCTGAGCTAACATCTGCCAATCCTCCTCTTTTTGCTGAGGAAGACTGGTCCTGGGCTAACATCCATGCCCATCTTCCTCTACTTTATATGGGACGCCGCCACAGCATGGCTTGACAAGGGGTGCATCGGTGCGCGCCTGGGATCCAAACTGGCGAACCCCAGGCCGTCGCAGCAGAGTGTGCGCACTTAACCGCTTGCACCACCGGGCCGGCCCCCAGACCACACTTTTAACAAAAACGTATCAGTCTTACTAAATAGCAACAGAAGTTTCAACATATAGGACCTTAAACCAGACGATGAACCCCAGGATTATTATTTCCTTACTCTTCATTATAAATCAAGTCAAAGCATGGAACAGAAATCCTACCTCTAGAAAGCACTGAGTGTTTGTTAACGTTCATATTAAATGAAATTACAAATTTTATAAGTGGTATACATCTTCTTTGTACCTGAAGACTCTCCTGGAATCAAAGTGAAATCAAGTAGGTCAGAAAGAAGTTCAACCCCTTTACCTGAAGGCTCCCTATCTGAGCTTGGAAGAAATAAACGAGTTTCCCATTTTGGCTGCCCACGAGATGAGAGTCAGAAAGAATGTTTAACAGGAAAACTCACAATTGAACTATTCTTCCCACACCTGCTTACATGCAATAAATGAAGAAAAATTCTTGGCAGACTGGACCAATTTTTATCATTCCGTTTCTGCAAGCAACAGCAGGTGAGTGGCACTGATGTACCATAATGCATTAATAACATATTCAAAGCATGTATCAAGCCTCAGACTGGAGAAACAAAGTGTAAAGGGCACAGGATAATCTTCTGACCTCTTATCTTTCATTGGTGGACCCTTGGCAGATTCTTCCACATCTTGTCGCTTTGCAAATGGAACCGGAAGGAACTTGTTTGGGTTGGATCCAACATGTCTCAGAGACATCCCAGTTCTCCTGGCCATCATGTCATCTTTTTGTGAATCATACAACTTTCGTTGGCCTTTCAGTCCACTGCCACTCCAGGCATGAGCTGTCATCTTCTCCAAGCTCTCTTCTTTCCCCGAAGCCTCCCATTCAGAGGCTAGAGGACACGAACTAGGGCAACATTCAGTCCAGCCAGTCAAAGGGCACTTATTGCTAAAGATATTTTCAGTAGCGTCACGCACTGGCGTTAACTCAAGACAGAAGAAGCCAACGTCCATGGAGGCAGCAGCACAGAGCAACTGAGTATTAATACCCTGGACCTCCATCATGCAACTGGTACTTACACAGGAATGGATTTCCTTTCTGATTTTCGTGATTCCTGAGGATGAAATTTGGCCAGCACCCAACCACATGCAAAGGCTAAAATCTCTACGCGGAGGGAGCACTGAAAGCAGAACTCTGACCCCGGGATGGGTGCATTCCTTTAAGTGATTTAACTCCACGCCACATCAGTCATCAAGTGCATACTGTGGCTCTAAGCTGTTTTTTGGGGAACACAACAGCCACACACAGCAGAGGTAGCACACCCTGGAACGCAGGCAAGGTGCTCACAGTGGCTGGCTGCTCTCCTCGGATCTCTCAGCCTTTGGCGGCATCTCAGAATCTCTTTGAGCAACTCCTTCATTCTCTTCTTTGCCATCCTGTGGCAGCTGTTTGCATGTAACTAAAGCCAGAGAGGACAGCTTTACTACTTGGAAAGAACTCACACCAGAGGCTTTGACCCCACCTTCACCTCTTGGGGAGGGAGGAAACGTTCCTCCTCACCTTCTTCTGTCCTCCTTGGGCACTTGCCCAAACTGCAGACGTGTTCCTCCTGGGACTCCAGCACAGGAGCCAGCTGTGAGACCCTTTTGCAATAGTCATCTACGCCAGAAGTCACTACTCTGTTGATAATCAAGCAGGATTGGCGGCAAGAGAGAAGAGGAAAAGAGTTATGAAACGAGACAATGAAAGTTGTTGAGACAGAAAGATTGAGAGATTTTGGTTGCTCTTCAGAGAACTGGTTAGTAAGATACAAGTTAGTAAGAATGACATACTCAGATTGAGATCATGGAATCTGAACTCTGGCAAAGGCCTGAGAAAAGTCAAAGAAGGCTGGCATCACTCTGTCACCATGGGGCTGAGTGATGGCCCCCTCAGTAGTCAAGGACTCAAGGATGCATTTCTTACTAATTTCTTACTCCCACCTCCTCCACCCCAGTCCCTGTCAGCCTCTGAAACCCTACCCGTGTATTGCTGGGGTACTAGGGTTATTAGTATCTATAGTCTGCTCTCCTCTATGGTGTCACTCACAGCATGGAACCAAAGAAACTTCTCTGTATGTCATGGACCATCCATGTTTCCTTTGGATTTCAAGAACAAAGTATGGAGGAGAACGTCTTGAGCATTTCCTCCTGCCATGGAGAGCTTTACTTTGCTCCCACCATATAGGTGGAATGGAGGTTCCTGGGAGAATCTAGAGTCTTATAAATGTCCTATACCTGCTTAACAGAAGAGAGACCAGCCCAGAGAACTGAATCCCCAAAAGAGGGCTTGGGAATTCAAAGCTGGGAGGCTTTGAGTGAGGATGAGAACTGGTGACAGGCCTACAAGGTCTTTTCCCAGGTGAGCGCTCACAAATTTGGATGGTGATTCATCCAAGGAAACTCTTGAGTCATAGGAATCCTCAAGAGAAGAGTCTTTTTCCACTCAGGATTTATTACATAATTTTAGAAAGTAGGGGAGGGAGGAGACCTTTACTTTTTTGTGTCTACTTAGATGTCCAAAATTTGAACTTATGATACTAATAATGATTTTTTCCTCCCTCTGTGGGATAGGCAAGAGGGAGGTTACAGATAAACCTGATTTTTATCAATACATCTTTAGAAGAAACACTAGGAATATCATTAAAACATTCCATCTAGTTCATTTAGTATTTCCAACTAATAAAATAGTGCTTAACACAGCCGAGGGAAAAAGGGTCATTTGCTAAGATTATTGGCATTCCCAGGCAGTGATTCTGGTGACAACAGAATCAAAATGGACGCCTGCCATTTAACTTCACACACGTGCTTCCCCCCAGGGTGACCTGCTAACATTACTTCTCTGCTAACCAGCTAAAGAGCCTGTTTAAACTATGTCATCTCTGGAGGTTTCTTTATCGTGCTTCAGCAAACTCTAAAAGCAGCACTGACTCCCATGCAGATCTCCTTGCCCATGTATGGTGAAAAATACCTGAGGTCATTTTGTGGATTAAGCATTTGGTCTTCCTCTAAACCAGATGTGGCTGCCGAGGCAGGGGACACGGCGTAAGGTTGAATCTTGCTGCCATGACTGATGACTTCTGCATCCTCCCTAGGCCCGGCCTTGCCAATGCTTAGCCGCTTCCATTTCTGCTGATCTATCTCTGTTACTGGTCCAAAGTGCACAAACTTCTGCCTGGGGCTGGCAGCTTTCTTATAGGCCCTTGCTTTGCGGCTGGCAAAGTCATCACGGATGGCAGTTTCTGCTTTAATTTCTGGGGAAGGCTCAGGGGCACAGACATGCTCAACACCTTCGTCCCTAGTCAGAACCAGAAATAAGTTCCAAAGGTTTCTAAGGCAAGTACAAATCAACAGGAGGTTTTCTTTTTTTTTTTTTTTCTTTATATATTAGATATATGAGAAATAATTCTATGGCTGGAGTAGAATTGCTTTTCCATTAATCAATCAAATGAAGAAATGATCATTGTCTTGCCTAGATAAATATTGCTTTAATCTTCTATAGCTTTTAAAATATCACTTTTAACATCACAAATGATGGCATAAGAAAATCTTAGGTACTAAATAATAATTCATATTATTTAAAAATCAAGTTTGAATTCCTTACAATAAACGAGCCTATCAAAATAACCATTCATAATAAGTGGGTTGAATTAAAAAGGATGTTTTCCATTCATGTGGCTTACAATTTTAGTATTAATAAGTTTCAAATTATGAAAAATATGCTCTGTGTTTTGAGAGGTATTTTTTCTGGTCATGAAAATAAAAAATGATAGAAGGGAAGCATTTGATTCCTTCAAAGTTAAATAATACCACTGCCAGGGGAAAACATGACACACCTCGTCTTTCCTGACACTTTCAGTCTCTCCCATGTCTCCAAGTCGGCTTCTGTTATTTTGGAGAATCCAACAAAGCTTGGGGCCTCGCGGTGAGGGGCGAGGCTGCCCTGAATTCTCCGCTGCGCCAGGTCATCCTTGTAAAGATCTGGCACCTTCCTGAGTCCCTCTTCTGCAGAATCACTCTCCTGAGCCCGCGTAATACAGGTCACCATTGACTTCACCTCTTCTTTTTGGCCCTGGTTTCTGTCAGTTTGATCCAGGCCCCACATCATCGGAAAAATCAGGTTCAAGGAAGGGGAGCAGACAAACAGGAATGTCAAGCATGGAAATTCAGAGGCTGAGGACAGAACAAAATGATGGAAGCACCTTCCCCTTTCTCAAAAATATGGGATCAATTGGAGCCTCAATTACTTTAGTCTATTCTACCCTTTTGACACTATAATGAGACGGAGTTTTTCCACCAGATGACAGTCTCTAGTTTAGTTTAGGAAGAGAAGCCAGGGCTCGCTGAAAGACTAAGAATGGTAATGAGATTTCGGTTTGACAGTAATGATGCCCAATTCCCACACTATTCAAGTTACTATAATGAATTCAAGTTTTCTGACTGAATCCCTGAGCCCTCTTGGAATGTCTTTTACTGCACCAATAAAATGTTAGTAACGAGCTCAGCATGATCCAAGTTCTAGGATTAGTTTGGAGATAGCTGGAACGTTGTTCACATATTAAACATCTCGACCATAAGCCCCTGTACTGCCAGAAAGTACATTTAAGTCACTTCTGACCAGAAAGTTTCAATGTTCAAACTCAGTTTCTGCTTCCTGATAGCATGAGTTAGGTTTGGCTAATGTAAACTTGAAGAACAAACACAGGGTATCCTCTTTACCTGGACCCACAGAGCCAACACCCATTTATTTCATGTGTTAATAACTGCTCACCTTTATTGATGCTAAAACTGATATTTTCAATTGTTCTCCTAAGAAGTGAACATTAAATAGCTAATGTTGACAATATTGTAATTTAAACCAAAGCTGTGGCATTTATATGCATAAACATTCTATCACATTAAAAGTCAATTCCTAACTAAATATGCTTCTTGAGATAGAAAATCTCAAAAATATACATAAATAGTGCTATTTACTTTTTCAAAATACATCATCCAAGCCAGAAAACCAAGAGGTATTCTTTTGTTACCTGGATGACTTGGTGTATTTGCAGAGCCTATGCAAAGAGGAATGCTACAGAATCTTCTATTTACTTTTAATTTGGGGAAGGGGACCAAAGAAGGGGATTGCAAAGAGCCATCAGGGATCCTCCTTTTTTTAATCAGTTCTTTGATGCTCCCTAAAGGGGTCATGGGCTGTCCCAGATGCAGAGCTGTGTTCCCAAACAGAGTCAGGTGACAACAGACAAATGAAGCTGGAACTATCAGGAATTAAAATTGCATGGAGGAGAAGGGGAAAAAAAGAGATACAAAAGCTGCTCCTTTTCCTAACTCAAGTTGCTGATCCCCATCAATATGCCTTGATGCTAGTCAGTTATCCAGAAGTCTTTGTTTCACTTACAATAACCGATCCCTCCCACAGGCCCTCCAAGAATGAGCCTCCTGAAGCTATAATGCGTCCTATAAAAAAGGTGTAGCAGGTCTTCTGTGCTCTAATCCTTGTTCTACATCCGGGGGTCTTTCATATGTTTTGTATCTGGTACTTCCTAAAAAAAGAAAAAATAAAACCAAAACCACACACTAACTACTCCACTGAGCTCATTGACTCTGCCCAAAAAACTATTTTAATTGTGTAAAACAGTTGAGATATTTATATTCTTAGTTCAACAGACTTGCAAACCTCTTAAAGGATAGGCAAAAAGATGGCAATTAAATAATAAAGATGTGAACTCTAACTGATTCTGATATAAGGAAAAAATACAAGAATGATGAAGTCTGCACGATGAAATTTAACAAGCTGACAGCTTAAATGAAATCATATCCCTCTTAGGATAAAAATCACTGGCCAGTCCCATTTCACTACAATTTCCCTTTCCCAAATTAAGAGGATAGAAGAGAAGTTGGGAGAAGGAAACTCATTTAAAAACAATTTCCATGATAGAACAAATAGAAGTGTATTATATTTTATATGTTTGAGAAGTTTTTTTAATGAGAAATATCCATCATCAAATGTCTACATGATCTTGCTGGTATGAGAGAAGGAAGAGCAAGCCTCATTTTCTTCCTTTCCAATATCTAAAGGAGCTAATAAGAGAAAAGAGCTTATAGCTAAGGAATAACTATGACTTCTGCCTCCTATGAATGGACTAGAGCAGTCTTGAGAGGTGGCTGTTCCCTGATAGGCAATGGCACATGTCTATTTGTGCCAATAATGCCCATCTATGACACCAGCACCCCTCTGTGGTGATGTGCCCAGATATAGCACATCTGCACATGAGAGCTCAATATTTATTTGGCAAATTGCACCCTATTTCGGACATGGCCGTTCTACTCTCTGCCATCTGCACTTAGGGAAGATTGGATATCTGGAGTTCTACTTCAAAATAAATCACCCTTAGCAATTATATGTAATTAGGGCAGGAAAGAGAGGCATGGGGGGCTATAATACAAATCACCTTTGCTTAATTATGTTCTCTATCTCTTTCATACATACACATACACATACATACAGTGCAGACCTTTTATGTTCTAGACTTTTCTTTTCTGAGATTCCCTTTGAGAGTTGTTTGCTGCCATCTGATCTCTCTGCCTCTTTCTTTCGGTAAGGCCCATAGAGGAGTTGATGCAATGGTACCATTGGCTTGGTCTGGTTCATCCTTGCTCTCCTTGCAGCAAAGTCATCTTTCTCAAGATCAGGCAGTCGACGTGCAGCTTCATCTTCTGACTCCGAATCTTTGCCATGTTGATGGGCCAGGAAACGGTTTTCTTTGCGAAGGATAATATCGCAAACAGCTTCCTTCTCATTGCTTAATTGCTTTTGACTGATAGAGCAAAATTAAATGGAACTCCACATGTGATCAGACCAAAAAAAACCCTTAAATCCCCATCTCCAGACAGACAACTGCGTTGTTAGTGAAAGGTCTTCTCAATATCATTAGTTCAGATGACATCTGTTTACTATTTTAGTCCAGAGTTGCACCAAAGTTAGGGCAGATTTCAAAACTCTGAATTTAGCCAGCTACTAGCAATACTAAAAATTCATTTAATTTACAGGGCCCCATCAGTATCAGAAAGGCAGGATCCTAAATGGCTCTGAAAGTGACAATCCAAATTCTTTTCATGAAACTGGGAAAAGTAGGCAGCTTTTTGTTGTTCTTTTTTCTTTAGCACATTAGCAACGCACCCAATAGGTACTCAGTTTGTTTTTGACTGACAGGACAAAAATTGGAGCCACCAAGAAACTGACCTGAGGGAAAGTTAATGAATGCAGCTAGGTGACAGCACACCTAGAATGTGTACCAGATTGCAAAGTGTAAGGAAGGTGTTCTGCAGAGCTGAGCTAACCTGAAACATCTGGAATAGTTTATGACCATTCACAGGAGGGACCCAAGGCATAAAAGCTTACCTTGCTCTGCACCCTCCCCTCAGTAACCCTTTCTTCCATCTTCTACTCCCATGACTCTCTCCCTCCCAGCTCTTTTTCTTTGTCATATGCTAGATATCAAGTAAATTGTCATAAGAAATTTTGCCAAAAATGGCTTAAAAATTATTACTTTGGGCTATTTCCATCTTCAAAGAGATCTAGAAGGCCCCAAACTTTAAACTCCTAGAGGAATGCAGTTTAATGGTGGAATACCAGGACTTTTTTGCTTTGTTTTGTTTTTTGTTTTTGTTCAGGGTGGGTGGGGTAGGAACAGCATTGGTTGTCTCTATCTGGTATTCAAACAAACTCCTCCCCACTCCCACTCATAAGATCAGCCTTGCTTCTAAGTAATAATAAAATGTTAAAACTTTAAAAAAAATCATTTATTATCTTTTCAGTTCATAAAGAGGATAAGTAAATAAAATATCTTGACTTCTAAAAAAAGTTCACCTACTTTGTATCTGACTTCTGAGAGAGGATTAAGAGCAAATTCTTCATCATCCAAGGACAACTCATCTCAGAAATGAAGACAGAAGGCAGTAGCCTGGCTAAGAGTAAAATGAGCAATGAAACTCTGTACTCTGGGTCGACGAGATGGCCCACTGTTTGTTGCTCTGCCCTACACTACTGTAAAGGAAGCTATCACTTGAAGGCTATGACAAGTGATAGCCTCGCTCCATCTGACTTTGGAAAATCAAAACACCATTAGTCATGCCCAGAAAACTCCTTCTCACTGCTGACCATTGTTCTCAATAAAATTGTAAAACCCAGAATGTAGAGGTGGTTGGTGGTGCTTTGCTCCTTGAATAAATTTATTTCTTAAAATATGAAATTCTGCCCTTTGAGTTGCACACTCAACTCTCAGTCTCCTGCCTGGCCACCCCTGGACTGTGCTCACTCTCCTCCCTGCCTCCTTAGCCAACGTGTCTGGCAAGTACCAACTGGTGTTGGTTGACTGTAGCCATAAAGAATGGTCAGTGGGAAATGACAGGCCATCGAATTAATCTCTTCAAAAAGGCATTTTTTAAAAAGCACATTGATGATGACAAAGAAGGTGACAAACGATTACTGTAAGCACGCTATGTGGTAGAATTCCTTCCAGTGTTAATTCATTTAACCCTAATATGAACCCTGCAATGTTAGTGTTATTAGCATCCTCATTTTATAGAGTGGAAACTGAGATTAGATTAAGAAATTCATCCAAGGTCAAAGCTCCACTGCTTAAGTTAAAATTCAAACCCAGGCGGTCTGGCTCCAGAGGTCCTGTTCTTAACCACTGTGCTATTCATTAAACAAAAGGCAAGGCCAGGAACAGTTTTGAAAGCAGAGCATCATACAAAAAATAAGGCATTATCATTACTATAGAAGTAGGAGAAAGAGAAGTATTTTGGTTACTAAATAAAGAGATCCTGTGAGTTGTGCTTAGAATGGAGTTGTGATTTGCATTGTCGGTTACAGACAGCAATGTTCAGCCAGGATTAATGACAGCAGAATGCTAACTAATCTTACCTCACAATGCTTTCACAGCGCTTTACAGTTTACAAAGCCCTTTCAAACTCATTATCTCATCTCAGCTGATCCGACTACAATTCCAGTATGAGAGCAGACCTCTAGCTTGAACATCTTAAGTCCAAAAGCATCACTCTTTCCATTTTTTTGACAAGGGGTCCTGGGTTTCAATCTCCTGCAATTCAGGCAAAATTCTTTGAGATAAAAAAATATGCATTTATGCAAATGGCCATGCCAATTTGTGATGCCAATTTGTGCAGGGAGAATCTGGTGCCTTATGTATCATGTGAGCCCAGCCAGGCTACAAATTCCCTGGGGTGTTTCTTTTTAGGCTAAATGCCCAGCATGGCAGGACTCTTTCAAGTGATCTCAATTTAGATATGGAGTGAAAAAAAAAGGGGGTGAAGAAAGCTTTCTGTATCATTGGCCATTTAAAGCCACTCCCTACCCACTTGAAAACTGGTCACAGTGACTGATTTTCCACCAACTGCTTAAATCTTGTAAATTCAGAGTATCAAGGCAGACTCAGAGAAAGAAAAAAAACAATGACACAAATTCTGGGCTGGCACTGTTGGCCAAGAAGTAATAAATAATAATGTATAAGGCAGATTGTGTTCACAGGTGTCTAGCTACCAAAATATTTAAATGACTTTTTATAATGTGCTTTTCTCTTTCCCTTGAAGGACCTTAGGGGTAGTCTATTGTGAAGTTTCAGGATATTTTATTTTATTTTTCAATAATTACAACTCTCTGAGCAGCTGGTACATTCCAGATACACTCCTTTCTTGACAACCCTGCAAGACAGGAATTATGATACCCACTTTGCAGAGGAGAAGGTTGAGGTTTCTAGTTCCAGTCACCTGAACTTAGGTAAATTAAGTAAATTTAAGAGGTAGACCCAGTTGTCTGGCTTGATGTTTATGGGGAGGTTTGACACGTTTATTTTCTCTAAGTCATTCATAGATGAGTTGCTTTGGGAAGAAGAAGTTAGTCTGCGGGCACAGCTCACTGTTTCACTTAGAAGGAATACAGTCCAATACAAAATGAGAAATACCAAGCATGGCCTCCAACCTGGCAACCCTGTCCAGCCTCATCTAAAACAAGTAAGACTATCTTTGTAGGAGAGATGATGGGCTCGAAGCAGGTGAGGGCAAAGGAAAAGCTCTTGTCTCAGTGTTTCTAAGGCTTATATATTTCAAAGTGAATGAGATAATGATTTAAACTAAGGAAGAGCTGGCATTTTCTTTCACCTCCTTTTACTTGGCAACACACAAGCAACCAGCTCAGACTGGCAATCAGTTTGTTCTATTGAAAGAAACTGGGCTCTCCAGAAAAGCCTGTTAGACCTCCTGGGAATGTCATGGGCAACATCAGAAATCTCCCTGTTCACCCAGTGTCCAAACAGGGCAGCTACATCCAGAGTCACAAAGGTTCATGCAAGTTATGTGTCTGCCTGGGCCCTGATCCACAAGAATCTGTTCAGCAACAATCCGTGACTCAGGCATCTGCTAAGGAGAGATGCAGAGGAATACGTGTCTGGCACTTAGCTGCATCTGGTCCCCCTCTAAAGGTTTCCTAAAATGTCTATTGTTCCTCAGACGTTTTTTTCCCTCTGTAATTAATTACTATGTGGCTGAGAAGACCCACAGACTAGCAGAAAAGACTGAGTGCTGAAACATATGAAAACAGTTAGCAAAGTAGTCCAATCACGTGAAACCTATAATTCAGTTCAAAAAAAAAAGTTTACTTCTCCAATGGGAAACACCAAGCCAGAGAACTCAAATCTCCATGGCATTTTAATTCAGGGGAAGTGAATCTTAGTTCTTATTTTATCCTCTTAAAAACAGAAATCTTGGCTTCTGTGGCAGGGTCTCACATTTTGGAGTAATTAAGCTAACTTAATCATAAAACCAAAATAGTAAGAAAAAGTAGTTTATATACGTTTTACTTCAAAGGCAACTCTAATAAATATTAAACTCCACACATTTATTAAGAAGCCCTACCTTGTGTCCCTTGATGCTAAGATACCTCCTCATATATTGTTTGACAGGAAGCTTGGGATTTCTAGGCTTCTAAACTCATGTGAAAATGAAATAACATGCACCTTTGCTCCTTTTTATATATCGTATTAAAAATAATACATGGAGGTGTTTGAGAATATTTGGGAAACAGAAACAAAAAACAGCCTACAAAAGTAAAACCTTGTTCTTCATCTACATGCCTCCTTCCCTCATCCATTTCCCTCGTCCATGATTCTATACTCTCACCCATCTCTACAAACAGACTTTTCCAGCTAAGAAATGGGCTACAGGAAGTAACTTAGGCCTCATGTTGGGTTCAGAGATGTGGTGGCCAGAATTCATCTGGAGGGCAAAGACAGAAGACTGAGGTTCAAATGCTTTAAGAGACATCAGCATATTTAAATGCTTTATGTTCTTATTTTCCAGACACCAAGAATCCTTTTCTTCTTTATGATATGCATTTCATTGCACTTAAGCTACTTTTTGCCACATTAAAAGCAGGATCTCAAATGTGGATAAACTTAGAATGACTCTTGACTCCACTGTGAGCGGCAAAAAGTAAGTGACGAAGACACAGACACGCCAGGCTGGTGGTATGGTATGTATAAAGCCTTTATGAGAGAGCTAGCAGCTGAAAAATCTGTCTAACAAATGAATTCAGGGTCTTTGGAGCAGCTGTGTCGCCTTGCTACTGGGGACATTCTCTGGGAATATGCATAGCTTTCCTGAACCCAATTTTAAATACAGAGTCAAAAGATCTAAAGTGTGATGACATTAACTGACCTGCAAATTTCCGCTTAATGGAGCTAACTTGGATGAAATATGTAAAAATTAAGCCAGATAAGAAGAAATGTGGACGGGAGCAAAAATTACTAAATAAATATAATACTCATCAATCAGAATTACATTTGTAAACTAACCATGATTCTATGTTTGTCCGCAGGATGGGAGTTGTCATAAAAGATTTCAATGTTTTTTACAAAATAAACCTCCCAGTTACTGACGTGGCACGGTACACTCATGGAATTCCCCGCTTTTGCCCCAATCTCTTCTTTTTTTCTACATCATCATGATTCCTGGGTGTGCTGAATTAGCTTACTGTAGCTCCCCACTGATCTCCCCTTGCTCTTTTGGATACTCTAAAGACTATACGGCAATTCTTCAAAAAATTAAAAATAGAACTACTCTGTGGTCTAGCAATCCCATTTCTGGATATTTATCCAAAGAAGTGAAATCAGGATCCTGAAGAGATATTAGCACTCCCATGTTCATTGCAGCACTATTCACAATAGCCAAAATGTGGAAACAACCTAAATGTCCATCGATGGATGAATGAATACAGAAAATGTGATACATACATATAATGGAATATTATTCAGCTTTAAAAAGAAGGAAATTCTGCAATATGTGACAACATGGATGAACCTTAAGGACATTATAAGTGAAATAAGCAAGTCACATAAGGGAAAATACTGCATAATTCCACTTACATTAAGTATCTAAAAGAGTCATATACATAGAATGAAAAAATGGAATGGTAGTGGCCAGGGGCTAGGGGCGGGGAAATGGGGAGTTGTGAATCAAAAGGCATCAAGTTTCAGTTAAGCAGGATGAATAAATTCTAGAGATCTAGTGTACAACATTGTATCTGTAGTTAACAATACTGTATCGCACAGTTAAAAATTTGTTCAGTGTAGATCTCATGCTGTGTTCTTACCACAACAAAATTTTTTTAAAAAAGGAAAAATACGTGGCAAAGGATATGAGGCAATTTATAGAAGAAGAAACCTGAGTAGCCAAGACCCATGATATGATATTCAACGACATTAGCAATCATGGAAAAATCAAGTTTTTAAAATGAGATTTTTTTTTAACCAAGTAGACTGGCAATTTTTCAAGGTGATAATGAAATAGGAAAAACTAAATAAAGATGATGGCATCTCTGGTAAATTTTAGCTTAAAGACATCACAGATGTAATAAAAATGAAGGTACATGTATCAAGGATATTAAGACTCAAATTTTTTGTAAATTCATACTCTTACGTGTATCTCTTATTACCTACTCCCACTGTGCCCTAGACTTGAAGACAGAAACAGGAAAAGTCTGAAAAAGGGTACACGGTAAGGAGATGTTATTCAGTTTTGTATTCTTAGCATCTAGCCTGGTCTCTGATGCAAGTAGATGCTCAAATGATGTTGAAAAAGTAAGAAGTGATGCTCAAATTATGTTGAAAAAGTATGCATCTGACAAGGTCTCTGAACCAAAATTTAAAGAACATCTGGATTTGTTTCTTGTTTTTAAGATTCTACAACAATACTCTTCATTATTTCAGAAACCTAGAGAGCTGCTTGTAACACAAGCATGATGTTATGTTAGAGTTTTCTAGAACACATACATGTTTAGGATAGACATACTTATCTATGGGATACCACAGGCAGAAAGAAGTATATCCTTGGTTTTTTATCAATACAATGCTACTCTAGGATTAAATCCATATAAGTCATTGCTAGAATTTTCAGTTAAGACCTAGACCACAGAAATAACCACATATGGAGTTATGTAGAGAAATGGAAAATGTTCCATTAAATGTGTGGGAAACAGATGTGATGCTGTGGTCAGAACATCTAAATCTGACCACCAGGCCAGCGGTAACCAGCTCTGAGACCAGCATGTCACTATCACTGATCCTCAGTTTACTCTTCTTGAAAATGGGTATGTCACCTACCTCTTAGGATTAAATAGAACAGCAAGTGGTAAAGGAATGGCAATTGTCAAATTATTATGAATTTCAATTTGTCAAATAAATTTTGGTCACACTATTATTTGTTAGAAACTTTGCAGTTATTAGATGAGAAAAATTAACCAGCTTCTCAAAACTTCACATAAAACTGAAGAACTATAGTTTTCTGTGACTTTGATGGCTGAAGGTCTCCATCTCACATGTAATCTGAAGCCAGCAGGACTGTATACTAGTGCCTTTGTTACAATTAAGAGAAGTAATTACTCCATTCTCTGTTTTTGAATCAATATGCTTTAGAAAATGAGTCAAATAAACCCAGTCTCACTTACTACCCCCTTGGGACAAAGCAAGTAAGTGGATTTTTGCAAGCCAGCCACTCACTAAAGAGAGTGTTCCCTATTTCAAAGGAACTATTTTCTAGTGATGTGTAAAGTAGGATAAGAGCCATTTAGGAGTAGTGTGAAAAGTAACAAGCCACAAACAATTGAAAAACAAAATGTTATTCTAGGTAAATCTTGCAGCCCACAAATGACTGACCACAAATACTCGACTAGGACAAGGTCTAATTAAGCAGCAGTAAGCTCACTCTTCACCTCCATTTCAAATAACCAAGTACTTAGCAGGGACAGGCTCTAGGGCAAAGACTACCAGCTATTTCTATTTGCTCCGAGTAGGGAATCGTGATGCAACAGGAAAAGCACGAAGTGGGAAAACAAGATGGAAAGTCCAACACGCCAGACAGATTCCAACTCCCCAGGCATGCACAAAGCCAGCCAGGCCAGCCCTCGGCCTGCAGAGCTAACCTGGCAAAGCGCTGTGCTGCTGGCATGACTTTGATTCCAGCTTGCTCTAGCCTTCTGCGCTTTTGGATTTCAGCAGCATCTTTATCTTCAGACTTGGGAGCTGGTGCCACCGCAGCCGCCTCTGGAGAAGGCTGCTCCTTACCACTGCCGGTGGGTAATTCCAACCCACCATCAGAAGGCTTCCCACCAGGATCCATTTGGCCAACAGGGTCTTCTTCACAAGACCCCACTTCACTTCCCTCTTCTTCTATTGTTTCAGGATAGCTAGTGAGTTGGACAATAGGGTTTACCAAACTAACATATCAGGCTGGGGAGCAGACCACAGGTCATCTCCTGGTCATTCTGATATTACTTTTCACTTAAAAAAAAAGTCATAGCATGCAATATGATCCTGGTAATGTGAAGAAAATTAAATGTAGCCATTTGTTAATACAATGCATCATAATCTCAACATTGATTAAGAGCTATTTCAAAATTGATATTGAAAGGCAAAAACCTTTTCTGCTGGAAGGGTAAAATTTATGTTTTGTTCAAAAATTAAAACTTTTAGTAAAATGTTTATTCCATGGAAAGTCATAGATAATAAAGGTAGACTATTAGAAATAACTATGCAATGATCAGGGTGGTTTTGCTGAAAGGACTAGACTAGACTGTAAATTTCTTTTATTGGACTATAAAGTTCTTGAAGGCAGGGACTCTATCTTATTTACTATTGGGTCACCAATGCCTAAAAGACAGCACCTAGCACTTAGTAGATGCTCAATAAATACTTGCTGACTAAATGAATGAATAAATACAAAAGCATAATCAGAGATTAGGGAAAACACTGCTTGTTTCTCTAAAGAGATAAGCAGCCCAATGTAACTTCCATTTATTATGAGTTTCTACATGTGATTCTGAAGCATGTTCCATGCATCCCTTCCATACTTGAGCTTGTATCTCGATAAGCATGTATCTAGATAAAAAAATCTTTTTGCATAAAGATAAGTCTTTCTGCACCTAACCTAACAGGAGTGGGAGTCAGGCAGTCTCCACAGAAAGACATGGGTGACAGATCTATTTTCAATGTCCTGTCAACAGAGCTGGTTTCAAAAATCTGCTCATTAGACAAGTATTTGTTGAATACCTACTGTGTGCCAGGCACTGTTCCAGGTGCCTTCATGAAGTTTATGTTCTATCCTCACACTCTCTCTCCAAAGATCTGTCCTGCCCACCTCCGTTTGTAATCTTACATCAAAGTTCTGAAATAGCCATTTGAGTTCATTTGTGTCCAGGAGCTGTCGTTCCTGTACCACCTGCACTCAAGCCAGGGCAGGAGCAGTGTAGCTCAGGCCTTACCTGAAGGGTCTCTCCCCACCTAGGGGGGAGGTGGCAGTACTCCAGCTCTTCCGATATTCCTCTCGCTCTGCTTTCTTCTTTCTCAGAGGAGCGGGCACATAAGCCGTCTGATTGCTTTTGTTCGGGAGGTACTGGTTAAAAGGCACTGCTGATTTCGGCTCACCATGGGAAGTCCGCCTCGCAGACATGTCATCCTTCTTCACATCTGGCAACTTCCGATGTGGCAAGTCGGATTCAGAGTCACTTCCTCTCCCTGGGGAAGAGAGGAGGAGTGCTGAAAACGTGCGCTCGACTAGCAGCAAAGTTCCCAAACGGCAAGTATACCATATTAGGGATGTGGTTAAATTTGTGGGTTCTGGGGATTTCTTCCTTAAATTATTCACTTAGAAAATCCAAAATATCAGTCTAAATTAGTCTACACGGGGAAAACCTCTCAACTCTAATCAGGAAAGAAAAGTCAAATTAAAAAAATAGAGGTAAGCCTATCTGTATCTGAGAATTATGATTAGCAGCACATTTGTAATAGAACTATATGCCTGCTGAGATTCTGCAACTCTCAAAAGAAAAAATTTACATAAATTAACCAATGGAGTTTTTACTGAGCACGTGCTATTGCATGTCTTACACCGTGTTAGATATTCTGACAAACAAGAATTATAAAGGATTTTGTCTTTGAGTTACCTTTAACCAACCCATGAAACACTTGGAGAATATTAGTTATAATCAAGGAGCACAGACATATAAGAATAACAGGAATTCAGAAAAGTGGCCGATTTGGATTATACCAAGGGTTTGCCTTCCAAAAGTGGTTTGAGTTATAACAACTGCATATTCCTCTACATTGGAGCTCTTCCTTGTACCTACAGCTAAAGGCAATCTTTTCTTCCTGTGAACCCTATGGCCCCAGCTATTCTTTTTTTCCGACACGTATTTCTACGTTGTATTTTGAGAACAAGGGCTTTATCTCATTCATACTACTTATTACAATATCTTTACGTACAATGGGCATCCTGAGATTATCTGATGAATAAATGAATTGGTTTGGCTTAAAGAGTGTTTTAGACATCACAAAGGAATTCATTGTTGCCAACATCAGTCTTTTTCTTTTTTTTTGTGAGGAGATCAGCCTTGTGCTAACATCTGCCAATTCTTCTCTTTTTTTGCCGAGGAAGACTGGCCCTGGGCTAACATCCGTGCCCATCTTCCTCCACTTTATATGGGACACTGCCACAGCACGGCCTGCCAAGCAGTGCATCAGTGTGCGCCCGCGATCTGAACTGGCGAACCCCGGGCTGCTGCAGTGAAGCGCACGCACTTAACTGCTTGCACCACCAGGCTGGCCCCAGTCTTTTCTTTTTTTATGCTGAAGATTTGCCCTGAGCTAAAATCTGCCGCCAATCTTCCTCTTTTTTTGCTTGAGGAAGATTAGCCCTGAGCTAACATCTGTACTAATCTTCCTCCATTTTGTATGTGGGTTGCCACCACAGCATGGCTGACAAGCGGTGTAGGTCTGCACCTGGGATCTGAACCCATGAACCCAGGCTGCCTAAGCAGAGCACGCAGAACTTTAACCACTAGGCCATGGGGCCAGCCCCAGCTAACATCAGTCTTTTGCTGGGCAATAGCCACAATAATTATACTGTATCCTTGTTTCCTGAGTCACATCTCACTAGATTTCTAAGATCTATAGAGTGAAGCTGTCATTGAAACAAACACTACCATTAGAGGTAGCCGCCATTTGAATGTGGGTTGAAAACTCATATTGAATGAGAGAGCACTGTGAGGTTATTCAATTCTGTTGATAGCAACTACAAAATTATCTATTTACATTTGTGAAAAGAGTCTTAAACTAAGAGTCAAGAGATGTGGCAGCCTTGCAGAGTGGGTAGTGTACAGGTGTTAAGTCAGATTCACTTCATTTTGAGCTCTGCCACTCACTAGCTATGAGACTGCATTTGCTATTTCACCACGTTATGCCTCAGTTTCCCAATCTGTAAAATGAGGATAATAATAACACCTACTCATAGGGCTGTGGGAATGATCAGATACATGTAAAACTACTGGTACAGTACTTGGTACACAGTAAGTGCTTAATAAATGCTGACTACTATTTACGTCATTTTAGTCCTGGATCTGTCAATAATGAGCTATGGGCACCTGGGCTTGTCTCTAATGCACTTCACTGTCCTTTTCCGAAAAATGGGAATGAAATGATTTGCCCTGGAGATGAAATGATTTAATGGCTTTCAAAAGACTATAAAAGTTAAAAGCACTGACCATAAACAAGTTGTTCATCGTTGCAGATGAAATATTCAGTTTATGAATAATTTATGCTACTTGTTTTCAGTCTCCCTTCTGAAGTTTTGACCATTTCATTACTCGTTAGTTTTTAATTCATAACTTAGCTCCCTTCCCACCCCAAGTCTTTTATCAAGTATATCTGTCTCAGTGTCATACAAAATGTTTAGAGCCCCCTGTGAATGGCTTCATAAACGAATGCTAACACTACCTTACCTTGCCAAGCTCTTAGTTTCTTTCCTTATTTGACATTATCCCCCTTTTATAAAGGTGGAAACAGAGGCTCAGAGAAGCCAAAAGAACCCCTTCTCCATGGCTGGTTAGTAACACCTCTGAGACTCCAAGTTCTGTTCTCCAAACTCCCAGCCCAACGTTCCTTCCTCCGCAACACACTTCTGGAAAAACGTCCTCTGCTTAAAGCATCCTGACTAGAGGAAGCACTGCACTTTATTGAATAAATGAATGAAAGAAAATGATTCTTCAATCAACTATGAAGGCTTAGTAAAGGGTCAGACTTGTCTCAATTCTAAAAATCCTATAATCTATGAAACTTTTTTTGTGTACAATATCTAAAAATATATTATCTATAATATACTGGGTGAAAGTCTCAAAATATGTTGTTTAACACATAAACAGATCACACCCCCGCTCAATTACTCTTTGATGAATATCTTCAGCAGATACTTCAAGAAAAGTTAATTTGCAAATGCCCCAAGGCAGAGAGGCTCAGTTGAAAGAAGTGTATCTTTCTGGACTTAGACACCAGGATCTAGTTTTATACACCAGCTGTATGACTTTGGGAAATTTAAACTCTCTGTACCTGAAACCCTTAAGTCCTCATCAGAGACATGGAGATGATAATTCAGCTCTCATAGGTTGTCGAGAACTAAATGAGATGGCATACAGCACCTGGGAAGTGGCTGGTACAATGTACTCTCAGTAAATGGTAGAGCTCTTCTTATCTAAGGCTGGGACTTCACAAGATTCTGATTTCACTGCATTCTGAAAACATGCAAATACACTAGGGTGGCTTCTCTATTTATGCTCAAAGTTAGGAAACTGCAACATCAATAGCACATGATGATGATGACATCATTTTATCGAAGTCTGAGCCTTAGTTTCCACGGGGCTACATTTCTCTCCCTTCCAGCAGCTAGAGGCCGTTCTTTTTTTATGTATCTTTGCCATACACACCCCAACCCTTTGCTTTTTCATCTTCCTCTAGCACTTTAATTTCTCTTGTTCCTTATGTCTCTCCTTTAACTCATCTTTTATATAAAAGATAAGAATATTCATTTAACAAAATGTACCATATTTATAAAGTATGTTCTTAATTTTAAAGCACCTGAGCAGAAGGTTTGCATTTCCTCTTCAGTGAAGCCCATTAAGTGGCCTCAGAAGGAAGGCTAGTAAAGGTGAGGGAGGAAATGCCACCTATCTAGCAAAACAGATGGGCTGAATAGATCCTGGGACCCATAGCAACCCTACCAGGTAGCTCTTGTGTCTAACCCATAGAACCATGGCACCTCTTGTGAGTGTGGCTCTTGATTGTCCCTATTGAATGAGTCAGTGGGCCTCAATAATAATAAAATGAAAGCTCTCCATACTGACCCAATATGGAATTGGAGAATTTCATGGTAAGATTTTCCCTAATTGATTGTGAGTCCTAGGAAATAAATTTTCAAGCCTTTAAAAAAAAATGTTCTTCTATTTGCAAGTGTTTAATGGGACTAGCAATCTTCTTGATTAGTATCATTTAAAAATATATACTATAAACTCTAATGAAATTCCACATCTATTTGGATAAAAGTATACTACATTTTCTTAGGCACATAAAAAATTGTTGTTTTTCTTTAAAAACCTCATTAGGTCTTGATTAGTTTACAAGAACATATGCCTGAAGGTATCAGGCTGATTGGTGAAATTTGTGTGTAAGATGCTCTTTCCTGGATGGTGTTTTGTAAAGCTCAATTCCATGTTATTCTCTAGATGGAAAAAACATTTATAAAAAGACTTGAGCTTATCAATCTTAATTGCTGCAAACTTAATTGTGCCTCAGCACATATCAGTACAATATTAGTAATCACCATCTCAAATCTCTTCAAGATGTGGCTTGTTATAAACTCTGAACCCCTCAAAGCTGGTGACAGAATAAATAAAGGATCTGCATTACCAGTTACGAAAAAACAGGATAAAGAAAATTATAATTTTTTAAAAATAATCAAAATAATATGGATGAAATAATCTGGTTAAGATATGTTTTGTAAAAGTAAATTTACCTTTTGGTCATGTCAAAGCTCAATGAGATCATGCACTTGGTATTGTAACTTCTAATACTGTGGGTGGTACTTAAGCTGTCATATAAAATTTTAGAAATGTTTTCAAGCAGCTCACAATGCACCATGGAATTCTTTAGGAGTCACATACTATGTGGCCCCGAGGCTAATCTATTTGTTGGAATGTTTAACTACAAAACAAAACCATTAGTTTAGTCATTCTAGAATTTAAAAAATCTATTAGACAAACAGAAAGAAATGTGGATAAATTAAGCTCAACAGTGTAAATTTTGGACTCACGCTTTTTGAGGCTAACATTGTTACACTACTCGCTGACAGTGATTTTTGTCACTTAACAATGTTAGAACGATTATTTAACTTCTCTAAAGTTCATATGTAAAATACAGAAAAGAAGATGCTATGTATCTCATAATCTATGCTGAGGACTAAATGAGATACTAGGTGTTGAGTAATTAACTCAAGACCTGGGCATATTCAATACCTAAGTATTTTAGGAACAGAATTTTATAGCTGAAAGGGATCATTTAGCTATAAAAAGATAATTTTCATCTCAGAGAGTAGGCTTAAGTCTCTAGAAATATTAGCATCAATCAAGCGATACTTAAAAAAAATAGAAACAAAAAATTCCCCACCAGCCTTCGTGTCTTTCTGCAAGTTTACACATGCAGAACCAAGCCATCTTCCCTTCCTAAAAGCACAAAGGTGCAAGATAAGTAAGGTAGGTATACAGCTTCTGGAAAATATGCATTAAATTTATATCAGGTTGCACGACCATACATTTTTGTAAAGAAAAATGATCATTCCTTATAGGTGATATAAAATCCATTGGATTTAAATCAAACCCAGCCTCAGAACAAACAGGCAGTCTGGGTTGTATACTATACATTAATGGCCACCTGCAACGCTCTAGTCAATGGTCAGGTATCATAAGCATCGAACAGCTTGCCAAAACTGTGCCAATTCAAGTTTCACAATCCCAGGCTTCAGAACTATCGTAAGTGTGTGTAGTGCATTTCCAGTCTGCTGGAAGTTGCTCCATTTTCACTTATACAGTGTGGTACTCACTCGAATATTTCCCTTCCTCATACCCAGGGTATATAAACCTTGTGCACACTTTATGAGCTAAGAGTCTGCACAGTGTCTTGATTCACTGAGACCAAGGGAGGAATGATGTAACACATTTTCCAATAGAAGATACGCTCATTGAGGCAATGTTCAAGCAAACTGCTGGCAAAGCCAACCAAAATTCTAAGGACCATGAAAAACAGCATTAAAAGACTTTTCTTCTACCAGCTTAGAGTTACCAGGTTCCAGCAAAGTGGATATGGAGTTCGCCTTCCCAATGCCAATCCCTCCACCAGCAACAAGGCAGCCCTTGTTAACGTTTAATTCTAAGATGTGCAGTTTATTAAGGCTCCAACCTACCATCGCTGCTTCCCCTGAGGACTACATCTGGCGAAGGTGTCTGCCGGGAACGGGAGCCGAAGGAATCCAGGCTGTCGAAGGAATCATCTCTGCCGTGCCGAGGGGGAGACAGGGAGTCGCTGCGCTCGGAATCCCAGCAGTCAATGTAGCCACTGTCTCGGATACTACGTTTAGGACTCTCAATGTCATCAGTCTCCTGTCCAAAAATAAAACGAAAGGATTACAGACATGACCGCCACAGACGTAGAGCTTCCAGTATCAGGAAAATCCGTCTCCAGCGGTCTCCCAAAAATCCTGCACATAGCATCAGGATGGAAAGGTTATGGCAATGATTATCATCTACGAATGAACATTTCATTCTTTAACCCTCCCTGTTGCAATTTTCCCCATCAGAAAATCTCGCACATTTAAAAAAAATCTTGCAAGTAACTCACACTCCGCAGTGTTTAAAAAAAAAAATCAAAGGAATTAAGAATAAAAGATCCTAAAGTTTGGATTGACAAGAATACAATGACAGATGAAAACAAAAAACGAAAAACTAAAACCGTAACCTTGACCCGTCTTTCGGAATCCATAAGTGCATGTCTTTCCTGGGACCCAGCGCCTAGCTTAGCCATGCAACTGCTCCTGTTTATGCTATCTGGCAAATGCACACAGCATTTGTTTTTGCAGCAGAATCAGTTCCGTAAAATCCCGGAGCAGCATGCTTCCATCTCCTGCTACCTTGAAGGGAAATATCTGCTCTGAAAAGGAGCTGTCTTTCTGAGGCAAAAAGTTAAAAAAAAAAAAAAAAGCAATGAAAAATATGCAAACTGCTTTTCCTGATGCCTCAGAAGAATCCAGGCATGCTCTCGCTCGTGGCCAGCTCTTGGCGCTGGGGAGCTGAAAGCACTTGTGGCTGACCCACATGTTCAGAGTGGTGAGAACAATGGCTGTCTTTGACAGCCTGTGATTATAAATTCTTTCCAGTGCAAGCAGCACATACTAAAACACTGAAACTCCAGCAGGAAAAAGGTCAGTCAAAGCCATCCTCACCCTCGTGTTATAATAAAAGCCTTGTTCCCGCCAATGCCTTAGCATTAATTACAATAGTCCAGGCTGACGAAAACAAAAATAACTCCAGTCACTCAAAGATAAACCTCAATTTAATCTCCTCCAGACTGTCGCTTAAAATCAGGGCTGTGGAGGACATTGGTAGAGGGGCATGTTCTCATCGGCAAAGACTGGAATGTCACACTGGATTTCCTGGGATGCTCAGAAAGGTCCTCTCCACATTCCCAATAGAAAGGAAAAATAAATAAATATTCTCCATGTTAGCGATTTTGGAAACTGTCTAACTTGACGAACATGCCCACTGGAGCCAATGTCTTTGTAGGAAGTGCCTTTGCCAGCTGCTTCTATCAATTATATCCAGATCCTCCGACGTACTCCCCAGCGGGAGGTATTTTGGAGGGACGGAGTAGCTGTAATGCACAAGGTACACCCAGGTTTGGCGTCAGGAGAAGGGAGTGGGAGAGAAGAGAAGGGCAGGGTTGAGAGGAGCACCCTGCAGTCTCCACACTGAGGACCTCATTAGTGCCCCTGAAGGTTGTCAAATGGCCTGGGTGAGTCCAGCCAACATGACCCTCCAGAGGAAGGCAGAAATTCCAGTTATGGAAATTACGGTAGCTTACTTGTAGGTCAAAAGTTAACCAGGACTTGAACAAAAGCCAGGCCTGACTAGCTGGAAAGAGAAGAACTCATGACTAACTGAAAAGTATAGATCTAATTTGGATATGGTTTTGTATTTAATTTCTTTGGAAATGCAAGTAATTATCTTGGATTATTTATCCACTGAGAATAGGCCAAATGGCTAAAAAATGAAGGTTATTTTTATTAAACACTTACTATATGTCTGGGGCTATGCTTGACGATTTTTGTATGTTATATTATTTAATCCTCACCCCCCAGCCTCCAAGCCCCCAACCCCCACCAGCTGCTCAATGATGTGGTTAGCACTGTCCTCATTTTACAGAAGAGAAAAGTTCAGAATCAGAGAGGTTAAGTAACTTGACTGAGGTCACACAGTAAGCAGCAAAGCTATGGTTCCAACACAAGACTCTGTCTCTAAATCCCAAATGGTAAAACCCAACAATGTTTGATCAACTCTGGTGTAGTTATAGCCGCCACCATCAGCATCATCACTTCTTCCAACTACTGGAAATGCTAACCTGGATAATGTCCCTTCACTAAATGTTGTTTATGCCTAGATCATCAAACTATAAATACTGCAAAAGAGAGGCAGTTTAGGGTAGGTTAAGAGCGTGGTCTTGGAAGCTGGACTGACTGGATTTAAATCCTGGTTCCACCCTTGTCAGCTGTAAGACCTTAGGCAAGTTATTTTACCGGGTTTGATCTCAGTTTTCTTATCTGTAAAATGGAGCTAATAACAACACCTATCTCAAAGGATTGCTGGGAGGATTAAACGTGTTACTATATGGAAAGCATTCAGAAAAATGCCTGACCCACAATAAGCGTTCAAAAAGTGTTAGCTATGGTTATAATTACTACTATGTATTCATTTGGGTATGTAAATGTCAATATATAAATCATGCAAAATTTATAAATGTAGTTATACACACACTGATACTCTTCTCCTTCTCCACTTATATCCCATATCTAGACGTCTTGGGCCCAATTTCCCATCAGGAAGGGCAGACATTCAGGGAGCTGAGCCACTGGTCACATGAAGAAATGACAGAATTTTACAGGCTGCTTGGTGCAGCATTACAAAACCGGATTTTCAAGAAAATAACATCAGAAAGGCTCCCCCAAATGCCCAAATGTCTCCCCTACTCCTACCCTACAAACCACACGAGAACAAAAAGGAAGAAAGAGCAAGTCAACACGATTCTTGGAACTTTAGCTGCTTTCTCACAGCTGGTAATGGGAAAGAAAAACAGAAAGGCTGTTCTGTTCATGACTGCGTAGAAAGCCAAGAATAAAGCCTTGGATCAAGTGGAAGCTGAATGGCACGGCCAGCTTGAAAAGTGAAAACCAGGCCACCCATAGCCATCCTTGGCTATCCTTGGCCAAGCTGATCCCTTGGAACCTTGGAGTGAAGCAAGAGGCTGGTTCTTCAGCCAGAGATGAAGATGTGGATATAAGCTGGATGGACAATTGTATTGGATTCCATCAAGTCACCTCAAGTTAAGCTTTTGGGGGAGAGTAAATACATACACCAACACAAAGAACAGCACAGTCTAAATTCTCCTTTCTTGGGGTCTAGTTATGTCATCTGTGCTTTTCATCTAGGAGCCCAGTAGCATTCTGTCTTCTACAGAGAGCACTCCAGAGAAGGGAGACAAGACTTAAATCTGTCCATTGTGTTAATTGCTAGTTGTTCTAGTAAAAGTGTGTTAATAAATGGGGAGAGAACTACCAGCTTCCACAATACTTTTGGATTATTTCACTCATCTGTCCTCTTCTTATCCTCCTTTGTCAGAAATAATGAGAACCAGCTAGGGTTGGTGGATGACTTATGGTATTTGAGAAAGTCCAGATGCATTTATTTTACCGCTTAACATTTTATGATTTCTTTGTGATTTATAAGGTGGCTAAATCCTGGAGTGTTTTAGGGTTCTACTTTTCCAGCCTAGTGACCCATCTCCACCCACCACACTCTGGTTGGGGAAGCTATTCATTCCACAAGTAGATACTGAGCATCTTCTATGTGCCAGGCACTTTCTTAGTGCTGGGGATGCAGCATTCTGCAAAATCGATAAATACCCTTTTCTCAGGGGCCTTCTCTGGTAGAGAAGACAAAAAATAAAAAGAAAAGCAGATAGATGAATACAAAGTTGGGTGGTAAGTCGCATGAAAAAATAAGGCAGGTTAAGGGAAGAGAAGTTGATGATGGTTGCTATTTTAGGCAGAGGTCTGTGCTTGCTCATCACACTCTCTGCTCTTTAGCCCCTTGTTCTGGTGAACACCCTTCACCCCTTGAAACAGTAGTGGCTTAGGCCACTCATGGTACCCCTTGCCACCAGTCACAGTGACTAGTTCAGGAATGGGACCCACACTGGGCAGGAGTACACCCCTAAGAATTTTACAGCTGGGGCCAGGGGAAAGAATTCCCTTGCCTTTCAGGGCAAGGAGCCAGAAGCAGGTAATCCTGGGGATGCTGTTGGTCATGCTCCCTGATGTGTTTGCACATAGGAGGAGAGAATGAGTTCAAGGAGAGATAGGAAGCGATGAGAGAAAGACATAGAGAGGAAGAACTTAGACTATTGACTTTCTAGCTCCAGTCCCTGAGAGCTCTAGGGCCTCCCTAGTCCCCATGGCTCTCCCTTCAATCTCAATATTCTCATAGCAATTCCCCTTGTTCAGCTTAAGTGTCCCTTCCTTTGGGAGACCCTTTTTGTATATAGCAATAGTAGCCTACTATGACGACCCACTGTGTGCCAGATGCTTATGCTAAGGACTCTACATGTGTTACTCGTATTACAGAATTTAACAAGTTGCACCATAATTAATAATTTTTATGCACATTTCTCCCACTAGGAAGATAAATATTAAAAATTTCTGGCTAGTCTCTTTTGTGAAAAAAAATTTTAATTTCAAATTTATTCTAGCCTGTGTCTGTGCAGAAGAGATTCCAATTGTCCCTCAATATCTGTTCTCCATTTCTTCTCCAGTGAAAATACCCACAGTTTTTAGCTGAAATAAAATCTACTTTTCCCAACTCTTTCTTTTCAGCTAGGTATGGATGTGTGACCAAGTTTAGGTCAAGAGGATGTGAGCAGAGGTGTAGTGTATGACTTCCCAGAAGTGTGTTTAAAAGGAGAGCATAGGTCCTTCTTCCCCTAACCTCTCCTTTTTTCTGGCTCAAATGTGGACATGATGGCTAAAGCTTCCATAGCCATCTTGGACCAGCAGGTGAGAAGCCATGGGTTGAGGATGGTGGATCAGAAAGACAGCAGGAGCATAGGTCCCAGATGATCACCAGCCCACGCCAGCCCTCGACTGCTGACATCCAGACCACATTTATGTGAGTTCGAAATAAAATTCTTTCTTATTTAAGCCAGTGTTAGAGTTTCCTTCATTTCTCAGCTGAAGCCAATCCTAATTGATAAAATGAAATAATATATATTCTAAATAAATTAATGTTTCCAGGTGTTGGATAGACCTGTGAAGTTCAGGTCAATTACTCTCTAGTTAGAGATATGGGAGTACCACAGTTGGCCATTTTAGTTAAGTCATGCTTTGTCCAGTGGTACTAACTACTCTCTCATGTTCTGTGGTGTTGTCTACATTCGCTAAAAAGGGTAATAGCTGTTAACAGGTCAATTCAAGGCAGCTGAAGTAACTAACTGTCTCAATAGAAAGGGAAGCTAGGAGAGCTGAAGAAACTAATAGCTGTTCAGATTATAGAGGAGCTGGACTAGTGGTAAGAAATGTCAATAAGGAGAATAAATCAGATTCCAAGAGAATCCAGCAGGGGAATTGTGAGGCAGAGCTTTTCAGTAGTTTAAAAAAGATGACCCATCTATCATTATTTCAAGTCCAAAGTTAATACAAAAAAACAAACATTTAAATTTCACAAATGCAGACCGAATCTAACCTTTGTATTTTCTCTAACAAGAGAGTTAGATGAAAAATTAAAGGACACATAAGAGTTAAGACTAAGAAACAATGTGTTGTGTTTGATTGAGTGGGTGTGTTTATTTTATTTTTAAAGGAATTTAGCTTAAAAGACTTTGTTTATATGCATTACGACCAATAGGAAAGCTTTGTCCACTTATAAATATGTGAGCCAGATTGGCTCTAGCCAAATGCAAAGCACTATTAGGACTATTAGCTTTAATATAAGGAAAGAAGAATAAGTTATTAGAAATTTGGAGCAAATTCTTGCTTTCAGTATTAAAAGAAAAATTGTAAAGCATGGAGTGTCTCTCAATGAAGTCTCTTCAGCGCGTTGAGTTTGCATGTTAGAGAAAGGAGGAAGAGCCAGGCCTTAATTATTTGTGCTACAACATGGGCCTTATTCAAAACCCATGGATGTTACTGATTACAAATGAGCCTCACCTATTCACTAAGGCTGGTTAGGGGGTGCTGCTCCTGGGTACTACTATATCCCAGTACTTTGGATGAGTTTATCTATATTGCTGAACCTTAAAAAGGAACACACAGGCAGGCACACAACAAACACACCACTGTTTCTTTGACAAATTCCTACCTTAGGTCAGTTTTTCCCATAAACAAATAAAAAAATAACACTTTGAATATTGTACAAAATGTTTTCCAAATTTCCAGGTTATTCAAATACTATGGCCATAAGATGCACATCTTAGAAGAGAATGCTTCTAATTTATCAGAGCCTGTCCAGAGTGGATGCCCAGGCAAGAAGCTGGCTGACGTTAGCTCACCCACACCAAGGCAACGAGTAAGCAAAACAACCTTTAGGACAAAAGTGCAGAGCAAGCCTTCATTTTTGTATAATACCGTATTATTTAATTCAGGCATCATTCTCCCATGAAAACAAGCACCGAGCTCTTTGGCGTACAAAGCCATACGCTGACAGATTGAATTTGCTGTCTTGGAATTAAATTTGGATGGAAGTCAGATCTCCCATTCTCCGAAGGATTTAAAATACAAAAGTTCAGGTAAGTGTGGGATGCATGAGGCAAAGATGTCATTGGTAAGACAAGTGGTCATTTCCTTAAATGCATAAAATCATTGGCCTGTGCAATTCCACCATGAGGAACTGTAATGATCTTAAAAACAAGCCAACGTGTTGCTTTCTTACCTTGTCTAAACCTCATGAGATAAAGAAGAAAAGTCAAGTTACCTTTCTCATCTGAGCCAGCAAGCCTTCGAACTCCTTCAGGTTGAGCGTTGTTCCGCTATACGATGCACAGCTATTTGCTGCTTTTCCCAGCCAGTAAATGGTAACTAATACCTGTGAAGCAAAACCATGCACAAAAGCAGGAGAATAGTTCCTCAAGAATTACTTTTAAACTAAAGAATCAATAATCCTCCACTAACAGGAAAGAGAGAAGGTGCAACATTGATTTACAAAAACCACCATCCATGAGGTCTCCATTAAATGTAAAATCATTTTAATAAGAACCCAATGCTGTATCAGTCAACACAAACATGATTCAGTAGTTAAAATAAGACTCCAGCCTTTGGAAAAGTTTGGTTGTGAGAAAGTGATTTATAAAGTAGCAAGAAGGAAAAATAAATCCTTCAAAAGTGTTTTCATGTAATGAAGGTTTCAAAATTAGGAAGCAAAATTTTTCAGAAACTCCAGCATCTTTACTCAGACAGGCAATGAAATAGGTTGCCAATTCCTTTTGAGAGAGGCATTTTTAAAGGCCTACAATTTCTACTCGTGGGCACAGAGGTTCTGCTAAGACCAATGGCAAAATCTCAAAGGAGTGATAAAGGTTAATTAGTGGTTCCCAGCACAAGATCAACAGAATATATCTAATTAAAGTCAGAAGAAGGCAATGGAATGAAGAATACTAAGTGCAGATACCTAGCTTTGGGGTACAGTAAGATTCCTATTAATCTGAGATGGGAAATTTTTAGCCTGGTCAAGGTTACTGCCAATTAAACAACCTTGGATATTTAAGAATGTCTATGAATATTCAATGGTCTGAACCTACAGACCTAAGTTAATTTTGTTCTGTATTTCCAAAGAAATCGTCCACAAAAGCAAATGGTCTTTACACTGACTTTCTCATAAAACCCAACAGGGGTCGGCCGCAGATGAGCTCCTTAAAACTGAATTACTGGGATCTGAAGCCTGTGGAAAAGCTAAGACTATTATTTTATCTTCACATTTGGTCTTACTGCTTCAACCAGGCTGGGAAGTACTGACTATACCTCCCTTCACTTGCTAGACCCGAAAACGCTTGGGACAACGTGGTGTGTGTACGTGGTTCCAGACAGCAACGGGTCCAAAATATGGGTATGTGCACTGATGCTACTATGTGATTTGGTTTTTTACCTCTGCAGGAAAATTTTACTTTGGGAATCCTTCAAAACTTCCAGAAAGTCTTTTTAAACTGATCGCTTACAAATAAATTTCCAGAGAATAGACAATTCCAAATGTCAGGACATTAACTAGGACCATGAAATAACTAATGTGTACTAAAAGTATGAGGCTATCTTGAAAGGTATAATAGGAGACTGGAAGATAGAACTGTGTTGTGTTTTAGATTATGGGTTTTCTGATTTGTTTAAAACTGTATGATGAAAAATCGCATATATCCCTAGTTTTATAAAGGAAGAAAAAGAAGATAGAATGAGAATGTCAATCAAATATAATAGCACCCTGGACATTAAAAGAAAAAGAGAGGAGTCACAGCCAACTTTTTTATTTTATATGCAGAAGGTCATTTCTTACATTCCTCAATTTAAACTTAAAATAAAAGAGCACTAATACTTGCCCTTTGAAAATATAACTCCAAAAAGTTGATTTGGGGAAGGACAAATAAAAACTCAAAAGATTAGTAGGAAAAAAAAATACAAAAGTACTGGCCCATGAGAGTCAACGCTAGTCATATTATGCTGATCTTTCCCTAAAACAATTTGCCCAACTGTTTAATTTAATAATCCCATCTGTGCCTACCAACGGAAAGCGGCTGATGTTAATGCCGAAACTGATCATTTTGTGTTTAAGAAACCGAATTACAAACAGAGCACAACCTTTCATTTGTTTATTTCTGGATTGAGCACTTATCTCATTAAAGAGAACTTCCCCCAAACCTACCATTTTTATTTCTATCACAGTTATTATTATTCTATCAGAGACACATATACTTGTTTTCTAAGAAGGACTCTTTCCAGCAAGGCATACGAGAGGCACTGAACCTATGAGCTCAATTTTACACTTAAACCATCAAAATTAGAAGGAAAAAGGTTTGGAGAGTGAAATTAAAACACTTACATTTTTCAGCTTCCTACTATAATCAAGGCTCCTAATTAAGGAAAGAGAAAAGAAAATATGATCAGAATTGCAGTTTCTTCACTGTGGCCTTCCTTAAAACACCTCTAAGATGTACTTGAAGCTAACGAATATAACAAAATCAGCAGAATATATAATTTTTTAAAGTTCTATGATTAGTGATTTCAGGTACTAAATAAAATTATTAAGAAAACAAAATGTGGAAGGATAAGACGGGATTCAAGTTCCAGAGTGCACCATGAAAAGATGAATGCTTTGTAACATCTGGAAAATGAAGAATTCCATTTAAAACTGGGACTGTTTATATTTGTATTCTCAAAGCTCAACTGTTAAAGTAAAAATTTGCCTTGATGATCACTGTCAAATTTAAATCTGACTGCAATTCCAAAATCTTCTTTATACAAGTACTTTTAACAAAGGTCTTACATAATTAAATAGACCTGAAAATATATGTACAAGAGGCAGTACTATCCAAATATTTGTTCTTTTCTGCTGTGGACATAAATTAGTGTGGGGAATTAGCCATAAGCAGGGAAATATGCATGTTATGTTGGAATATACACACATGCATTCTTAAAAATACATAAATATTTAGTCTCAAATGATAAACAAAGTTGGTGGTACTTTCTAAATATTCATACAGTGAAATATGAAAATTTTTCCAAAATTATTTCAAAGTTTCTTTAACACATCAACAAATAAATGCTAGGAAAAACAAACACTGCATTTCTTTCTTCCATAGTAACTTCAGTTGGGTTGGGGGAGGGGAGGGAGACTGTAACTCTATTACATAAACCAGTCAAGAATTCCTTCAAGTATTTAGACCCCAATCACTTCATTGCTGCATATTCTCACCCAAAGCACATACTAATGAAGAGGTGCACAATTTTAAGTCCATTCAGACTTGAAGGAATAGAAAACAATGCAGTATATACTAAGGAGATAAACCCATCAACAGGGACTTGGATTGAAAGAAGCCTTGGTCCAATTTGCATTTGATTAAGAGAATGTTCTCACGTTTCCCCCTTTTAACAGAAAAAAATGATATGTCATTATCTGCTTAGATATTTGCTAGGATTTTTTTTTTAATTTAACAAAAACAATCTATAAATGATTTGAAATTGTTATGAAAAACAAGTTAAGAACAGGGAACATAAACCTTTTTCTGCATTGACAATACAAGTTCATTGACTAAAACTGACCCAGTTCTAAAAAAATCATGCCTGGCACATAGTAGGAGCTCACAAAATCTTTGTTGAATGACTTCCACATAACAACCAATTATGTGAAAATGCTCCCCAATTTTTCAGAGACATACTCGGGAGCAATCCAAAGCCTTTCCTGAATTTCCTCCAGCTGCTTCGACTCTCTGGAATGATACTTGCTGCATACCCTTCTGAATTATGCTTTCACTTCCCATCAAGATTGTCTGGCATCCATTACAGGTAGAGTTCACTAAATTACACATGCAGTAATTATTTGCAGGTTTTTCCTCTTTTTTTTTTTTTAGTCTACTCAAGTTACTTCTCAAAAAAAAGTAAGAAAAATTACCTACAATGAAAGCTAAAGAATATTTTTTAAAAGGCAATTTCAGAAAAGCATCAAAATTTCTTCTGTGGGATCTACCCCTATACCTTATTGCTTAGACTCTTAATTGGTGTCAATGGGGTGTTCTCTTTCTCTGCTAATGTTCTGCTCAACTCTCAGAGGGGAAAGAACAGAAATACAACAATTCTACTTTAAGCAACCATAGCTATAAAATCTACATGTTACAAATGTCCCCTGTACAGTGCCAGATTAAACTAGCATCATTTACAGAAAAGTTGTGAAGCAAAGAGCTCACTATGCCCCATTCCCCACAAAAACTAGAAATGATTTTCTAAGTACCATTAATGAATTTACGGCATAATTTTAAAATAGAATTTTTCTCCATAATTATTCCAAGTTCAACATCCTACAATGTTTGATTGCTCATCCTTGCTCATTATCCTTCTACCACACCAGCTACTTTTCCTTTTCTTTTTAAACATTAGGATTTTTTCCATCCTTTCTATGCCTCCAGCCTTTCTACTTGCTCTTCTTCTGCCTTCAATGCCCTATAGATCTTCACACGGCTGCTTCTTGCTTCCCTTTCATGTCTCAGTCCTCAGCCCTCAGCCGAAACACCACCTCTTCATAGAGGCTACTCTTGACCACCTCCGGACCATCACTATCTTTCTTTCTTTTTTTCCAGTTTTATTGAGATATAATTGACATATAACATTGTATAAGTTTAAGGTATATAACATCATGATTTGCTACATGCATATACTGCGATGGTCACTTCTTTCACATCATCATTTATTTTCTTCTCAGCACTTATCACTCCCTGCAAATTATCTTCTTTATTTACTTACTTATTTCTCATTTCTTGACACTGGGTGTAAATTCCCTGTGAACAGGGGATGTTGGCTATCTTGTTCATTCTGCTTCTCTAGTAACTGGAAATATATCTTAGACATATAGTAGCTGCTCAGTAAACATTTGTTGAATAGATGAATGAAAAATGATAGAGTCATAGGGGAATGTGATGGAAAAGCATTACCTAAAGAAAACAATAATACTTAAGTGAAGGAAAAACTAAAAAAGGAAGAAAATGAAGAGAAGGAATGCAGAAGGGGAGATAGATGGAAAGACAAGATAAAGAAGAGAAGAGAAGCATAGGGAAAAGGAAGAGATGGAGAAAAGAAGCAGAGAGAAAGATAAAGAAAGAGGACAGAGAAAAGAACAGGGGTAGGGAGGATGGTCCAGAAATTGAAAAGTGGCTGTGTCCATGTGCCATCTAAGTGACTTTTTCCCCTTTAGGTTGCTTTCCATGCCTTTGAATTAAAGTCTCTTTCTTTAGAAGTTGGTTGAACCATCTTCTCAGATCTGCACTGAGCAAGCCTCTAGCTAAAGAGGTATTCTCATACCTCTGAGAATATTCTATCCAATTCCATTTTATAAATGAAGACACAGAGCCTAATGAAGCAAGGGAACTTGCCTAGGGTTTCACACCTAAGGAGCAGCACATCTATGGCTAGACCCTTGACTTTCTGATGCCTAGTTCTTGTAGAGAAGCAATAAAGGTGATAGGAACTTTGAATTTCTAAAATCAATCAGTTTCAGAATTCTCCTAGTTTAGCAACATACTGATTTAAAGTGACTCTAAAAAAAATGAATGCAGCTGCCAACACTGTCAAAGAGAACTTTCCTTCACCCTCCAAGCAATGTGTGTGTGACTAATTATTACGATGTCTCACAGTTACTATTGTTTCTGGTCACTTGCCACCCAGGTGAAACTACAAATGTGAGATGAGGCAGAACTTGAAACAATTTCCTAAAATGAACAATGATTTATAGAGGCTAGATTTAGGTACAGTCATAAATGGAGCATATTATGGCTAAAATGAGGTTTATGGGTTTCCATATTCAAATATCATAATTTTTATTCCATTATTTTTGCCCTAACTAAAATTTTTCCATGAGAAATATTAAAGAATGGCACATTGACAATAGAGAAGTGATTTTACATGATCAGTCACAGCTGACTCTCCCTTATTTCCAGTCACGAATCATAAAATCCAATATAAACTCCTAATTTGATTTCATTCAGTAGTTTCCATTTTTTCCCAATTATTTTTCTCCATCATTTTTTAAAAGTCAGTATTGTCAAATGGTATAAAATTAACGGCTCTGAATTTTGGCTTCTCTCTCCTTTCTGTTCTTCCATGATAAAATGACCAAAAAGTAATCAAAAAAAGAAGGATAGCCAATCTACAGACCCTATCCATGTAATTAAGCTTATTGTTAAGGCATATTCACACCAAATATTGTTTGACTAAACTGGAAAATATTTTGTATACAATTGGTAGAATCTAAAGAACTTCTAAACTACAGGAAAGTTATCTCTACCATCTCATAAAGACTCTTCTCATTACCCCAATCACGAGGTATTTCTTTACAGAGAAGCACATTGCCTTTTCTTTTACTATTACATTCTTTCCCAAGAATTCTTTGGCCTCAAACATGGCCCACTGAGTAGATACAGTCAACAATAGCCTAATGGCCAATGATCCATCTTGGAAGAACTTGATCACTGACACATATGAGAAAACAGTTACAAATGTAAATGAAGAAGAGATTTCTCCATAATCTACTAGCTTCTTTGCATAATAAACAGAGTGCAGATCTGTTTACCAAGTCTGCAGTCTTCTAAAAGCCTATTCAAATGCCCAATTGGAACTAATAAAAGCTTTTTGTGGAACACAAATAGATTCTGTGAATATTTCTCTCTTGCTTCTTCCTCCTTTAAGTTTTACTTAACATTTTTCTTCTTCTCTCTAAAATTCTAACTTTAATATGCATGATTTTTGCATTTCAAAAAATTATGTTTGAGCAGAAAGAAAGCTCTACATGGAGGGAAGGCCAATGTGCCTTATTTTACAAGTTTTACCTTCACATTTTTATTTTATTAGGCATGCCTAATTCTCTGCCTCTGAGACCTTACAACATCATCACAAAACTGCAAATCAAACCACAAATGGGCCTCCCTTAAACATAAATTGTGCACTACTTACTTGACTGTTACTCTGTTGGATGTATCCTGTAGGTCACTTGGGTCAAAAAGTTGAGATTCTTTAAGACCTAGCTCTTTACAGCCTCTCAAGAATAAGATGATATTGTCCTGGAGGGAAGAAAAGAAATCCAAGTCTGTATTATTTTATATTATCTTTATGAACCAGCCCCTCTTCTTTAATAGTCCAAATCACTACAGGGATGTCAGTCATTAAGGCAATGAGAGTCAAGTCTAAAACACTGCTTGTTGCATAATAAAATCATACTTTGTTAGGAAATGCTGGAGTAAACAGACACTTCAAACTTCTAAACCCACAGCCATGCCGATTCAATTTTTTCCCTTTACCTTCACACATTTGTACACAACTACAAGTTAAATGCCACTGAAAAGCAGAACTTAGCAATTTTAGGTGAATAGTACTCAAAAACCAGGTATTCTCTATCACTTCAAAGTTTTGTCCACATCTTATTACCCAGAAGCTGGTGCAAAATTGATATTAAAAAAAAAATTGGTTCTACTACCCAAGTGTCATCTTCAACAAGTTTTTCTTTTTAATTGATGTCCTAAAATACATCTTTTATCAGTGGGTTTTGACTGATAATACCTCTTTGTAGACTATAAATTGAATTAAATGAGAAAAAAATCTAGACTTAATTGGAAAAGGAAAAAAGAGGGGCAAGGAAAGTTTTTGAAAATAATGCAAAAGACTCTCCTCAGAGTAAAAAATTTCTCTAGCAGGTACCAATTTACATTGAGCTGGCAGAGTACCAGGCACAGTTGACAATTAAGGAAGGTTATGGTCTTCATCTGCTGGGAGTTGTTAAGAATAAACAAATGGCTCTGAAAGAGATTGCAAATTGTGGGTCATCCTTTTGGAATTCCAGGGTATTAGTCAGTAGGTTCATCAGGTACAAGTCTCAATTGTCTTCTTCCTAAAAGACTTCCGATGTGCTGACTGGCCCCACAAGTTAGCAAAAACTACAAGAAAGGAAAGACAAACGCTGATCAATGTGAATCCATCTGAATGCTGTAAGAAAGATGCTACAAAAATCTGAAATGATAGTGGTGGTGACTGACTCTTATATTCACCCAAGTGCAACTCAACAAAGCGAACAGAAAGCAGAATATTTTCCAATTACCCAGTATGTAGGCAAGATTCTAATATGACTCCCAAGAATCCTGCCTCCTGCCCCCTGGTGCAGACACCCCATATAATCCCCTCCTTTGACTGAGAGCGAAACTAGAGAATGTGATAGGATATCACTCTGTGATTATGTCACTGACTAGTTGGCTTTGAGTTAATCAAAACAAAGATTATCTGACTGGGTCTGCCCTAATCAAGAAAGCTTGTAAAAGGAAGTGAAGTCAGAGTTCCTAGTGGCCGTGAGTTCTATAGCTGCCAGGAGATGCATTCTGTCAACAACCACAAGACCTGGAAGAGGCTTGGAGGAAGCTCAGATAGAACCTTAGCCCCTGCCAACAGCTTAACTTCAGCTTTGTGAAACCCTACAAAGAACTCAGTCATGCCACGTCTAGACTTCTGATCTACAGAAACTAAGATTATAAATGTGTGTTGACTTAAGACACTAAATTAATAGTAATTTTTATGCAGCAATAAAAAATTAATATGCCCAGGCTCAAAACAACAAGAGCAACAGCAATAAATTGCTAACATTTATATAGACCTTATTATATGTCAAGCATTCTTCCAAGAACTTTACATATACTAATTCATTTACTCCCTGCACAACCTTATGAGGTAGGTATTACAATTACCCTCATGTCACAGATGAGTAATCTGAGACATGAGAACAATTAAGCATCATGCGCAAGGTCACACAGCCAGCAAAAGATGGAGGCCCAAAACAACATGGCATATGTGAGGAACTCAAGCATCAAAGCTAAGGCCAGCGCCAAAAGAAAACGATGCTATGGAGTCAGGGGCTGATCGCAGAGGGCCTTGAAGGCCATGGAAGGCAGGCTGTGGAAGTCATAGAGGGGCTGTAATCTGAGAAATAAATGCCCACTCTGTAGCAGAAGTAGATTGTTGGGGGTAGACCTGGGGGGAGGTAGAAGGTGTGAAGAAAGGACTTAAAAGGAACAAGACAGGAAACAGGGAGACCAATGAGGAGATACTACAGTCTCACTTTCCCCCACAGTGGGTGGCCAGAATGTTTTCTTTCCTATGTCCCTGATTTTTTCAGCAGCAAAGCGTGCCATCATTCACAAGACCTGTGTCATCACTCACAAGACCTCTTGTTGACTGACAATGAGCTGGTCATAGTCTGAAGTCATCCATACCCTTGCCAGTCTCCTTCAATTACTTTGCACATTTTTAAATTATCAAATTTCTCCTTGGAGTTTTTATATTTTCCCTCCCACCTTCCCCTACAGTTTTCTGCTTTCTCGGCAATATATGTTTCATTGACTAACTTTGTCTGAGGGAGAAAAGAAAAGGAAAGCAAGGGTGAAAACATATTGACTTCTTTTTAAAGGACCCAGATTTTCTACTTGTACATTGATCATCCTGTTACTAAATTTAAATATAACATCTTTCCTTTTAAAAAGTTACTTTTGTCTCAATATTTCAGTTGTTTGAAATAGATTGTTTTAGATTCATTTCCAATCCTCTTTTCACATAATTTTATCACTTGAACATATCCATTTACCACTAAACTTAGCTATGCCAATCATGCTGGTCCTACTTGCTTCCAGATCTACTCCAGTCTCACGAAACTTATCTTTACTTAGTACCCAGGCCTCAGAATCGGGCCACACCACTTCCCAGAGACAGCAAAACCAAGGGCCCCTTCTCCTTGGAACTTGGCTTTCCTTACTGTCATTGGAAGAAGCAGCCATATAATGTGAGTAGCACACGTGGGTGTTTGTTTGGCATGTTTACATATAAATGATTGGTTAGAAAAAGAAGGGGGAGGAAGGAATAAAAGTCAGTACCTAATTTATTACTATTAGCATATTTATGAGTGCAGGCTGAAATAAAAATTGCCACAATAAGGTTTTGCTGGGAAAATATTTTGCCAATATGAGAATCAACTTAAAGCTTACTACTGAATTCTTTCTTTAAAAAGGCTCCACTTTTTTAACTTTACTATTCTTAAGTCAAGAAAGTAGGTTAAAGATCAGTGAAGGCTTTAGATATCAGAAGACTATTTTGGTGAATTATATGGGATGTTTTGAAATATAAACTAAACATTTGTAGCTTACATTCATTGAGCATTTACCACGTGCCTGGTCTGTCCTAACCACGTACTGGGTTTTCTCTTTTATTCTCAAAACAGCCATAGGCGGCAAGCACTGTTATTGTCTCCACTTTACAGATGAGCAGTTGAGGTACAAGGAGGTTAGGTTCCAAACTTAGTCACCCAGCTACAAGTCTGCCTCCCAGTTAACTCCACACAGCAGGAGGAAAAGAGGTTTCTCCAGATGTTAAAAATTAAGTCTGAAAGGTGCCAATTCCTTTCCCACCTCTCCAAGTTTCTAGATGTCTTATTCTTATTCTGCCTTCCCGAAATTTCAATTTTAATTCTTTTTTTCTTGCCTTTTCTCTTTTTTTATGATTATCTCCTTCATTCCTTCCTCCCACTAGCACACAAATACACATACACACACAGCCTCGGTGATTACCTGTCTCTGAGATTCTTAAAGGCACCATTGGTTCTAGCCCTTGAACAGTCTTGAAGGCACCACATTCAAAAAACAGTGCACCCCTCACTTGCAACTCCACATTTGGGGAATAGTAAACAAGCCCTTAAACTACTTAATAAGGCAACCCCAAACCAAAGACAGCAACTAGCACAGATGTCCAGGTGAACCCTTTCCAGGGCATGCAACCATCTTTCTGTTTGGCCTGTGAGCTCTGAGGGCTTCTTGCCCAGAGGAAAGGAAAACATGGGTCCTGGTACTCTCTAGGAATCATTTGGGACCAAGGACTGGACCTGTGACCGCCATGTAGTCCCATAAGAAGCACCTGACCCAGATTCTCAAGAAAGGCAAGGAGGTGCTTTTCTCATTTGCGTTCCCAGACGTGCCCTTGAGCGCCAGGCTATATTCAGCACACAGACTGCAAACAAAAGCATTGTGTTGCCAGCTGGGCTCAACCACTTGGGCTGGGAGATTTCAATAACTGTAAGTCTCCTTCCAGCTCCTTGCTACAATCTAATGATGCTGGAGGGGAGCCAGACCTCAGTCAGGAGAAAAGCCAGAAGGAAGAACGCCCCCCCCCGCCCCCCCAGCTAAGAGTTAACAGGGGCAGCGGGCTGGAGCAAGGGAAGGACTGTGCCTTTAATTACATAAAATGCATCCTGCAAGTTCCCATCTGCCTGACTCTTCTCATTGAGATTTCCGCACATTTAGAATTCCAAGCAAAACTCGCATCTTCGTGTTTTAACTTCAGAAGCCAAGCAGCGCCTCAATTCCAAAGGAGAAGAATCCCAAGGGAAGAAGACGTGGGCGAGACCAATTTACAACAATGACCATTATATTTAGCTCTAACTACTGTAGTATTACAAACCCATTAAGACTTAGTAAGGCTTCAAAAGGAGTTTTTAAACGACTCTTCAAACAAGTCAATGTCATGAAAAAACAAAAATTAGAGATTAAAGAGACATGATGACCAAATGCAACGTATGACCTTTGATTGGATCCTAGATGTTGGATGATAATATTGAATGAGTGTTAATTTTCTTAGACATGATGATGATACTGCAGTTATACGAGAGAATGCTTTTATTTTTAAGTGAACATATGAATTATTTAGGGACAAGCTATCATAATACCTGTAACATATTTTCAAACGGTTCAGGAAAAAAAATTGTGTGTGTGCCCATGCAAGCAAGAGAGAGAAAGAATGTCTGCCTGTTGTGGAGAGAGAAATAAAGCAAATATGGGAAAACATTAACAATTGGTGAATATAAATCAGGGGTTGGCAAACTTTTTCTATATAGGGACAGATAGTTAATATGGCTTTGTGGGCCTATGGTGGTCTCTGTCAAAATCACTCAACTCTGTCATTGTAGCCAGACAGCACATAAATGAATGGGAGTGTCTGCGTTCCTACACTTTCTTTACAAAGCAGGCATTGGGCTGGCTTTGGCCCACAGGCTGTAGTCCACCAGCCCTGTCCTAGGTAAATGGTATTCAGGTATTCACTATGCCGTTCTTTCCACTTTTCTGTACATTTAAAAATTTTCCCAAAAAAGTTTGGAGAAAAGGTTGCTAAATTTGTAAAAATGTATTCAACTACATAGGGTTGTGACTTCACTGGCTAAACCAATTTCATAAAATTCAGAGAAAAAAATAACCGTCACCTCAGAGACAACTATCGCAAAGTGACTGAGGTAAATGCTCAAGTGCTACTGCTACTAATGGAAAGTTACCATCTCTGGCGAACTGGAAACTACTGTAACATGAGTCTCAATTCAACACAGATGCATAACATCAAGTTCCTAAAAGAGTCTATTTTGTACTAGACCAATATTAATATATAAATTTATACTGCTTTTTTTCTAACTACCACACATTAACTCCTGCTTGTTCTCCGCCCAGTGGTTTCCCATGTCATTAATTTGTGGGCCGGCCCTGTGTGTGAAAACATTCTCTAGAGGCCCAGGTTGAGGCCTGAGCTTTCCACCCTTGCCCGGGGCCTCCTCTGAAGAAGTCCGTGTACTTCGCTCCCTTCTCTTCTCATTCCAAAGGCAAGATGAAGGAATGGCCCAGGACGGTCTCCATCCCCAGAGTGTAGCAGTGTCCCAGCATATAGCAGGCACTCATTAAATGTTTAAAACAAATTAAGTACTACATTGTAGGTACTTACAACAATGATAAAAACAACAAAATTCCTTATCTTCATGGAGCTGACATTCTAGTAGATGAAATAATAAGGACTTATAACAAAAGTACCTTATCTTCAAGATTAATTTTCATTATCCATCAAATAGCTAGATTTGTTCAAGATACACATAAACAGAGGTCTGACTTCAAATTAGACAATGGAAATGAGAGACGAATATATCAAGGAACACAGGGTAATAGCTTCGGAGGCGGATTCCAGTTAGAATCCTAGCTTCAATGTCTATTAGCTATGTGGCCTTGGGCATAGCTCCTAGCCCTTCTGATGGCTGAATTTCTAATCTGTAAACTGGGTGATGCCATCAACCTGATAGGAATGTCAAATTACAGAAAATATACATTAAGAACACTCAGCCCAGTGTCTGGGCACTCATTATATGGAAGTTATTATTATGACATTCTTGTCAACTCAGGTCAAGAAAGGACCAGGGAAGGTGAGAGGAAGAACAGTTTATCCATCCATGAAAAACAGACACAGTGCATATTTAGAGCCCTTGTCAGTTACATGGGAGATGGCAAAAAAAAGTGGGGTTCCTGCTGTTATTGTTTAGTTATTGTTAATAATTGCCAACTTGACACTTCTATACAGGCAGCCTCAAATTTAGGCACAAGTTATGTACCAAAAGTTCATTTGTGAGACAGCTGCTTATAAGTCATCATCTGTAATCATCCCACAGAAATAATCCTTGCACGATGGTTCCCAGTTCAGGTCAGAAAAGCCTACTTAAGGGCCGGCCCCGTGGCTTAGCGGTTAAGTGTGCGCGCTCTGCTGCTGGTGGCCCGGGGTTCGGATCCCAGGCGCGCACCGACGCACCGCTTCTCCACGCTGAGGCCACGTCCCACGTACAGCAACTAGAAGGATGTGCAGCTATGACATACAACTATCTACTGGGGCTTTGGGGGAAAAAAATAAATAATTAAAAAAAAAAAAGAAAAGCCTACTTAATCCAAAATGTACTTGAAGGGGAATATTGATTACATATGGAAACTAACCTCTGAGCTGCACAAAATTTCAGTGGGAAAGTGTATTCAGAAACGTCAGGCACACGTCCCTCTTTGGCTGCATTTTGAGCCAGTATTTCAGAGGACATAGAAGAGGCTTCCTTAGCCCAAGGCAGTAACATGGGAGAGAGAGAAAGGAGTGAGGGGGAGAAGGGTGAGCCAGCAATTCATTCCAGTGTAGCCCCCGAGGCATATCACTACCTCATCCAGACCTTTCTCTCCTTTTTGTCTTCAGAAGGCAAGCAAGGGCCTGCCCGCTACCCTTCCCTTTCTCCAGCTGTCATGCCCAAAGGGAAAGGGGTTTTTCTTTTCCCTTGATCCGCTGTGGAGCAGCATGCAGCTTTCCAGCTCTGAGGAGGGCACCCAGCATTTAGTGGTTCTCAGGGGAAACCAGACAGGTAGTGAGAAGCCCCCTCCTCTGCCCAGTCTCCTTGGCCTTTACAAACAGTAGGGAAAAGTAAACATGATGGTGGATCTGGAGTTCACAGAAAATGAAAGCGATGCTCATCTGGGTTTCAAGTGAATCCACACACCCATACTGCCAGGTATTTAAAACGCAATATATAGGGGCTGGCCCGGTGGCGTAGTGGTTAAGTTCGCGTGCTCTGCTTTGGCAGCCTGGAGTTCATGGGTTCAGATCCTGGGCACAGACATAAACACCACTCATCAACCTATGTTGTGGTGGCGTCCCACATACAAAAAAGAGGAAGATTGGCACAGATGTTAGCTCAGTGACAACCTTCCTCAAGCAAAAAGAGGAAGATTGGCAAGAGATGTTAGCTCAGGGTCAATCCTCCTCACCAAAAAAAAATTAAAATAAAAAAAATGCAATATGTAGAAAGCATCCATACAATTTTCAATTTCAATAAATGAAAAGACTAGGTGGAAATATCAAGATGTAAACTGGGACCATCTCTGGTGAATTTATTATTTTAATACATTTCCATAATAAATATTTGCTTTAAAATCTTAATAAGGACTTAGGAAATCTCAGAAAGATTTGCAAGGATACCAGAGAAGACCTAGATCTTTTTGGAAAATCAGTAGCTAACACTGTTGCTTTTCTGTTCTACCTATAAGGCTTTTTTCTTTTTTTAAATATGGTTTTTGTTAACTTTTCTACATTTGAAACAAACTCCCTTTAACAGAAATGCATTTATGAAATTCTGAATTTAAGGAATACATTGCCAAAATATCTCCAGGAACTTACCCCACAATTAATAGAATTTGGGGATTTCCTGTACCTGCCATGTATTCACAGTTGCCATCCCAGCTTGTTCGGGTTCCAGCCAAGCTCCAGTAATTGGCTGATGCCCAGCAACGATCAGCACTCGCCAGACTTTCAGTGCATTTATATTTGCCGGGAGCACTTAATGAGAATACCAGGCCTTCCACTGAGAGGCAAGAGCGGCTCATTCTGCCTGGGGGAGTTCTGGGGAGGTTTGACCCTGAAGGCGGCAGCTGGGTGGCTGCTTGAAGGAGAAGAAAAAATTTTATGGATGGGAAATGAACAGGAGCATAGCAGGTTGCAGATAGAGAATGAAAGGTGGGGAGGGCAAGAAAGTTATGAGAGGGAAGCTTGAGGAGAGTTGTGAGAGCCCTGCCAAGGATGTGGACTGTTCTCTAGGCAGTGGGGAGTCAAGGCCAGTTGATGAGGACAGAAGAAGTCCTGGGATCCAACCTTTATTTTAGGAGAATATGTCGGGTAGCAGCGGGAGAGAGCCACTGGGTGGAGGAGAGACTCCAGGTAATAGATTATTACAAGAGCTCAGGGAAAGATGTGGAAAACCTGAACTCACCCAGAAGCAGTAAGAGCAGAAAAAATAGGGAGGTTGCGAGCACCCCTCATTGGCTTGGCAGTTCAGTGGATTTGGGAGTAGATGACGAAGGGAAGGAGGGGGTTTGGGGTGATGCTGAGGTTTTTAGCCATTGAGACCATCTTAAGGAACAAAAGAAAGGGAGAATAGTGAGAAACAGAAATAATGTTTGGAACATTCTACATTCAAAGAGCCACAGCTCATCAGGAGCTTATACTTGGGTCTGGAGCTCAGAAGCGAGGCCCCAGCAGAATATGCAGGTTTGAAAGACACCAGGATGTGCATATAGCAGAAGGAGGGGAGAAAATGATATTCCCCAGGAGAGTTTAGACAGAACAAGAGAGACTAAAACAGGACCATCCAGAATGCTGACATTCAAACGATGGTTAGAGGAGGTGAGCCATTTGTGCCTGAGGAGAAGCAAATGAGAACAGAAAGAGAACCAGACAAGGCTTCCAGGGGAGTCAAATGAGAGCACTGTTCAGGGAGCACCATGGTCCAGTGCCAAATGCTTCAGCATCACATCTAGGATCCCAGCTCTGCCACTTACCGGCTGAATAACCTTGAGCAAGTTGCTTACCTGGTCTCTGCCTCAGCTGTCTCTTCTAAAAGCCCAAGTCTTTTTTTTTTTTTTTAATAACGCCATTCTTGAAACATAATTCACATACCATACAATTCATCCTTCTGTCATGTGGCTGGTTCTCAGAGGCCTTGGCTTCTCTTAATTTGGCTCTTTTTTTGAGCCTGTTCTCCAGCTCTCTTGTGAATTCTATGAAGTACTAATATCCTTTCAATATCTCCCTCTCTGATGAAGTGAATCAGAGTTAGTCTCAGTATTTTGCATTTAAGAACTCTGATAAATACATCTTCTGATCCACTTGCAGTTTTAATCTCAGAACAGGAGCAAATAGGAGAGCTCTAAGCCTTCTCATGCTGTTAGGGGGAAGGACAGGTGTGAAAAAATTGTTTCTGGGGTGTGCATATTTTTTTTAATTTTTTTTATTGACGTATTAATAGTTTATAACATTGTGAAATTTTGGTTGTACATTACTGTGCGTCAGTCACCATGTAAATGCCTCCCTTCACCCCTTGTGCCCATCCCCCAACCCCCTTGCCCCTGGTAACCACCATACAGTTCTCTCTCTCCGTGTATTGGTTTATATTCCACATATGAGTGAAATTATGTGGTGTTTGTCTTTCTCTCTCTGGCTTATTTCACTTAACATAATACCCTCCAGGTGCATCCATGTTGTTGCTAATGGGACAATTTTGTCTTTTTTTAATTGCTGAGTAGTATTCCATTGTACATATATACCACATCTTCTTAATCCAGTCATCAGTCGAGGGATACTTGGGTTGCTTCCACTTCTTAGCTATAGTGAATAATGCTGCAATGAACATAGGGGTGCATAAGCCTCTTTGGATTGTTGATTTCAGGTTCGTTGGATAGATTCCCAGTAGTTAGATAGCTGGATCATAGGGCATCTCTATTTTTAATTCTTTGAGGACTCTCCATAGCGTTTTCCATAGAGGCTGCACCAGTTTGCATTCTCACCAGCAGTGAATGAGGGTTCCCTTTTCTCCACAACCTCTCCAACATTTGTTGTTTTTTGTCTTGGTAATTATAGCCATTCTAACGGGTGTAAGGTGATATCTTAGTGTAGTTTTGATTTGCATTTTCCTGATGATTAGTGATGTTGAACATCTTTTCATATGCCTATTGGCCGTCTATATATCTTCCTTGGGAAAGTATCTGTTCATAACCTCTGCCCATTTTTTGATCGGGTTGTTTGTTTTTTTGTTGTTCAGTTGTATGAGTTCTTTATATATTATGGTGATTAACCCCTTGTCAGATATATGATTTGCAAATATCTTTTCCCAGCTGGTGGGTTGTCTATTCATTTTGATTCTGGTTTCATCTGCCTTGTAGAAGCTCTTTAACCTGATGAAGTCCCACTTGTTTATTTTTTCTTTAGTTTCCCTTTTCCAAGTAGACATGGCATCCGAAAAGATCCCTTTATGACCAACGTCAAATAGTGTATCGCCTATATTTTCTTGCAGGAGTTTTATAGTTTTAGGTCTCACCTTCAGGCCTTTGCTCCATTTTGAGTTAATTTTTGCGAGTGGCGAAAGCAGATGGTCTACTTTCATTCTTTTGCATGTGGCTGTCCAGTTTTCCCAGCACCATTTACTGAAGAGAATTTCCTTTCTCCATTGTATGTTCTCAGCTCCTTTGTCGAAGATTAGATGTCCGTAGACGTGTGGTTTTATTTCTGGAGTAACAGCCCAAGTCTTTATAACAGCCCAAAAGGCCCCACAGGATCTGCTGCCCACTACCTCTGACCCCATCTCCATCACTCTCCCTCTCCGTGCAGCCAGGCACAACTCCTTGCTGGTCCTAAACTATGCCAGGTAGGTCCCTGCCAGGGCCTCTGCACTGCTTTTTCTTACCTAGATATTACCTAGAACAATCTCTGGCATATAACACGTAAACATTCAATAAATATGCATGGAATGGATAAACGAGTGAATGACCATAAAAATGCAGATACTCATAACATCATAGGGCTGTTGTGTGGGATTAAGTAAGAAAATATACGTAAAATGCTTAGAATAGAACAGCGTTTGGCACAATAAATGTTTTCCATTATGATACTTATTTCTATTAGGATGAAAACTATTAAGTCATCAATGAATGGATTTTCTGATTAGAAGTACATTACTGACATGGAGAATTTCAGTGGAATGACAGGGTAAAAACCAGATTGTAGAAAGTTAAGAAGTCAGTGTAGAAGAAAAACAATGGAGAAAACACATAGAGACACATTTGGGAAGTTCAGCAGAGAAGAGATTATGAGATAAGGTGTGATGGGTCAGAAGAAGGTTGGTTGTTTCTTTTAGGAAAACTGCAGGTAAGGAGAAACATGGCACCCTGCTTGTCCTAGAGCTCCCTGACGCCTCCCAGACCACTGATGTTATCACCCTCATGAGCAATCTTCATTTCATTTGAGGTTTGAGCCATCAGTTCTTCACCACAATGATGTTCCTTCCTACTCATTATTTCTGTCACAATCATGGAGGACTCTGGCACCAGGCTCATCACTTAATATAGCCAACATTCTAGGTGACTTTAAATTCTACATGGGCAACCTGTTCGACAACCTGGCTTTACAGTTCTTTGACTGCCTCAGTTCCAATAGTTTTTACTTACACACTCCATTTCAGGGCTATAGTTGTCACTCACACCTGCCCTGTGGAATCTTTGGCCTCAGTCCCTCTCCTCCCAGGTATCTCATTCCTTCCCTCCCGTAACACCTGCTCTTTCATCCTCAGACTCTGCCCTTTTCTCTCAGTCCATTTCCCTCTTCCCTCGTTGCCTTATTTCCTTCATGATCCAGTCCAGACCAATGTGACTATTCAACTACTCCACTGCCTGCATCTTCAACATCCCCACCTCTCTGTCTTTCTTTTGGGGAGCAAGGACGAGGAAAAGGAAATAGCACAGGTGGAAAAGTTAGCTTTGGAAATGACCCTGGCGGCTAAGCCAACCATCTCTTGTCTCTCCTTGAGGAGGGATCAGGTATGCCCACTCCACATGTTTCTACATGGAAAGCCAATGCTTCTGGCCTCGCTCTTCCTCCCCTAGGTTGGTTTGGAAGAAGGAACAGGGCATGCTCAGCTCAGCCAATTTGATTTCCTCTCCATGGAAGACAGCTTGTCTGTAGGACACATGCATCCTGTCTGTCTCTACAGAGGGGCAGGGTGTGGGGGGGGGGGCGGTCTGTGGTTGTCCAGCTGTGCCAGGAATGGGTGGATAAATTTGTTTAATTCAGGAATAAGGATTAGCAAAGCCACTTGGCTGCAGCTCTAAACCCATGCTCTCCTATTTGTTTCATGAGAAGTAAAGCTGATATTTTGATCTCTCTCTAACTCCTGTGTTTACGTCTCAGCTGGAAGAGGAAGAGAAGAGTATTATTTACTGATCATTCTAAATCTCCAGTGCTCTGCTCCTGGTGCTACTGGAAATAATCACAGTGTTATTGGGTCTGGAGCTGCTACAAATTTATAAGCTCCCACCTCAGTGGGCCCCTTGGATCCACTTGGTAATTCTTCCGGGCATCCCTGGTCAGCCCCTCTCCCAATCTGTGCAGAAGTCTTCATAAGCCTCCTCTGCTTTCTAAAATCTCTCTGCCATGCCTTTACCTTCTTCTACATCAACAGATAGATGTCATTAGCCCCCAAGAGTTAAATCCCTTGATTTCACCCATCCCAAGTTCTGTATCTAAAAACTTTTTTTAAAAAGAATGAAAGTTGGATATTTTAAGGCATTTGAAAACAATTTGTTAACATTTTTTCATCAATGGGAGCAAAATGTGAGTCTGCGTCAGAATAAAGATCAAACAGCCAGTGGTTATGCTATATTAATTTCAGTTCCATTTTTTAATTTATTCAAAAGTACTTATTGCAGGGGCCGGCCCGGTGGCGCAAGCGGTTAAGTGCACGCACTCCGCTGTGGCGGCCCGGGGTTCGCCGGTTCGGATCCCGGACATGCACCGACGTACCACTTGGCAAGCCATGCTGTGGCGGCATCCCATATAAAGTGGAGGAAGATGGGCATGGATGTTAGCCCAGGGCCAGTCTTCCTCAGCAAAAAGAGGAGGATTGGCAGATGTTAGCTCAGGGCCGATCTTCCTCACACACACACAAAAAATACTTATTGCATACTTATTGTATGAAAGTCAATGTGCTAAGTGCTTTGGGCAGGAAGGGGTCATGGTAAGAGTTGAGACTCTGATTTGCAAGTGAGAGAACCGAAGATGGAAATAGGCATATACTGGATTACAGAGCCTAGTACATCCCAGCCACAGGGCGGGTGGGGATGCAGCTGACCCTTCGAAACAACGGGAAACCAGGGCCTTGTGTATTTGGAACCTGGAATTGCTTCACTTCTCGTCTGCTCGCTCTGCATGTTGGCTTATTTGCTTTCACTGCACACAGGTTTCCTCCACATGGATCCCCTAGTTCCCAAGTTTCACACATGAAGTCTATTACCCCCTGAGAGGACTAACTCTCTTTTTCACTTGAAGTTAGGAAAAAATCCCAGGAAAAGGAAAAGACCCTTATTGGCCTGCCCAGGGTCAGGTTCTCTCCCACAGTGACTAATGGGATGGGGTAAAAGAGACCATGAATCATTTTAATCAATGGTGGGGGAGGGGGAGGGGATGGGACAGCTTCCAAAACAAGGAGAATGCCTAGGAAGGGGGCCCAAGGCAGACAAAACTAGCAACACTGGCTACCTTCACAAAAGTGGGCCTGCTGTGGGGTTTTCTCTCAGAATCCTTATAAAGTAGAATACAGAATTACTACTACCATTTTTAGCATTCTAAATATAACTGATCAAATTTAGTTTTCCTTCAAAGGTGTTCTTTTGAAATGGTCTATGCATTTAGCTGTAATGCTGCCTCAGTTTCTCAAAGTTAACAGGACTGATGCCAAAGAGGACCAACCACAGAATGAAGCAAGCAAAATTACTTAACTCTGTTGATAGAGGTTTTTCAAGCACAATTCCTCGCCAATACAGCGGTTGGAGCCTACACTTCTCTCAGGACACTTAGGGAAATAGAGGGTTCACCCCTAAAATCACCAGCAGTTTGGTTTTATCTCTCTTTCTGGATTCCAGACTCATGACCATCCACCATTTCTCTTCTCAAGGACTTGACATTCAAGGCTACTTGAGGGTCAGTTCCCCAGTGCTATCTCAGGAGACTTGGGATTCCAGCCTATCAGAAAAACTGCCTAGATTCTAAGGCCTCTGTCCTTCCAAAAAATTACCAAACTATTTTAAAAACTACTCAGACTAATCCTAAAACTCAACATAAATTGTTTTCCAGCATAATTCACTAATTGCATTTTACGAATTGAATGAAAAATAGCTTTTAGTTATGTTAGAATAAAACTGCTTAAACAACTATCATGCCTCATTAAATAATACTCATATATTTCACATGTAATATATGAGTTCAGCATTTCTCAGAGCAGGGATAGTTAAACCGTGGTCCGTAGACTGCTGTGGGTTTGGTACTGGTCCATGATGAGATAAATGCAGAATTGAAAATAAATATTTAGAAACTTGTATAATAATTTGGCATTCCAGCCACATCCTAGTGTGTGATCAATGGACACATCTCATTGAACAGAGAATACACTATTTTGGATGTTGTTCAACTTGCACATTGTATGAACTGTGTCGTTAATTGCACTAGAATCACATAACAGCCCAAATTGAATTAGAGCGTAAAAAAACAACAACAACAAAATACAAATCAAAACCACAATGAGATACCATTTTACAGCAAGTAGAATGGCTATTTGAAAAAAAAAAAACCACGGAAAATAGTAAGTGTTGGCAAGGATGTTGAGAAACTAGAATCCTTGTGCATTGCTGGTGGGAATGTTAAATGATGTAGCTTCTGTGGAAAACAGTTTGGCAGTCCCTCCAAAAGTTCAACACAGAATTATAATACGATCTGGCAATTCCACTTCTAGGTAAATACCCAAAAGAACTGAGAGCAGGAACTCAAATAGATACTTGTACACAAATGTTCATATTCATAACAGCCAAAAGGTAGAAATAAACCAAACCATCTGTACATCAACAGATGAATGGATACACAAAATGTGGAATATACATGCAATGGAATATTATTCAACCTTAAAAAGGAAGAAAATTCAAACATATGCTGCAACATGGATGAACCTTGAAGACACTGCTAAATGAAATAAGCGAGACATAAAAGGACAAATACTGTATGATTCCACTTACATGAGGTACCTAGAATAGGCAAATTCATAGAGAAAGAGAACATAATAGAGGTTACTAGGGGCAAGGGGTTTTGATGAATGGAGAGTTACTATTAATGGGTACAGAATTTCATTTTGGGATGATGAAAAAGTTCTGAAAATGGATAGTGATGATGATTGCAACAACACTGTTAATGTACTTAACGCCACTGAATTGTACATTTAAAAATAGTTAAAATAGTAAATTTTGTTTTGTATATTTTACTATAATAAAAAATGCAAACCAAACCAAGAACAACAAAACTTGCCCTCCATCACAATACTTTAAGAATCCTTGTTGTGGAGTATATGTCCTAGGGGGATCTGGATCAAAGTTTGAAAAATGCTGCATAAAATACTCCCTACTTAGAGTTCATAACGGTTAGACTAACAGTTCTGAGAAATCCCTTACTAGGAAATTCTTTTGATTTTAAATCAGCATTTCCCAAACTTATTGGACTTCAGAACGCTTTTTTCAGCATACACCTTTTAATATCTCATGAAACAGTTTAAGAAGGGCTGAGCCAGATTAACTACCGAAACGTCGTTTATACTTTCACATTGTACACAAATAGGAGTGAAATAGTCATCACACTTGGGCTGTAGCCCATAATCTAGAACTGCCAACCTTTGGTTACACCTTCCAATCAGTTCCTAAACTGGCAATGCCAACTCCCAAGGCATGCCAGGCTACCCAGGGTCAAACAGCCAGGGTCTGGTTCATCTCTGCATCCTTCGAGCTTCACAATAAGGATACACTTCACACTTGTCTTTATAGGGCTGCAAGTTAAGATGACGATTTACTAGTTAGGGGTGACCCCAGGAACAAAGTACTTCATAGTCTAGGTCAGACATGTGGATGACATTAGAAAAAGAAACAGGCTCTTAGAAGGCAAATGAGTGTGCAAAGCAGAAGCCATATGATAGAGCTAAATACCATTACCCCTATCATATTTTAGAGGTCACAACCTCTCCACTGAGAAGGTGAAAAAGCCAGCAAGAAAGGAAATACCACAAAGTAAAAAACCAAAATCAACCTTTGCACTCATCCACATATACCATGGCCTGAAGTAATTTTAGTATTTAACATTTTTGGCTGGAAAGTTCACTTAAAATGTTCTGCTGATATTAAAATGTATGTGAAAAGGAAGAAGAGGTATGCAGAGTAGGAATTCAAAGCAAAAATGAGAAATCTGGTGAAAACATCACCACCACTCCTTTTATTCTTTCAAGTTTATCAGGTTCTTAACCCAAGTCGGGGCCGCCTTTACTATTCCAAATTTTTTCTATGTAATTCAAAAAAGGTGTGGAGAATAATTGTCTTCAAATAACTCTAGATTCTCGACTTTGTAATCATGCACAAGTGGAAACCACATTTCATCTTCAAGGAACTTTTTTTTTAAAAAAGTATATTCAAAATAATAAATTTTCCACGGATACTGGCTTCCTCTTTCCAAGTTAGCATTTGGCCTAATTTATACAATAAATCTAATGGGCAAGCTATCTCTCACAAATAGCACCTAGCATATTCTTGGCATCTAAAAAGAGTTAACACATTGCATGTGCTGTTCATGTTCACAAAACAAGATATGAAGGGAAAAAAAATCACCGGAGTGGGGAGGGGCAGGAGGTGGGTGGTGAGCATAGAAATGTAGAGGGCCACCAATGTGGCTGCAAAAGACCCCCTCCTGTGCACTTGGGGTTTTGAAGGTACATCCACGGGGCTGGAAGCAAAGGGCAAAAAGTGCTGACCCTATAGGGTGTTTTGCACTTTGCAACTTCTACCACATTTAATTCTAGCAACTTAGCTCTACATATGCCCACCTCAACAGATGCAGAGAAAGATGATGTTTAAAATAAGTTCACCTGAGTTATCGTTTAATGAGTAGAGTTTCAGTTTGGGATGATGACCAAGTTCTAGAGACGGATGGTGGTGATGGTTGCACAATAATGTCTAAAGAAGATTTAATTTAATGCGATTGAATTGTACACTTAAAAATGCTTAAAATGGGAAATTTTATGTTATGTATATTTTACCACAAGAAAAAATAAATAAATTCAGGAACTTCCCAAGGTTACACAGCGCGTTTGTGAAAAAGCTAAGAGGTATGCCAGTCTGACTTAAAGCCCATTGTCCTTCCCTGCATCTCTCAAAAAGAATATAAAGATGACAGTGATAATTATAAATATCATCATCATCATCCTCATCATCGGCTTCTTGAGTGCTTACTTTGTGCCAAACACTATTCTAAGCAATTTATGTGGGCCGGCCCTGTGGCTTAGCGGTTGAGTGCGTGCGCTCTGCTGCTGGCAGCCCGGGTTCGGATCCCGGGCGCGCACCGATGCACCGCTTCTCCAGCCATGCTGAGGCCGCGTCCCACATACAGCAACTAGAAGGATGTGCAGCTTTGACATACAACTATCTACTGCGGCTGTGGGGGGCAAAATAAATAAATAAATAAAATTATAAGCAATTTATGTGTATTTACATATTTAATCATCATAACAACCCTATGAGATAGGTACTATTATTATCCTTATTTTCCAGATGAGGAAGTGAAGTACAGAGAGGTAATGTAGCTTCCTCAAGAGCACACAGCTAACAAATGGTGGAACTAGGAATCAAATCCAGGCAGTCCGATGCCGGAGCCCCTGCTATTTGACACTTCACTGCCCTGCCTCCTGGTATATAAATTTACATAGCATATAAAGACATAAACCTCATTAGTCTCAAGACAATGCACAAATCAAAAATGTCAATAGGTTATAAATAATGTTTAGATGAATTAATAAATGTTAGTTCACACTCAGTCTCCGAGGAGGATATTCTAAAGGTGGCTTAAATACCACCTTCCATAAAGTCTTCCATGCGTCTCTGGGCGACACTCCCTCAGCAATGCCTGAACCATGATGGTAGTAACGTGCATACTCAGCTTTGTGTTATGGTTAGAGCCTATGACTTACTTCCCCATTGTACCATGAGTTCTGATGCATGAATTCAAATGTGTTTTCACTACTCTAGGATTTGCACTATGGCTAGTACACTGCATGTCTTCAGTAAATTTTTCTTAATTCACTTGCAATAGTTTAAATAATATTGTTACTTTCTATTCTTTAAAGCTTAGCTCTGTAACCATCTAGTTCTGGAGTCCTTTTCAATGGTAACTCTTTAATTACCTTTCTAGTCTCTTCTAAGGTAACTGGTATTGTCAGGGTTTCCACTGCTCCTCAGAGTCAACTTTGATCATTTATATTTTGCTAAGCCAGCATCCTTTTTCGCTGGTTGTCAAACCGCTTACTTTGTTTGAGGTTTGTTTTACCACAGGTTTGTTTATACAAGTCTCAAAATGATTTCGATTTATCTTGTATCTGTTGTTTTGCTATTTCTTTTCTTTTTCTTTGTTTTGTATTCTTTTGCCATCTTGTTTTTTCCTTAATTGGGCTTGCAAAGGTTTATCTATTTTATTGGTCTTTCCAAAGAACCAGCTTTTGGATTTATTTACCCATTCCTCTATCCCTTTAACTTCAGCTCTTATCTTTATTAATTAATTCCTTCTTACTAATTTTTTAGGTTTATTTTGTTCCTCTTTATTTCCTAAGCTGAGTAATAAGTTGCCCTATTTTTCTTTAATCTTTAATAAAGAATAAAAGATTTCCTCTGAGTACAGCTTTCACTGTGCTTAGAAGTTTTGATAATGAAATGTTCTTTTTTTCTTTTCTTTCCCGATAACTTTAACTTCCTCTTTGGTTTATGATTCCAGGGTTAACAATGAGTGTATTTCACAATTTGCAAGTGGATAAGGTTTTTAAAATTGCCTTCTTGCTTTTTCTTTCTATTCTCATTGCATCACAATCAGAGAGTGTGCCCTATTAAATCTCTCTCCTCTCTTGGAGCATTTGAAGGCTTTCTTTATGATCAAGTCCGTGATTCAGGGGAATGGGGATGGCGTTAAATGTTCCATGGACATTTACCTGTCTATTTTTATCTATTGACTGTGATCTTTGAAAGTTAACGTGAAATTCATTCACTTAACAATTGTCCTACAATTGTTAGTGACACCTAGTATGATATGGTGACAAAAAGCATGGGATTTGGAATCTAAAAATCCTGTCTCCTCCCTTCATAGGCCTGGGTCTCAGTTACCTGATCTATAAAATGCAAATTATGGCTACCTACCTCACAATGTTACCAGTGAGAAAATTAAATGCATCTCCTGTTGCTCTACTTCCTACGCAGTGCCCTCCAGTTAGCTATTGAAATACTGCCCTTAAGAAGCAGCTCTCTGTAGCCCTGGGAGGTATCAGAAAAGCCTCCAAATGGAGACTGCTTCTCGACAGGCACCTCGGATCACACAGCGTGGACAAATGGACACACTGCTGCATGTATGTTACACACATCCTTGTATGTTACACACGCCCCAGAGGAACCTAGAGAAAGACAGTCATCCCAAACCAAGCGTCTTTTGAAGCAGTTGAGTGTTTTAATTTCCTGAAAACTGTGTGAGTGTGCGGTGGGGGGAGGAGAAGGAGGACTTGGAGCAATTTTGATTTTATACTCAGCACTGTAGAGAATATTTTTGAAACTAAAGACTGATTGAGAAGGACATCAAAAGAGTTTGATTTGTTTGATGTTTGAACATATATACACGATGCAGATAACTGCTGGATTAATGATGACCGTCTGTACGCCAGATGGACTGTGCGGCTATGTCGAGACATCTGACTCAGCACCATTTGAAAAGCAGATTAAGGTAAAACCATCCTAACACAAATGACTCCCCCATCCCGTGTTTAAGGGTACAACATTCTATTGTTAGTTAAAATAATTCAGCAAATTACAATTAGTCTTTAAGATCGCTCCTGCTTGTGTCAATACTGGCATGTACAAATCAGAAGTGGTGATATAATTATGCCCAGTCAATTTCTGGGATTGGACAAGACTCGGGGCAGGCAATAGGATGTGCTGAAAGCCTTGACACTGAGAGGTACAAAGTCAGGTATAACACAACAGCTGGCCTGGAGACTTAGATAATCATTTCAGATTTGATATTTCTAAAAGCAGCTTTTAATCTAAGGTTTTTGACACAGAAAAAAGAAAAAAAAAAGCATAACGATACCCTCCCAGAACATTCTTTTAAGGCTTTTGTCCCACTAAAACATATTTTATTTTTCTTTTGTTAGCTTTTATCCATAAGAAATACAAATGGCCAATAAATAAGTGACGGAAAATTTAAACTACTGGAAAAAAATTTATATGCAAATTAAAACAACAGCATAAAAACAGTTTTACCCATCAGATTGGCCAATATGAATACAAATGATAAGATCCCTTGCTGGGGAGGGTGTGAAGTTGGCAGACCCATGTTCACCTAGCAACAATGTACATTAGTTCTATACTATCTTTCATAAGGGCCGTTTAGAATAAGTGCCAAAAGCCTTAGGATTTTGCATTTCTTAGATTCAGCAAGTAGAAATAAGTGCCAAAAGCCTTAGGATTTTGCATTTCTTAGATTCAGCAAGTCACCTTTAAGGATCTGTTCTAAAGATATAAACATGGATCATTCACAAAGATTTCTGTAAAAGAATGTCCATTGCAACATTGTTTAAAATGAAAAACTGGAAACAATGTAAATGTTCAGCACCAAGAGATTGCTTTAATAGAATTGTGGTATATACTTATGTTGGTATATACTTATGTTAGGCATTAAAATGATTTGAAGAATCTAGGCAGTTTAATCCTGAAGTCCAAATTACACAGATTTTTAAAAAGATGACTATCAAAAATCACTTGCAATTGAATTACTCAGAATAAGCATTGTTAGCATTAAGATGTATAATTTTTAGGTGATTTTTCTATGTAGATATATAATTTTTCCTCCCTTCCTAAAATTCTTTTGAGTGTTTTGAATAGATGGTTTATTCACATGGTTAAAAAATACACAAAAGGGATTATCATGAAGTTTCCCTCCCACTTCTGTCCTCTAGTCATCCAGATTCCCACTCTGAAGGCAACTAACGTTTCCAGTTTCTTGTATATTTTTCCAGAAGTATTTTGTGTATATACAAACCTATGTATATATGTTCTACATCCTCTTCCACCTTTTTTTTAACCCAAAGTAGGTATACCTTGGTTTTTAAATTATTATTATTATTAATCAATAGGAGCGTCATCATTCCTTTTTTTATGATTACATGGTATTGCATGGTATAAGTGGGCCAAAATTAGGGTAAACATATAATTTATTGTCCAAATTAAGACATTTTTGAAAGGGAAGGGGATGCTATTACCAATCATAGTAAAACAACAGGCATAAACCGAGATTGTCTCAGACAAACCTGGACGTATGGTCATCCTAACCATAAATGACCACAATTTATTAACCAATTCCCTTTTGACAGAACTTAGGTTATTTCTAATCATTTGCTCTATAGAGCACAATCAAAAACTATATATGTGTCATTTCACACAAGTGGGAGTGCACTATAGGATATAATACTTAGAAGTGAAATTGCCTAGTCAAAGGATATCTGCACTGTTTTTATTTGACAGATATTTCCAGATTGTCTTCCAAAAAAGTTGTAATTATTTTCATTTTTTTATGAAATAAGCAAGTATTGCTTTTATAATAAGAAAATAAGTTACTTTTAAAATTAAAAATAATTTGAAAAATGTAGATTGAGCAAGTTTAAAGCATTCTTAATCATAAACACATATAGAAAAGCAAGACTGGAAATAATTAAAGTTGAGCATATTTGCACTATATAGAAGTTTCAAAAACAAATATAAACCCCACAAGAAATGCTGCAAATTAATAGATGATGCAGCCAGAGGGTGAACTAAAAGTTCTTTGTAAATATGATGCTTATTAATGTCACTGTGCATCTCCTACCCTCCTTTGATTTTGTCTCTTACTCATTCTTTTTGTCCAACTAGCCAAGTTAGTTTCCATTTGAAGTCAATAAGTGACAACAAATGGCTGACAGAAGCCTGTCTTTTTTTCTCTCTCTCAGAGAAGAAACAGTTTCAAAAAGGCAGTTCTACTACTGAGGGGCAGCTATCGTAGGACCAACAGAATCTGTTACAGCTGCTGGATCTGAAGCCCAAAAGTCGTAGAGAAATCTCTTGTGAGAGCCAACAGGCTGGGAGCGTCTGCTAAAATTGTGCCATCTCAAAACTGCAAACGGCAAATATCCACTACCTTCAAGATAGACTCATTCTTGCTTTGTGTATAAAAGCACTGGGAGAAAAGCCACAGATTCTCTCACTTAAAAATGAAGCCCACACTTGCCAAAATATGTTTTAATAATCTCATATATTCAGGCCTTAACCTTAAACATCTTCCTACTACTCACAAGACATTCCCAATATGAGCTTTGTATTTATCATATAAATTTGTATGCCAAGAAGTTACAAGACCAAGTACAGAGTGTTCTCAAATGTAGGAGGGAGGATTTCTATGAGTGCTTTTGTAAGAATTTCATCTCCATATGATGAAACACCATTGAAAAATTATTTCCAAAAGACTACACACCAAAATGAATACAGTTTTTAAATTATCAACTTGTAATGAGTATGTGAAATCATAGCGTAGTGCTGGCACATAATAAATATTTCTTGAATGATTGAATTTGGGGTGAGACAGACATTTATTAAACCACATCTGATGACATCATACAGAGCTAACAGGCAAAACTGTGCTTTCTCAATTGCAATGCGTTTAAAAATCAGAGATGTTAAAGAAATGCTAATACTGTCAGTGTCTTCACACTTAAAGCAGTAACCATAGCTACTAGTCTCGGAATAATTACGTTAGTCTACTGTTGATGGACATTTAGGCTGTTTCCAATCTTTTGCTACTTCAAAATATGCTGCAATAAATAATTGTGTGTGTGTGTGATTTCACACAAGTGCAAGTGCATCTATAGTATAAAAAAATTAGAAATAAAATTGTGCTAAGTATTTCAAAGACATTATTCTTTTCATTCTCGCAATAGCCCTACAAGGTGGGCTCAATTGCTCCTAATTGACAGATGAGGAAATTAAAAAAAAAGACTCAGGGGGCTGGCCCTGTGCCGCCAGTGGTTAAGTGAGCGCGCTCCGCTGTGGCGGCCTGGGGTTTGCCAGTTCGGATCCCGGTCGCGCACTGACGCACCGCTTGTCAAGCCATGCTGTGGCGGCGTCCCATATAAAGTGAAGGAAGATGGGCACGGATGTTAGCCCAGGGCCAGTCTTCCTCAGCAAAAAGAGGAGGATTGGCATCGGATGTTAGCTCAGGGCTGGTCTTCCTCACAAAAAAAAAAACAAAAAAAAAGACTCAGGGTGGTGAAATGATTTCTCCACTGTCATACAGCCAGCAAGTGGTAGAGCTGAGGTTCAAACCTAATCCTAAATGCCCTGCCCATTGCACTCCCTTACACAGTCTCATAGATGTTTCCCATAAAGCCTAAACAAATCGCATAATGGAAAAGACAAGCCACATTTGAAGTCTTGATAGCTTAAATTCAACAAATTAAAACCAAGGACAGCAGTGATGGTTAAGCAGATAGGTTTGTGGCCTGTACTAGTCTCCCAGTGATGGGTCTGGATCCTGTGATATGAAGATAGATCCTCATGGACACTAGTGAAATCCAGGGTGGTCCTCCCATACACTTTAAACATATTTTGCCTTTTAAAACTTTCACTCAATAACCCTTGCCAGATCCCACCTGATACTGTACTTAAGATCTGCCTCGAATAAAGTAGTTCAATGAAACCCCTGGTAATTCCTGCCTCCCAGGTTTGCTTTATAAAAAGAGGTCTGTTTGGATAATTTGGCACAAATTCCTTCACAGATGGCATATAAGAGAGATTTGTCTTTTAAATTATATTATACATGGGAGCTTATAGCAAAGGTCCAGGACTCAAAATTTTAAAAATAGTTTTTAGAGCTAATGACCTAACAGCCATTAGCCTTTATAATTGAGTATCCTGCCTCAGATACTCATAATATTTTACCTAGCTAAGTGTAAATTACAACCTTTTTGAGGGGGACTTGATAATATGTCTCAAAAAACCTTAAAAATATGAGTTTTCTTTGATCTAGCAATTTTAGTATGAATATTTGTTCTTAAAAAATGGTCAGGGGGGCCGGCCCAGTGGCGCAAGCGGTTAAAGTGCGCACGCTCCGCTGCGGTGGCCCGGGGTTCGCCGGTTCGGATCCTGGGTGCGCACTGAGGCACCACTTGGCAAGCCACGCTGTGGCGGCATCCCATATAAAGTGGAGGAAGATGGGCACGGTTGTTAGCCCAGGGCCAGTCTTCCTCAGCAAAAAAAGAGGAGGATTGGCAGATGTTAGCACAGGACTGATCTTCCTCACACACACACAAAAAAGGTCAGGAAAAAAAGAATTATTTACACTATTATTCATCACAAGTTTATTTATAATAACTTAAAAAATGGAACTAACCCAAATGCCCAATGAAAGGAGTACACTTAAATAATTTATTGTATGTCCCTGTGAGGAAAAAACTATATAGCCATCCAAATGGTGTTCTTAAACAAGACTTAACAACAGAGAAATCCTCACGATCAAGGACAAAATAAAATGAAAGACAGAAAACTGATGTGGAGTATAACCTCAACCATGTCATTTGTATACATATACACGTACAGAGAAAAAAGCAGAAGACTGTATCCCAGAATGCTAACGGTCTCTGAGTGGACTGTTACGGATCATTTTATTTTCCCTTTCATATATTTTTTGATTTTTGTGCTCATACAGTGATTGTATATTGCAGTTAAATCCATAAAAAGATGACAAATAGTATTATTTTTAAAGATTCTTTAAATTGATTGTTGATGCTGTTGACTTTCTCAGCCATGGGCCTTCTCCAGTTACAGCCAAGCCAATTAGACATGGCCTCTTCGCCTTCTGCAGTCTGACCAATTCACTGCTTATTGGTGTCACCACTGACGCAGAAAGAGGGAATGCGATAGTGAAACTCAAATCATCTTTTTGGTGGGAAAGACTGATTGCCATACACTTATTTGGAGAAGATTTGAAGGTCCAACACTGGCTAAAGTTACTTAGAGATTTCCTTTATCTATATAACCCCTGATGTAGAAATTGTTCCATTACTGTAGACAACCATATCTTGGTCTGAGGGAATAAGAACCTCTAAACTAAGAATTTCCATGATGTCACTGAATGGCAACAGCCCCTATGAAATGCCTGCCATCTCCTATGTGAATGCTTTTGTTTGTCTCTTCCTTCAATTTCCTGATGCCTCATAACTGGAAAGTCCTTAACCAACCAAAAATTGCTGAAATCAAAACACAAAATCTGTGTGGCAATATTCTGGTTATACACTTTCACAGACTCTAATTCCAGTTCATTTCGTCTGACCTTGCATTATTCCTTTCTGCGTATTCTCTTCCTTCCTCATAAAAGAATCTGTTTCCCGTTATTTTTCTTAACTATACTCACTTAAAATTTGCTGGTAAGAGTCTTGCTTTCTCTTGCCAAAATGTCTTATCTCATAGGCCCTTTTTTACTTACTTCCCCGTCAAATTCCATATCACTCAAACTCTGCTCCTAATTTTACTGCAGGAATTAAGGTGTCTCATATTTTCTTTCCTTAAGTAAAAAACTAGGATTGTAAAAAGGTATGGAATATGCAATCTTGGGCATTGAGATGTAGTATAAAACCAATTCCAGTGGTAATCTACCTAAATCTAGTGTATTGTTAATTGTCAAATATTTGTTTCTCTATGATTCTAAACCCTAGTATTGTATGTATTTCTATATAATTTATAATAATTTGAGTGGGGCACTTGTAAGATCTTTTTCTTGCATCTGTGAAGATGTTGTTAATTATGTTACATTTGCAGATGGAGCTGTGTTTGAAAAAGTTCGACAAAGTTGAATTGAGTTCAGCAGCTGAAGTTTCTCTCTTTCGTTCACAGTCAGAGCTCACGCTCACTCTTTCCACTTGCTCCTATCCCTATCAACAAATAAATATTTCTGAGAACTGTCCTTTTCATCTTTCCTTCATGCTTAGGTAGAAATCATTATAGATTAAAATATTACCAGTCTCAGTTCTATTTCTAGTTTACGATAAAGGCAGACATAAAGCACCCCCAGAGGAATTTCAGGCTCCTGTAAATATCTACTTGGGGTAGGGGTGAATTTTTGAGGTGATATGCTTTTTCAACATTCCTGACATTAGACCACACAGGAGCCATCTACTTCACCTTCCTGTAAGGCCAAGTTCCACTTTGGAGGCCCACTGTGAACTTTGTCATTACCTATAGTAATATCTTGGAAAATCCAGTACCATAATCCATGGTCAAACACATCGTCCATCCAGCCCTCTCTCACTGTCAAAATGCACTAGCTCTTGGATCTCATAAGAAACTTCTAACCCCTTGATCACTCAATAGAACATGTTGGCTCCATTATCAATTCATGGTTCCCGAACTCAGCTGAGTCCTCACTGAGACCACAGTCCTTTTCCATTCCCCTCAGCAACTAATCCAACCTCCCACTTCTCTCTCCATGCTTTCTTTTTTTTTTTTAAAGATTTTATTTATTTTTTTTTCCCCCCAAAGCCCCAGTAGATAGTTGTATGTCATAGCTGCACATCCTTCTAGTTGCTGTACGTGGGATGCGGCCCCAGCATGGCCGGAGAAGCGGTGCGTCGGTGCGCGCCCGGGATCCGAACCCGGGCCGCCAGCAGCGGAGCACGTGCACTTAACCGCTAAGCCATGGGGCCGGCCTCTCCATGCTTTCTATGCAACACTCCTCCCTCTTATTTTCAGGTATCCTTGCCTGCTGCTGCACTGGGAAAGTTGAGGCCTTCAAGAATGACACCATCAACACTCCATTCCTCATTTGTATACCTCCTTTCCCCTGGTCTGAGGACATAAGAAGTCTCTCTTTCCTTATCAAGGTCATCCCTTACTATCTTCCAAGACTTCATTCTACCTATCTTACATTCTCTCCTATCTCTTCATCTTCTTTTTCTCACCAGTCTTCTTCTCCTTGTCCTTTAAACAAGATAAAAAAAAGTTCCTACTCTACAAGAAAGTCCTCCAAGGACTGTGTGTTTCCCTCAGGTTAACCCCCATTCTCTCCCTGTCCTTCTTAGCTGTCTTGCCCATAAAAGTTGTTCCCAGTCACAATCTTTATTTCTCTCTTCCTGTTGGATCCTCCTCACAACTTGACTTCAGTTCTCACCATCTGCTACAAACGTTCTTAAAGCCAACAACCACCCTTTACTTGCTAATTCAAGGAAGACTTTTCAGTTCTCAACAATGGGCTAACTCTCTACCTGCATTTGACACAGTTTATTACTTTTTCTTCCTTGAGACATTCTCCTTTCCATTGATGGTATATTGCTCCACTTTCCAATATTTCTCTCCTCCCTTTTCTCAATTTTCTTCCTGAATTCCTCTCTCTCTCCTATTCCTTAAATGACAGTTTCCTCAAGTCACACCCTACGGCTGATTACTCTTCTCAGTCTATTCTTCTGATGGGTAATGCCATTCATCCTTGTGGTTTTAATCTTTGCCTAAACATTTATGATTTTTGAATCCTTCTAGACTGTTCAGATCTACCTACAGGACATCTTTATGCCACAAAATGACCAGAGAATGGCCACTGTTATAGATGGTGCTGAATGACAATTTCCTCCTTTCCTTGGTGCTTAGGTCCAAAGTCACGATTCATTCTGTCTCCAAAATTAATGCCTCTGCCTAAGTGTAAGTATGCAAACTGAAATAAATATGGGTTCTTATCTGCTCCACTGCAACACTAATGCAGACCATCACCTAAGAAAAAGAGGGCCGAATGGAACAAAATCAAGGCTTAAACTTCAGATTTAACCACTTCTGTTGAAACAATAGAATCTTTACCGCAATTAAGTAGAGATGAGGCCACATATTTTGAGATCATTTACTTAAACCTCTTGGGAAACAAAGTTTTGTTAGAGTTATAAACGGAATGCCTCCGGTAAGAGTTTGACTTTAGGACTACTGGTTAAAGCATGGAATGGTTACAGAATTGCGAGTGCCAGGCAGGCTTACCATTCTCCAGTATTCAAGCTGATGCTACATGGCTAATGTTTTCTGGAGATCACAGAGTACACTGTCAAGGGAACTGCTGCATGTTACTGAGACACACTGGAACACCCAAACTTAATATTGCACACAGGGACCTGATGTCACACCACCTTTCTGCAAACACATGGCTAATGCTGTGCAACCTCAGCTGTGCTCTCAACCATGATGCTATGATGGCTGCCTTTAGTCTTCTCTCTTCCTCACTGAAGAGAAATCAGTCACAACAGCAAGAGAAACGCTAAATAGATTAAGTAGTGTAGGGACTTTTATGCCTAAACCCTTTCCTGATGATAAGATGGAATAAGACTTTGCTCTAATCAACAGGTTCTTTTTCAAAGGTGAATTTGATGCACAGCCAGAACGGGGAATCTGATTTTAGTGGCATTTTTGGAGTCCTTATTATGTACCCTTGTCTCTGAAACTGTCCCCAGTTTTGAATATAGCTCTGGACTTTACTACCTTGATATCCCATCTCTTGTAATCTGGGCATGTACGATATGTTCATGATAGTACTTGGTAAGCACAATGTACCGTAGCTAATGCGTTCAGCCAGGGTAAAAAAAAAAGTCCTAGATTTCAGCTGCATGTTACTTCATAATTTATTGTTGAGAGCAGAATCCCTTATTCTTTTGCTTCATGTTTCCAGGTAGAGGGAGCTCCATTTGAGTAATGCTCCTTGGGTTTTTTTTGTTTTGTTTTGTTTTTTGCCACCCTGCTCAATCTGAGTGCTGACTATAGGAGAAGGGACTTATCATCTTCAGCCAAGCCTCTTCCTGCAGCTGCTGGAAAGAAGTGTGCTTTCTCTCCTAGTCCACACTGTAAGGTTTATAGGTGCAGCTCCTACAAGAGAGGCCAGCATTGTGAGTTTTCTCTGGGGCTGGCTGGCTAAGTCGAGCTTAGTCGGGGCTGAAACAGTAGCAAGCACACTTGCCATACCAAAGTCACGGTCTTCAACCTAGCTCTTATCAGTAACAAAGTGAGCATTTTGATCTTTATCTGTCTAACCTCTGCATCTCTCAAGTGGGGTAACAGGTGACACAGCATTCATTATTAACTGTGAGAAACAAAACCAATCATTAAACAAGATGTATGCTGGTTTGGGTTTAGACCCAAATTCTTCTCTGTTTTCCCTGGTGGATAATTCCTTTTTTAGCATAATGTTAAGAAGCACAGAATTGTTTTTTAAATTACTTAGAATATTTCTCTATTACACTCAGTGTATATTTTCATTACACTCATATCTGGAAGGTCAAAAGGATGAAAAATTGGAAATACAAACACAAATAGACAAAAACAGAAGAAAAATTTAGTGAGATTGCCAATGAGCAAAGCCAGGCAGCGTAACTTGAGTAGGGAAATAAATAACATGTCTCAAAAGACCCAGAATTTGGGAAAATAGTTTTAAACGTTTATCCTTGCAATCAGTTTCAAAGTCAAGCATCCTCTTTCAACAGTTCCTTACTATCCACAGGAAATGCCAACACCTAGACTTGTAGCCTGGCTACAAGACAAAGAAGACAATTTACATTTGATTATATCCTACAACATCCATAGCCGTTTTCATCAACATTCTGGCCCATTATAGCAGCATCTTATTTTTCTTACTCAGTCTTTCTGAAGGAAAGCCAGAAGAAATAATCCACTTGAGAGAATTTTTCTAGCATTGGTGTTTGAAGAAATTTAAATCCCAAAATAAGTAGAACATTATGTCACCAGAATTTTGAATACACAAACTCAGTGTTCGCGTGGGTCAAATTCCATGACACCCCATTCCAAGGGCCTGTGAAATTCTTCTTGTCCTGTGATTCTGGTGTTTCAAATAATGTGTAACATTAACAGGCCCAAAGCTGGGGCTTGATAATCTTTTTTTAAATAATTATTTTTAGATTACATGATTTCTGTAAAGTGACAGAAAAGCTTTCTTCATGGCAAGTCCATAATTTCACTACCACTTTTAGTTGTAAGTACTGGATCCTATTGACCATTTATTCTCAAATGCCATTTTACTGCCTATGTAAAGTAAATCTCAGAGCTGCAGATCTTAAGGTCATTACCTATGAAGTGAAATAAACTTGTAATCATTTCTGATGCCACTTAATTATGAAGTTTTAAAAAAGGGTATTACTACTGCACAAGGGTAGAAATATATCCAAAGATACATATAGAAAGACCTGGGTTTTAATCATGCTTTTCCCACTTACTGGTGATACTGGGCAAGCTACATAACCTAAGTCCCAGGTTCCTTTTCTGTAAAATATGATAAAACTTACCTACCAAGTTTTCCTGAGGAATAAATGAGATAATTCAGGTACAGCACTTGACTCAATACCAACACTGAGTAGGTAGTTAAGAGTGTGGGCTCTGGAATTTAATTCTGGCTTATAACTGTAACTTATAACTACTGTTGCTGCTACTGTTAAGCTTGTCATGATTATTATTGAATAAATGCTTCACTTATTTGGCTGAGAGCAAGTCAAAAGCATATCAACATTTATAATGCCAACACTAACACTGAGCACTCAAAACACGACAGCCACTGTTCTGAGGGCTTTAAATGTATTAACTTATTAATCCTGAAAGCCTGTATTTTAAATTTATCCCATTTATAGTATAACATATGAGGAAACCAAACCAAAGCACAGAGAGGTTAAGTAACTTCAGCATGCACACAGAGCAAGTGGCTGAGCCAGGGTCCAAACCCAGGCAAGCCTCACCCTTAACCTCAATGTTCTCTCTTCTGCCTTCCTGTGTATACCCATCAGTTCTGTATTGTGCCATGAAGGACCATTTGACAGAGCCCTTGGTAGTTCCCTGAACTTGGTAGAAGGAAGAACAGGTTTAGGAGCAGAGAAGTCTGAGAAGGTAAAAGGTTTTGCGACTCTTCAGATGGGCCCTTTGGGGCACTTATAAGAGCATCACTGGTTGGAATCAAAGAATCGTAGGATGGACAATGGTTGAGTCCTCACCAGGGAGCTGTCCAGCCTGAGCTTGAAAGGCTTCAGTGAGGAAGAACTGACTGATTTCTGATGCACTTCAGCCCATTTTTGCATAACTGTGACTGCGAGAGAAAACTCTTTCTTATGGTGTGACAACACGGTGCTCCCAATGATTTCTCCTCGTTGATTTGAATTCTACCTCCATGAAACTGCCTACATCATGCTCAGGCTCTCTTCCACCCAACTGTCCTTCAGTATGTTGATATTTCCTCATGTCTCCCCTCAGTCTTCTCTTCCCCACACTTGAGGCCTCACAATTGCTTCCATCCATACGGCATGACCCTTAGCATCCTCTCCACAAGGGATCCCCACTTTAGTCGTTAAGAGTTCAGGGACAGAGTGAGACAGACATTGGTTTGAACCCTGGCTCTATCTTACTTGTGACCTTGGACAAGTTTCCTTACCTGTGAAACAGGAATAAGAATATCTATATTACAGGCTAACATGAGGATTAAATAAGAAATTCCTAAGAACTTAGTGCCATGCCTGGGACACAATACATGTCCCCACATGTTAGTTGCTTGTAGTTGTCATTGTCATGTTGGATGTGGTCAGAGTGCGGGGCACAAATTGGAATGTGACACCCACTCTGGTCCAGAGTCAGGACAGCACAGGCAGCGCTGGAAAGACACTCTGATTGCTAAGTTCCCATCACACACATCATAACTCCAGTCTCAAGAACGAGAGCCAAAATGCCTGCTTCTCGCTTTCTCAATATTACTTATTTGGGATTTGGAAATCTAACTGTTTACCATTCTAAGCATACTAGTGGTAACAGATACAAGGACCTTGTAAAATATCGTGGAATTCTTTTTAGTGAAAGATATAAAAGCTAAATGATATTTTTTCACTATGAGACAAGGGAAATTCTGAAAACCATAACACTCTGTTTGGAACAATGAAAACAGATACCAGATGATTACCAAAAAAAAAATTTACAGAAGTAGCTAAATCCCTCCTGGGAGTTAAGTTACTTCTAACCTTCTTTCTTAAGATGTCAACTCTTGATGGAGAGCAATCAAACCACTATGCATAAACCAAGGAAATCTTGGTTCAGACGGCTGATCCTCACTTAGGACAGAATGGTGACAACTTGAAAACAAAATCATGGCTAACTCACAACGCTTTTAGGCACTGACAACATAGCACTGTCAAATCACTTTCACCACTTACTCAAGATCTAATTTGGGGACATTCTTTATTCATGTATTATTCTTGTATTTGTTTTTAATAGGAACAATTTACCCTTCAAGTAATTCAGACTTCCTAAAGACTCAACAGCTTATAGCGAAAACTGGCATCAGTCATGCTAACTCTATTGCAATCACTGTGAAGTTTCAGAAATAGAATACATTAATTTCTTTGAGGACAAAGCAAGAATCATCTCTCTCTTTGTATTTCCCCACAGAACCTAGCACAGACCCTTAGCCATATTACCTACTCAGTAAATATTTTCTGAATAAATGCCTCTGAATTGCGGAAGAGCAGACCTTTATTTTTCATTATAATGATCTTGAGCAATAAGGCTTACACAGGAACCAGGAGTCCTCTCTACAGCAAGTTGGAAATAGTCTTGATTTGCATTCTATTCCCAGTTCTGCCAGCAGAGCAAATGGGTGAGAGAAGCCTCTGGAGTCAGCCACCTGAGTCCTAACTCAAGGCCTTCCATCTTGGGGAAGTTACCTCACCTCTCTGGGCTCCTTTCCTCATCTGTAAAATGGAGATAATAATACTACCTATACCTCTAAGGCTTGTTATGAGAAGTAACTGAAATAATCTATAAGGTACTTAAGGAGAGCTTTTGGCCTATAATGAGCACTCACTCAACATAATGTGAGCTATTGTTTTATTATTTGCTAGCAGAAAGGCCTGGAGCAAGTCTCTTAGCTACTGTGCTCCACCATCTCCTCATGTGTAAAGCAGAGTACAAACACAGTTCTGAAGGGCCCCCTGCTCTAGGATGGAATGGAGGGGATTGCTAAGGAGTCCAGCACTCCTGACCGAGAAGGAATAGACAGGAGGCCCCTGATGGAAAAGTTTCCAATTGCTGGTCCAAGAATGAGGAAGTAGGTAAAATGTAATGGTCTTTTGTTTTCATCTCTAATATAGATCTTAGGACTTAAATAATAAAATCTGATGATATCTGGCTAGTAGGAGGAAAACTGTTACGTTTTAAACCTGACTTGGAGGTGAGTGGTTTATAGACAGGAAAGTTGGAGAACTCCTGTGCAAAGTTTTCACAAGCAATGTTCATGCATTTTTGCAAAATGGGAGAGAGGGAGGTGCTGTCCTCCAAAGCATAGTTGCTTTTCAAGCCATTGGCATATTGAATTTCCTAGAATTTCCCAGTAAACTACACTGATTCAGGATAATGGAGAAAAGAAATTTGCTCTCTTTTTGGTGCCTATCATTATGAGTAATTTAACTCTGCCCTTTTTTATAGGAAATATTGAAATCCATCTGTAAATTTCTGGGCTGGTTACATGAATTTCGGAGATACCCCCTTCACTTTACAAGCTATTTGTGGGGCCGTGATTATCTATGCTCCAGATAGATCTCTGGAAGGGAATAACATATACGGAGTATGGACATCAGGATATTGAGTGCTTAATGTGTGCCCACACAGCACTGGCCACTTTATGAATAGCATCTTTTACCCATACAATGGTCCCTTGATTGTATTACCACTAAGTTTCACAGATCAAGGACACGAGTGTTGGCGAGGTATGTGGTGAGTTATGTGGCGAGACTTCCACACTGTCACAGGTGGTGAGGTGGTGGCACTGAGATTTGACCCAAGGTCTATATGGTCCATAGTTCATGCTATAAACTTTCAACTACTAAAGATAGAAGATGAACCTTCCCAACTTAAACACACTGTTTGAAGTTTACAAGACAATCCTTTCCAGTGTTCCATTTGGCGAGGAGAAAAGATCCATCCACCCTCATTAGAACCGGTGCTGCTCAATTTCATCTAGTTAAGAATGCTGTAATTGGGGAATTAAAGCCCTTCATAACATTCCGTCAGTGTAATATCACTGCCCATGTCATTCCAAAGATCTTTTCTATCAAATGTCTATCACTTCCGGTAAAAGGGAAGCAAGAAAACCCCCCAATGGCCCAGAGAGGGCAATATTTTCTCCCTGGAACAGATATTCAAATGTCTATCTAATAAGGAGGTAATTCTGCCAAACCCTTAGCCCCACAGAGGAGATCAACACTTATCTCCAGACTCTAGCCTGAACTTTCTCATTTTAAATATGTCCACACCAATAATCATGGCTATAGTGGAATATGTAGTAGTCCATCGACTGGGGTAACAATCTTAAATTTTGCTACAGATTTTGCTATCTGATCACTACAATTTATTTAAAGTCTAAATTAATTTCTTTTAGGACAGGATGACCGGACCCATGCTAATTTTCATGATAGGTCAAAAAATACTTCCTTTTTATTTAAGCATTTCACCAAAACTGTTACCCTACTACAATACTTATTGACATTTCCCCTTTTCCTTTCCCTTCTGGATAGAAACTTTGCTAGCTGACATTCTCTCTGACTTCTTTGAACGCTACTGGGGACAAGAGGAAGCTAAAATAACAGCTCACAGCTCAGAAAGCTTGACCCATACTCATCATGTGGAAAAGAGAAAACTTCCCATACACCCAATCACTCAGCCTGTGGTAAGATAAGAAAATTTTTAAAGGGAAGCAAAGAGTTAGTGGAAAGTTCTGAGTAAAAAGTGAGGAAGTGGCTTATTAACCACTACACAAAGTAGAAGGGAGGTTTTAGGGCCTCTTTTTCAAAAGAAGTGAGACCGGACTCGGACCCTTCCCGCCCCAGGCCCAGCCCTGGTGCCTACAGCACCTGGAAAAGCCCACTCTGGCTACCTTTCCACACTGCTCAGAGGCTCCCCACAGAAGCAAAAGCAAAGTAAAACCTCAAACCCGCAAGCAATAATGACACTGCCTGTAAAAGAGGGTGAGACGTGCAGAAAAATGTTTTATAATCAGAATTCTCTCCAGACAGAAAGTTTTTTAGAGGCCTTTGGGGAGATTTCTGAGGATTCTTAAATACCATTTCAAGTAAATGTTTATTGAAGTATATGCTCTTGTGACATTCTTCTATTTCTTTACTGTATAATTAGGAGGCATAAAGAATAGAATTGCTGGCTACTTTTCTCATCCTACTATGCCTTTAATCTCTTGTTGATCAAATTCCTGGTAGTTTAGTTATTCAACATCAGTGGAATTTTTGAAGAACATCCCCTTCTTTTTTTTTTCCATGATGTTTGTTCCATATTTTAATGCCCCAAAATAAGAATTTAATATTCAGAGAAATTTAGATAAATTTATAGACTAGTTTGTCATACAGGATAAAGCACACAAACTTCCCCTTGAAAACCATAAACAAGACTTGAAAGTCCCATATTTATTTATAGCCTTCTTCTCAAAACCACACATATAAGTGCTGTGACTATACATTCTAATTAGTTTATCTGTATTCTCCTCAGGCGCTGCCATGCTCAAAGAACTTTAAAATTTTCATCATTATTTACGAACAAGCCCTGACTCACCAAGATTTACAAAGCAATCAGAGGCAAAGTTAATTGGAATCTAGATTTTCTAACACTCACAGAAAAATTCACACAACTCTGAAAAAAAAAATACAGCCAAGGAAGCAAGACTAAATTTAAGTATGGCATTTCTAAACCAGAGAGAGAGACAGGAAGGGAGAATAATTTACAAGGGATTTAAATATGTGTTAGGGAAGTATTGTTTCTTTTCCTTTCACATTTAGGTTGGCCGGATTAAGCAATACAGGGTCAGAAAGAGTCTGGCAACTTCTACAGATCCAACTCACCACTTGGGTCTTCTCACAGATCTGAAATATCCTGGGGTGGAAAAGAGTCAGAATAGCTTTGTACCCAAACCCAGGAAAGACAATAGAGAGGGGAGTATATTAGGATGAAGCTTAGGGAGAAGCAACTAGATTTGAGGAAGGAGAGGACCAAGGTTTTTGTTCACGTCTATATGCCTCAGAAGCCTGGACTTTTATCATTAACAGGGTGTTGCCTTCCACTGTGCCCTTATAATTATATAAGGCAAATTATAGTCAGACCCGTGTGGCCTTGAAAGCCTTGTAAAGGAATTTGAAGTCTTTCAGTGTTGTATTGAACAGAGAGGAGAGTAACATAATTCCCACTGTGTGACAGAAGCTTTGACAAGGGCAAGCAGAAATAGAAAGGAAGAGACAGATGTGAGAGAGAGGACTCTGGTAGAATTTACAGGACTTTGGAATGACTGGATGTAGGGGTGAGTGCTGGGAATGCCTTCAAGCATGATGGCTGAAAAGCTGGTGTTGCCATTAAGGGAAATATGTTATTAAGGGAAATAAGGTATGTTGATATAGGAATGGGTTGTGAGATCTGCCATGTTTTTGACAGAATGAAATCGAGGAATTGTCAGGAACACAGGAAATAAGGAGACAAAGTCCTGGAGAGAGGTTGGGAGTGTCACTATAGACTTGGGAGTCCCTAGCATATGGACCTGGAATCCCGAGCATGTGGACAGTAGTTGAAATGAAGGGAGTAAGCAGGGTTGTCAAGGGAAAGGAGGTAGAGAGAGGTGCAAAAAGGACCAAGGACAGACCTGAGGAAATGCCAGCACTGGGCTGGGGTAGAGGACACATAAAGGAAGTAAGGGAGAACTAGAAGCAGTAGTTTCACAACATCAAGAGGAAAGGCAACTTCAAGTAGGGAGGGATCAACGATATCAATCATGTGGAAAGAAACTGGTGACCTCTAGTGACTCAGAGAGCTGGTTTAATCCAGGGGTAGAGGTGAAGTTGGTAAACGGTTAAGACGTGAAGAGATGCTAAGGAAACGGATGATGTAAATGGATGGTGTCAATGTAGAATATTTTTGCAACACGTTTGTACCTGAAGAAGAGGATGGAGAAGATGGAAGATGAAGGATGAAGCCAGGTTCAGGAAAGGGGGGGTTCAGAGTACGAAGGGGCTGAGTAGGTTTGCAGACTGAAGGGAAGGAGCTGGTGGTGAGATGAAGGGATGCAAAATGTGAGAGGGATGGGCTGTAATAGCGGGGCCTGGTGCAGGAAGATTCTGGAAGAAAGTAGTATCAAGACAGGATTAGGGAAAGGAGGACAGGACACAGGCTCCAAAGAACACCTGAAATAGAGAGGAAGGAAATTGAAGGTGCTGCTGTAAGACGACTTGAAGCTGGACTTTTGACTTATTTTTATTATGTTTTAGTGACAACAATAGCAAGAGTATTTTATTTAAAAATCTACTATTTTGAGAGGACTGTGTTTAAAAGACGAATTTTTTTAAAAATCTGCCTTCCAGCACATATTGTCATAACCCTCCCCCTGCCCTGCAAAACTAACCTGCCAAACTAGACAAAAGATTTACTTTTCTTCAGCTACGAAGACTATGCTTTTTGGGGGGAATACAAAATAAACAACCAATTCAGAAATCTGCGTGCATTTGACAAACCTAAATTTCTGCATTCGTAAATCAAATGTTTATCATAATTTTAGATGGTGAAGACATGTTTGTTGAAACAAATGTTAACATTCAAAATCCAATAATTTTAACAAAGAAAGAAACACTGCTTGCATTGAGATTATATACAGAAAGCCTCCTCTTGACAGCATTTATAGCATTAATTCAATCATTCATGAGGAAGAATTAAGTCACATCCTGAAGGGATTGATAGAAAATGGTCCCTTAATTCCCTAGAATTGACTGTCTCAAGAAGTAGAAACAAACTCATCTTTCCTAAATACAATATGGCTGACACTATCATAGAGAACTGTACAATGCGGGTGGGAACCCACTCAAAAGTGCCTAACAGGAGGCTGCAGAAAGGTGCTGTGAGCTGGGTCTCCAAGGATGCCTTCTAGTTTGCCTCTTCTCTGAAGAGGGAAGGGGCATGATGGGTAATGGCTTTGGGTGCTGGGGGAAGTAGGAATGAAGGGGCAGGAAATGGGGCTGGGAAAAGACTGTGGAAAAGAATATGGATTGTATCCTGCCAGTGAATGGAACCAATAAAAGAATTTGAAGTGGGAAGGAACAAAATCAGAAATCACTGCAGAGCCTAAATTGTTTCAAGCCATTTACTTAGTCAACGGCTCAACCAATACCCTCCTAAATCTCCCTCACCCCTCCCCCCACCCCACTCCCCTGTTTTTTAGGGAATTCCCACAAGATCTAATGCAGGACAACGCCATCTCTTCCTGCCTTTACAACTCTGAGAGACAAGTTTTGAAGTTCTTTTCTTTTTTTAATGTTGGTATTTGTTTTTTATGACTCTTTAGAGAAGACTGAAATCATCTGAGGGTTGTCACCAAAGTGTCATAGAGTACCCCAAAAGCACATACTATTTATGGGTGGCTTTTATTTGGTCCAGTGTGTATGTAACAGCTATACTTAAAGCTGTAAATAAACGTGACATGAGGAGTCCTTGAGAAACTCAAACCACCAGGCTGGCAAGTGTGGTCGCCATGATTAGGCTAAGGATCTGCAACCCTTAAAACTTATTTGTTGCACATCAATTTTTAGGGGAGGTTGAATTCAGCATGGGGAGGGTTAGGGGAAGCGTATGTGTGTGTGAAGTTGGTGTGAAGTTCAGCTCTCCAGTGTTCCTGTTCAGCTCTTAAGCTCACAACTGAAGCCTCCAAAAAGCCCCACACTGACTGACTCACCCTCACTAAAGTCTAGTTTAGAAGCTCCCTGGGGGGTTTCAATTTTCCACTCCATCTTCACCCAAAGGGACTCATCTAAGGATCCCTTCCAGGCATGCAGTGTCTGGACAGAATTCTGCTAAATCAGTTTTTCCTCACCACCTTGAATTACCAGTGTGTTTCAGCACCTTGGTGACTAAAACTGGACTTGTTCTGCCCAGCAGGTCACACCTTATTAAGGATTCTGACCGCCAATTTATTTACATACACATACACAGCAGCTATAAATCTTAAAATATATATTTTTAATGCCTTTGCTTGATTTAGGGCTATTTATTGAAAGAAAAAGCATCAGCTTAAACTTCCTTGGATATCTTTTTAAAAAGAGACCGGAGTTTTCCAAATCATCTCTCCCAGACTCTTGTAAATTCTAAATGCATGAGAGAGTGGAGCTGTATTTTTTTAATGTGCTATAAGTACACGAAATAGTACATGGGACTCCCATGTATAACCCTTTTTATAGGGCTTGGAACATAATTTTATGCTTATCTTTGCTTTTATCACATTGTTGGTCATGATGACTACTCGACGCCTAGTCCTTATAAACGCAGGCAACTCCTCCGTCCTCATATTGTTGCTATAGAAACAATGAGAACCACTTTACAACAGCCCCCATGATGATACAGTTTGCAACTTTAGAGCACAAGGAAGGTCTGTGTTCATTATGTGTCAAGATTGTCAAGCAATCACTAATCGGAGATATATGCCAACAATAGTAATTAATGATAGTTAAAATAAACAGAATTCCACACAGGATGGCTGCTTTTATAGCAGACAGGTTATACAAAGAGCTCTATTAACCTAGCTGGATGATCAAACCAAATACTTTGCTTTATGCAGGGGAGGTTTCCTGGAAAAAGTGGCTTCTCAGGGGATTTTGCAGAATGTGTGAGTGATGTCATTTTATCTCTTAGAAACCTGATCTCTTAGTTCCAAGGACACTCCCTGAATTGCTTCATTCTAAAGGTAATTCCCCAGTCTATTCCCACCAACATTATATATATGAGAGAAACCACATGGCAAATAAGAAAATGCCCAGGCTTTGGGAGTTCAAGTTCAAAGTCAGATGGATTCAAATCCCATCTCAGCTGATACTTAAGATATGGGACTTTACTTAATTTATCTGAGTCTCAGTTTCCTCAACTATAAATAGGGATTGATAATATAACCTATCTCCTAGGCAGATTTCAAGTAATACATGTAAAGTGCCCAATGCCTGGGCAGATCACAGGGACTCAAAAAGTGGTAGCTAATATTATCGGCTAGCTGATAGCAGAGTTAACAACTAACAAGTGGAACCAGGAATTTTGATACTGGCTGTTATTTCTGCATGTTATGATATTTTCCCAATAGCTGCATGGCTAACTTCTTACCTTTTTTCAGATCTTTGCTCAAATATTACCTTCTCAAGGGGGCCTACACTGATCATTCATTCACTCTATTTAACAGAATAACCTATAGCCATTCCTCCCAACATTTTATGGTCACCCAACATAGTCTATAATTTTCTTATTTATTAGTTTTTATTATTAGTAGTATCTGTTTCCCATTAGAATATAAGCCCCTCAAGGGCAGAAGTTTTGCCTATTTTGCCCACTGATGCATTTCTAGCACATAGTGGATTCTTGATATTTGTTGAATGAATGAAAGACTTTGCTTAGCTTTGTTTTGCATTTGAATGCTGGGTCAGTCAAAGAGGGGTAAAGCCTCCTCACAATGCTCACATATCAGCTTAGGGTCAGGGCACAAGCAAGTGCATTGCTAACTGGACACCCAGAACCAATGGAAGGGACTTAACTACACAGGCACGCTGGGCAGCGTGAGTGACAGAAAGATTTTCTGAGATGAGTTTAAGCATTCACAACAAGCTCCCTTGCTTAAAATCCTTCACACATTATACCCATTAATAGCACAAGAGAAAGATGTTTGAGCTTTCCATGAAAACAGTAGGAAACTCTTGCTAAATCAACATCGTCATTTGTGTGATGTCGATCAAGTTCATAATGCTCAACAGAATCCTGCTTTTTGAAATTTGTTAACAGTTTCCACATCCGCTAACTATTCATGCCTTGTTCAAGCAGATGTGTCAACATCTCAACCAAAATATCAATCAAATGGCAGTGACTGGAATTTTAATCAACTACAGGAATTCTCAAATAGAATGGAGAGGCTTCCATACAAAAATGATGCTACAAAGTTGATAATGCCTTTTAATCCTGACTGCTAAATCTTTACCATCCATCCTACCCTCCTGCAATTACAGCGTAAATTCCATAAAAACAAGGACTATGTCAATATCTTGTTCCTGCACAGTGCCTGGCACCTAATAGGCACACCATAAGTATGTATTGAATGAATGAATGAACTTAGTTAATTCAATACATATTTCAAAGACACTTTACGAAACCCAATTGACACAGTTCAAGGACTAGAGATTAAAGACAAAGATTCTGCTCAACAGGATGGATGAGACTTGGCAGCAGTATACATGGAAAAAGATCTGAGAGGTTTTGTTTTTCTCAAGCCTGACATGAGATGAGGGCCAACTGTGCAATTCATCTGCTAAATAAGCTAATGCCATCTGGGCTCAAATTCACAATTCACAGAAGCAATATGTCTAGAGGATAAGAAATAATGGTTCCCCCCTGCAGTGGTAACTGGTCAAATCATATGTGGAAGAGAGTTGTCCAGGTCTGGATACACATTTTAAGAAAAATTCTGACATAATGGTGTGTAGTCCAGGAGGACTAAGTCTCAGAGGTAATAGTGGAAGGACTTGGGTGGCATGAGAATATGCCTAGGATAGCCAACTGGAGCAAGAAAGACAAGTAGAGCAGTACTGGATCACCCCTGTCACCTTGACTGACAGCCAGGTCACCCCCCTAACATAGGAGAGAGCCCCACCAACCTCAGCAGACCCACCAAGCTGGCCATCCCAGATGTGTGAGCAACAGACACTTGCTATACACCCTTGAGGTTTTGTGATTGTTTGTTACATAGCTTAACTGCAATGTTTGTTACATAGCTTAACAGTAGATAACTGATAACAAAGAGAAATAGTGGAAGGTCTATCATATATACGAGGAAGCAAAATAGTTCTATTTCCTTAAAAGATGAGAATGGAAGAGTTGATTTAAAGCCTTAGTGGTTCTCAAAAAGAAAACTTTGGCTCTTAGAAAATCGGAGCTTTATAAGGATTGGAGCCATTCATCGAATGAACAGGCTTTACTGAGTCTGAGCTTGGAAACCAGCAAAGCCGACACCCCACCAGTTTCACCAGGCCCAGGACGCTGGATCCGGCCTGCCCTTAGAGAGCTTCAGAACTCACTTAGCTCTGGGACCCTATCTGTTTTGTTTTTTCATCCTTACACATTTGGTATTCAATAAATATTTGTTAAACCAAAATGAATGGAAGATGGTAAGGCTGCCTCCCAGTCCTTGAATCCAAGAGGGTAAATTGTTGAAATTGGGTCTAAAAGCCACATCGATCTAACCAAATATTTAGAAAATACTTAGAAAAATATTTAGAAAAGCCATTTTCAAGCTCCTAAGAAAAGGAATGAGAAAAATAGAGAACAGGCTGAGTGTCTAGGGGAGATAAAAGCAGAGTAAATTGAATATTTTGTGGCACAAAACTCTAAAATATTCATTTCTATAGTTTTGACAGATTAGTGAGAAGCTGCCTAGAAGAACAAGAAGCAAGGAACAAGGAAAAGGCACTGATTCCAAGAAAACAAGAGCTGGTAAGGAAAGGCTTCAAGAGCAAGGTGATGGTATTCATAAACACACTGGGGCTTGGGCTCATGACTCCAGCCTTCTGGAACATTCTTCCTCTCAAGTGGATCCTGATGTAGGCTTAGCAGATGCCATGTTTTAAAGATCAGTACATGAGGATATAAGGGATAAGCCACATGGATAGAGGTCTCTGCCTCTTAGACAGGACAGCTCTTCTTTTTACAGACTCTTCACATAGCTCGTGAACACAGAGAAAGTATTCTCTCCGATATAACAGGAGTTGGCAAACTTTTTTCTTAAAGGTACATACTTTGGGCTTTGTGGGCCATATGTAGCCAGATATTACATGAATACCTAAATATCTAAAACATGAATGAGCATGGCTGTATTCCAATATAACTTTATTTACAGACACTGAAATTAGAATTTCACTTAATTTTCATGTGTTACAAAATATTCTTTTTAAAATGTTTTTCAACCATTTTAAGACGTAAAAACCATTCTTAGCTTGCAGGCCAAGAAAAAAAGGCAGCAGGCTGGTTTTGGCCTACAGGCTATACTTTGCTGACCCCTGCTCTACATGAGCATTCTAATTTCATGTCATATTTGTATCCTCCTTCTGCCCAATGCTAGCAAAACAGACTGTCCACGGAACATTCTCAGTAGTGGCCATTTTGATTTGATAAGAGCAACTTTTGGTGTGTGTGTGTGTGTGTGCGGAAGATCAGCCCTGAGCTAACATCCGATGCCAATCCTCCTCTTTTTTGCTAAGGAAGATTGGCCCTGGGCTAACATCCGTGCCCATCTTCCTCTACTTTATATGGGATGCCACCACAGCATGGCTCGACAAGCGGTGCGTTGGTGCACGCCCGGGATCTGAACCTGCGAACCACGGGCCGCCAAAGCAGAACATGCGCACTTAACTGCTGTGCCACCGGGCCGCCCCAATGAGAGCAACTTTTAATTTCATGATACAGCTGCATAAAGAAAAGCAGACGTTACTAGGGTTACTTTGTCCCAAGCAACTCCTTTAGGAAATTTCAAGGATCAAGCACTGTTTTGCGTGGTTTCTAATGAGCTTGGCAATATAAGGTAAAGCTGTTATAAACATCCATGATTACAGAAGTTCAACTAAACTCATGAACCTGTAGAAAGTGTTGGAGGGATGAAAGACACATATATCCCCCCATGGGCCATCTCAATTTCCTATCACAAAGGTAGAAAGATAGAAGAAATGCTCTGAGTTTTTAGAATCAAAGAGTTAGTGTCCTATAGGAAGACTTATAAAAGGAATTCCTTTTAAACACAGATGTTAAGAATAGCCTCATTCCTCAAAATAGATTAATATGACTGTCTCATGGAAGCAAAAATCTTTATAATTAATCATGTTTTCCTTTTTGATGTGGCTGCTGGGAAACTCAGAGTCAAGCTTATATGTCAATTATAGAAATTAAATATTTATCCTTTGATTAAATTGATATTTTCCATGGTTAAAGCTTTTATTGTTTTCCCCCAACAATATCTTTATTTTTCCTCAGGAATAGAATAAACCATGTTAGCAATACACTCATCTCAGGATAAGCCAAATGAAGCATTTCTTTTAAATATCCTTTTTTTAAGGATTGTCTTCCACTTCTCCATATGTTTCTGTTCTTCATCTGGCTGTTAGATTTTTGTTGCCATGGCATTTAATATTTATACAAACAATAAAAAGCAAAGTAACAATTTCTGCCCATTTTCTGTCAACTCTTAGATAGAATTTTAAGCCAAGTGATATGTGATTGATTCCAACCCGATGCACCCAGAGATGGTAAGAGAGGATGGCCTTGAGCCGTTTACTCCACGTCATTTAGAAAGTGCAAGACTCATTTTTTTAATGCCTAGGAGAGTAAAATGAGATGAGGATATCAAATTACTTTTCCTTATTGATTCAGTCAACAGGAATTAATTGAACACCCACTACATGTCAGACACAATAAGAATTACCCAGTTAGATTCTATATCAAATGTTGAGTCTCACCTTCCTGTAAACAGGAAATAGATTTTTTAACGGCAGAGTGAAGAACAGAGGACATAAGTAATTCGAGCTGCAGTGAAGATGTTGGGGGTGAAGCCTGCCATCTCTTGCAATTGGGGTACATGGTGAAGTTTTATTAATTAGGATAGCATGATTTGGAATTCAAGACAAATCAGACAGGAACTAGATTAAACTACAAAATCTTACTAAATAAAAAGAATCTATTTGTAAATAAACAATGTATTGATTATGAAGTGATTCATACTTGACTCTTCAAGTAAATCAGGTCTCAAGTGCTCAAAAAAATCTTATCATTTAAAAGCCTCTATCTTCTGTGCTTAAAAAAATAAAAAACAAAAACAAAAGTATCCTTCTTTTTAAAATGTACCAAAACTTAGCTTTTCACGAATCACAAAGGTACCTGTGAGAGCAACGAGAAATCCACTCAGGCCCCGGAACATGGTGGTTAAGAGCCAGGTGCAGCTTTGAAGCCCAGCTCTGTCACACACTAGCTGGGTTACTTTGGCCAAATGTTTGACCTCCCTATGCTTAGCTTCTTCATTTATAAAACGAGGGTACTATTATATCCTTACTAGTGTTGTTATAGGAAGGAAAAGGGGGAAAAAAGTAAGTGCTTAGGAATATTGTATAACAAAATGAGTAAGGGTAGGGGTATGGCATCATACTCCTGGATTCAGATTCCAGCTTGAACCTTCATTCACGGATCCTTCATTTACCTTGAGCATATACCTAACATCCCTGTGTCTCAATTTCCTCATCTATGAAAGAATACTAGTTGCATCTACCTTATTGGGTTACTGTGGGGAGAAAATAATAGATGTAAAGTGCTTAGCATACAATGAGCACTCAATCAATGTTAACTTATTAGAATAATGTCTGACATATTGTAGGCACTAAATAAGTGGTAGTTAATAACAATAGGATGGAAAAGATGCTCAACATCACTAATCATCAGGGAAACGCAAATCAAAACCACAATGAGATATCACGTCATACCTGTTAGAATGGCCTTTATCACAAAGACAAGAAATAACAAGTGTTGGTGAGGATGTGGAGAGACGGGAACCCTTGCACACTATTGATGGGAATGTAAATTGGTGCAACCACTATGGAAAACAGTATGGAGGTTCTTCAAAAAATTAAAAATAGAACTACCATATGATCCAGGAATCCCACTTCCAGGTATTTATCTGAAGAAAATGAAAGCACTAACTCAAAAAGATACATGCACCCCCATGTTCACTGCAGCATTATCTACAATAGCCAAGACATGGAAAAACCTAAGTGTCCATCAATGAATGAATGGTTAAAGAAAATGTGGTATATGGAATATTGGTAAATGGAATATTATTCAGCCATAAAAAAGAATGAAATCTTGCCATTTGTGACAACGTGGATGGACCTTGAGGGCATTATGCTAAGTGAAATAAGTCAGACAGAGAAAGATAAATACCATGTGATCTCACTTATATGTGGAATTAAAAAAAAGCTCATAGATACAGAAACAGATCAGTGGTTGCCAGAGATGGAGAGTGGTGGATGGATGAAATGAGTGAAGGGAGTCAAAAGGTACAAACTTCCAGTTATAAAATAAATAAATAAAGTCTTGAAGATGTAATGTACAGATTGGCAACTATGTTAATAATACTGTACTGCATATTTGAAAGTTGCTGAGAGTAGATCTTAAAAATTCTCATCACAAGAAAAAAAAAAACTTTGTAACTGTGTATGGTAATGGATGTTAACCAGACTTATTGTCGTGATCATTTTGCAATCTACACAAATATCAAATCATTATGTTGGACACCTGAAACTAATGTAATGTTGTATGTCAGCTACACCTCAATAAAAAAATAAAATAAGCCAAAAAACACCCCCAGCATGGGACAAAATGGGAAGGGATAGGGACCATAAGTCTTCACAGGTAAAGGTCTTAGGAATCATTCTGTCCTATCTTTCATTTGACAGATGGGAAAACTAAGGACTAAAGCAACAGTGTACTGTCCAGGGCCCTTCAGCTCTGGGGGCCAAGCATGAACTGTAACCCAGGTCTTTGGGCTTCCAGTCCAGTGTTCTTGGCCTGAAACCACACTGCATACTTAGTCTTCCTGCCTCTGGGGTGATGAGATTATAATGGAAACCAGTTTTTCATGTCTATTCTCAAAAGGGAAAAAAATGAATGGGGATTTAGGGAGTACAGCAAAGTGAGAGCAGCCATTGGCAAAGAGACAAAATTGAATACTGTTCCTCGATATGGAGTGTATCTGGAAGGCATCAGGATTTAATTTTTGGTGAAACTGGCCAAGGGTTTGTAGATTAAGAATATAACCATGAGAAATAAGAATGGCTTTGGGGAATTACAGACTGATCAGTTACACTTTTGAATAGGACCAGTTGATGAAGTCATTAATCATATAAACAAAACAGCCCAATTTTTTAAATAAGAGAAAATTTGCTAAGAGACTAAAGAGACTAACTGAGTAAGGTCTTTGGTGGTAGAGGGCAAAGAAGTTCCTTGGATGAGTTTCTCATTAACAGGTATTTTCAAAATTGAGTTGAGTGATGGAGTGATCATTGCCAAAATACTTTAAAGGAAGAGACTATTCAGAGCATTTAGTTCAACACTGTCATTTTACAATGAGGAACAGAGACAGAAAGGGCAAGAGGCTTGCTCAAAGTGACTTGGTTAGTTTAGTTTTAGTGCCTCATGGATAGGTTTATGGCTTAAAGTGTAAGCCTTAAACAAAGAGTAGAGATAAATAGGTGAAGTATAATGAATCTACATCACTGCGGGAGTCTCCACCACCATTCACTCAGAGCTTATAAGATGCCAGACAACACACTAAGTTGGTCCATATACCTTTATTCCTCACAAATCAATGAGTTAGGTACTATTATTATACCACTGATAGATAAGAAAATCGAGGTTTCAGGAAGGATGTGAGTGACATTAGCATCAGCACCATTATCATCACTACCTTTTTCTGAGCACATATCATGAACCGTGTAAATATACTAGTTTTACCTGTATGCGCTCATTGAATCTTCACAACAGTCTTATGAGGTCGGCACTATAGTTAATCCTCATTTTACAGATGAGAAAGCTGAAGCTTACAATAAGGTTAAAGAACTGGCCCAAGGTCACCTAGCTGGGACGTGGCTAAGCCAGGAGATGTGTCTGGGCCTCTGTAGTTAACATCTTTAAGAATAATAGGGTTGGTGGTTGCCAGAGGCAGGGAGTGGAGGGTGGGCAAAATGGGCGAAGGTAGTCAAAAGGTACAGACTTCCAGTTATAAGATAAATAAGTCATGGGGATGTTATGTACAGCATGGTGACTATAGTTAATAATACTGTATTGCATATTTGAAAGTTGCTAGGAGAGTAGATCTTAAAAGTTCTCATCACAAGAAAAAAACTTTGTAACTATATATGGTGATGGATTTTAACTAGACTTATTGTGGTAATCATTTTGCAATCTATACAAATATCAAATCATTATGTTAGACATCTGAAACTAATATAATGTTATATGTCAATTATACCTCAATAAAATAAAGTGAAAAAAAGAATAATAGGAAGGAGAAAGTGCAAAGAAAAATTCCTTTTGCTAATCTTTGACTCTTCCAGTATTAAAGACCCAAGCTGACAGGGAGATATAAATATAGTGACAGACCTTAAGGAATTCCTATAGATTGGGGGTGGGGGGGAACCCTTGGCATTTATGTGGCTAACAGAACACAGAGCTGAGTAGAGAAAGAATGGGGCTGACCCAGGAGAGCAATATTTGCTCCAACTGTACTAAAGTTCACTACTACTTTAGTGCCATAATCTATCACAGGGGAAGCAATCCGTTCATTGCCTGGAATGCCACGCTAAGTGGAACAGTAAATCAGGCAAGGAAAGAATGTGGCGAAAGTGCCTGAAAGACTTAGGAGTAAAGAAAGTGAATGAGGCAGGTCGAAGGGGAGTCAGCATGAAGAAAGTTGAGAAATAAAAACAATCAACATATTGATTTCATTCCATGGACAGACAAGTGTAAAAGAACAACATAAACAATGTCTCCCAGGGATTTTTTAATTTAAAAAATAAATTAAAGAACAGTGGCGTAGCAGTTAAGTTTGCATGCTCTGCTTAGGTGGCCCATGGTTTGCCGGTTTGGATCCTGGGCGCGGACCTACTCACCGCTAATCAAGCCATGCTGAGGCGGCATCCCACACAGAAGAGCTACAACTCTACAACTACGATACACAACTAGGTACTGGGGCTTTGGGAATAAAAAAGAGGAAAACTGGCAACAGATGTTAGCGCGGGGCTAATCCTCCTCAAAAAAAATAATAATAATAGGGCCGGCCTCGTGGCTTAGTGGTTAAGTGCGGGCGCTCCGCTACTGGCGGCCGGGGTTCGGATCCCGGGCGCCGAAGCACCGCTTCTCCGGCCATGCTGAGGCCGCGTCCCACATACAGCAACTAGAAGGATGTGCAACTATGACATACAACTGTCTACTGGGGCTTTGGGGAAAAAAAAGGAGGAGGATTGGCAATAGATGTTAGCTCAGAGCCGGTCTTCCTCAGCAAAAAGAGGAGGATTAGCACGGAGGTTAGCTCAGGGCTGATCTTCCTCACAAAAAAAATAAAATAAATAAAAATAATAATAATAAAAATAAAAAATAGAGATGGGCGAGGGCTTCTTTCTGCTCTACATAGAAGGCAGTCTTCTATGCATTGAAAACAATAAATCACCAAATGTCTGCTTAGAAATCTATTGGCAAAGTCTGGGAAATCTTGGTGAATGAACAGATAGGTAAGCCAAGCAGGGATAAAATTTCTTATTTTTTGTAAAGCATTCAGTCCATTGTTAATACTTTATGTTGGCAAATTTAACCAACAAAACAGTCGGGCTACCTAAACTATGGCCAAAAAAATTAAAATGGCAAATAAATATGAAATGAAATAGATATTCTTGACTGAATGCATTATTTTGTCTTCCAACTGCTTAAGTACATAAGCTCTGTATTTACTTAACTTTTTGAGAAGTCAAACCCATGGCTTTTTTTAATGAATATTTTCTGATCAAACATAAGAGACTATCACTCACTCATTTATTGATTAAACAGCCATTTAATAAAACACAGTGTAGCTCCAACACCCTACAACTCAAGTTGCAACAGTTTCTTTTCAGGAATACACACGAGTAAAGGAGCCTTGAACTAACCTGGGGAGGGAAAGTCAAAGCCATCAGTCAAGGTCAATGTTAAGTTTAGTGCCAGATGACACGGTAGCTGCCCAATCTCTCTTGCTATGATTTTCTTAGCAAAGCTCTTTGTTTTCCATTCCTGCTGATGATTGCCCCTTAATTTCCACAGTAACTCTCCCCTCACATCGACAAACAGGAAAAAACCACTCAAGTTCTTTCTTACATAATGTGGGGGTTTTTTTGTTTTTGTTTTTGTTTTGTTTTTTTTGTGGGAGACCAAGAACTCAAAGAGCCTTGATGCTTTTTATCAATTTCACTAAACGTCAAGGGCAGGAAATAAAAATATTTTTCTCTTCCGATTCAAATACAATACCCCTTTGTGAAGTTGCTGAGAAGCTAGAAATAGCAAATCTGGGAAAAATTTCAGGTGAGAGATATGCATCAAAATATTTCATTTTGCTAAAAATATCTCTAAGTTGGAC